>NC_136070.1:557540271-557960047 GCF_964261635.1 Lissotriton helveticus
CATGTAAATCTATGTCACAAATACAACAAAAGTAAATTACTGAACATAATGTCCTTAACCCAAAATCAGGTCAAAAAGCAAACAAGGGATGATAGTCCCAATCACCCATTGTGTAGTGTTAGTATACAAGAAAGAAGATTGTTAGATATACGTTAATACTCAGAACAGCCTTATGCTCTTGGGGCCCAAGGATCAGAGTACTTATAATAGAATTTACCTCATACACCATATATTCAATCATGGTTGTATAACCTTTTGTCTGTATGCTATAATAAACCAAGATCTGCAAGAAAAACAGTGTCTAAACAAAAATATATATTATCCTGTATTCATACAACTTGAAACCAACTAAAATCCTTATTACAGTCACTGAGACTAGAATTCAAGCAGTCATCACCCATCATCAGGGCGTATTCAGTTGAATCGACTGACCATTAATACCAACATAACATTCTTCCATGTTTTGGAGTACACCTCACCCGATAATGAGCATTATCCGGCTCACCTCCGAAATGATTATCACAGTAAGTCCTAAATGTTGAAATCTCCCTTCAAACATCTTAAGATACTTGACGATCCCAAATGGCAGTCTCCTGTAAGTAAATAAAACGTATTCCCCTAAATTTAGACTGCAACTAAAAACAAGAAAGCATGCTCCGATATCTACGGGTTTGCCTCACCATATGATCTGTATTCAGTAATCTGGCACACTTTGGAATTAACAGTTCGGTCTAGTAGTCATATATTTATCAATTGTCTATTCAGTTACTCTTCCATATTGTATTGGGGATTATAATCCTGTAGGGTAAAAAGCATAATATCCCCCAAATGTGGGTAAAACATCCCATATACTACTGTAGTCTATACACTTCAATCTTAAAACTCATCTCGTTATGATGCAATCAAGTCAAATTATTAATGAATCCACGAGTATGTGCTCTAATTGATATATTTTTGAATTTTTTTAAAGTCTATGAAAGACCAATCCTGTCCTATTACTAATTACACAATAATACTGTTAGGATTCATAGTTTTATGAGGTACCGATTCACGTTGTGAGTGCTCTCTCGACGAGTCAGAGTTGCAATTCAGCGTGCAGCTAAAGCGCTATCTTGAGTTTCCTTAAATCGATAACTAATGCGTGGGCGCCATCTTAGAACATGTTAGTTGGCGCTCATATTGTCTGTATAACTCACATATTTTGCTTATTAAGCATGTCCAACTAGATTATATATAAAGCATCTGATTGAGATTCCTTGTGTAGTTTAACCCCGTAATTCTTAACCTCTTAAATTCCGTCCGAGTGTAATCCCGACTCCCAGTTCTCACCATAGATTGCTGGGAGATTTCAAATATTGTCCAAGCCAAATATCAGCTTCCCCATATTACTCAATCTATTATTCAAAAAAAGTTTATATAAACACTCAATTTAGAAAATAAGTAGCTAAAAACTTCTACCCCACCTAAAGTCAGTATCGAACGGTAACCTTTCCATTCAAAGGTAGAAAAATAAACGACGCTCCACATAATCCTGTAGCTTTATGTAGCTCTCCTGTACTGCCGAATATACACTAATTGAGTAGTCAAAGTCCCAGAGTATGCCAGTTCAAAGCTCCGTAAAAAGTCGATTCAACCGTGCAATGAGGCTCAATGTACGTCAAGTACAAGGGGAAGTACAGTTTTCCTCATAATCATATCCTTAGTAAGTACTTTATGTTGAAGTGCTCAGGGAGGAATTATTAATTTAGCTGTGCCCATTTTATGGGGACTTGTGGGATTGTTTGGTAACTAACCCCTCCACCCTTTATAGCACTCATTTATTACGGGAACTCTACTACTCGGAAAAAGAAAAACCAAAGGTGGTGATGGACAGAGCGTTGACAACACAAACACTCACCCCCAGTCAACTGATCTGGGTTTAATCCATCACCGTTCTTTAGCTCACTCCGCCACCCCAGTTCAGACATGGCCATATGCAAATCAGTCCGACCCTGTACCTCATGGGAACAGTCCAGCCCGAACTGCCAAGCCATATCTTCCCTGGACCGGAATCAAGCTTCCCAGGACCGGTTTCTGGCATTACAGCCGTCTTCAGCCGGGCTTGCTTGACTCCAGTGGCAAAGTGAGCAAGGGACTCTCGTCTGAGCATACCCTGCCAACTTAGGGCGAACAAAGAAAAAACAAAGGTGGTGATGGACGGAGCGTTGACAATACAAACACTCACCCCCAGTCAACTGATCTGGGTTTAATCCATCACCGTTCTTAACTCTACTACTCGCCCAGACGGTACTGCGTCCAAACTTAAAAACCTGGTTACCGACCTTGCTGTTAGCTCAACCAAAACGTGATCTCTGAATGGCACAAAGGTTGGTATTTTCTCCCACTCCTCGTCTGGGAGACCATTCTTTACCCACTGATCATACGGGAGGGGCAAAGGCACCTTCATACAATGTGTTTAATGGATCCAATTCTTCCTTCCAGCTGCCTTCACAGCAGTTTGCATCACCAAGAGGACCTGAGCAGGGCCCTTCCACATGGGTTGGAGGCAACTGGATCGCTGGAAGTTCGTCAGTACCCAGTCCTGCTGTGTCCTGGGCTTTCCAAATGAGGAGGTAGACTGGACCTGACCTGTTGAATCAAATACAAGTCTTTAGTGTGTTGTTCACATTAGTCTGCAAGAAAAGGATATTCAAGTTTTGTAAATGGTTTTGGTCTCTGCACACCCCACACGTTTGCTGATTGGCCCATCACCCCCCATTGGCCCACTTTACTGTATACAGTCGTTCTTATGAAGTAGGGCTATTGGCAAAACATCTGGCCATTTTAATCGTATACTAGCACATATTTTTGCTAATTTCAGTTTTAATGTTCCATTATACAGTTCAGCGAATCCTGCAGATTGAGAGTGATTGGCAGCATTGAACTTTTGCTTGATTTGCAATCCTGAACACACCTTGTCTTTTACCTGACCAATGAAATGTGACCCGTTGTCACTTCAAATAACTCTGGGCATTCTCTATCTAGGAAAATATTCTTAAGTAATACTTTAGCAGTGCTAAGAGCCATATTGTCTTTGAAGGGATGGGCTTCGATGCGTTTGCTAAACATGCAGACCACCACCAAAACGTGTCAAGTTATTACACCTTTCCATATCTATATTGTCTATCTGAAGAACCTCAAATGGTAGGCCAGGGGGAGCAAAATGTCTTGAGGGTGTCTGCATACCTTTCCCTGCATTATACTGGAGGCATATCATGCAATTCTTAACTAGAGCAGTGGCTGTTCTAGTTATATTTGTATTACACCAAACAAGATTTAAAACCTTTGCAGTTATGCGGGCTGGCCCATGAGCCTTAGAAACAACTGCATGGACATAAGCATTCAGTAGCAGGCATCGGTGATTTTCAGTGCGATCCACCCCACAATTCTTATCGTTTAACCTGCCTGTCTCCTTCCACAGTTCCAGCTCTTCAGGGGATGTATGAATCTGAATGTCCCTTCACTTTCCATTGTAGTTTCACACATTCGGTTTTCAGGGATCCACCTAACTGTTCCCAGGATGTACATACCATTCCTTTTAGTACTAGCTGTGGTTTATGCTGTCTCATCAGAAAAAGCATTACTTAGACCTACATCATCGGTAATCTTCTGAGCGCTACATTTAACTATAGCTACTTTTGCAGGCAAGGTAAGTGCATATAGCAGATGTAAAATTAAGTCCATGTTGTATCAGAGTACCTTGTTATGTAAGAAACCCACATTCTGCCCACAATTATGTGCCACTTCGAAGGCATACTCTGAGTCTGTGTATATGTTAATTTGCAATCTTTACTCTATTCCCAGGCTCTAATCAAAGCGATCAACTCTGCAGCCTGAGCGGAGTTGTGGGGTGTCTTCTCAGTCTCAACTTCTGTTTGAAGTGTAATTGCATACGCAGCTGTTGTCTTTCCATCAGGTAGCTTAAAGCATGCACCATCTATTAACAGCATGCCCTGGGGTCAGATAGGGGTATGTTTATCAAGTCTACCTGTCCTTTCGTCTCTTCCGTTGTGAATAAACAATCGTGATCAACTTTTTCTTAGCCAAAAAGGGAGGGGTAGTAATGTAGCTGGATTCAAGACATTGCATCTTTTTTGGGTGATGTTAGAGCTACATAAAGTTAATTCATATCCTGTTAGGCGTTCACTGGTGATGTGCAGTGTCTGTGTCTTGTTTAATAGTGTATCCACCTCATGGGGCACCATTGCAGTTAGAATTTCCTCCCACAAAACCTTCACTATGTTTTATCGTTGCTGTAGTCACTCCGTGCAAGCAACTCTGCAAATCTTTAATGACTGGATCCAGGGTTGCAGGAAAATATGCACATGGCCTATTCTCCCCAACCTGTTCCTGTGTCAAAACTAAGTGCTCAGCCTCCTTCTCATGCACAAAGTGAAAGGTTTGTGGTACGACACAGCAGGTGGGGTTTTTTGAAAATCAGAAAGGTGACCGGGATATATAGGAGGAGGGATACGGTGCTTATGAAGTTCCGGAAACCGGTGCACCCACCAGAACTGGAACCTGACTTAATATCCCCTCCCGGTTTTTAGCTTGATGCACACGGATATCAAGCGTCTCTGACAACACAGAGTCTTAACCACAGTGTGCTGGACTACAGATCCGATGTGATGCCTGTGAGAAGTTGGCCTGGCATATGATGCTCACTAGTTCTAGTGATCACCTTGTACCATGCCAAGCAACCCTTATGATGATTGGTTGTAAGTCAACCTTATAGACCAGCTATCTTAGTAGCGTGGACAAAGCAGTCTTAGGCTAAACTCTGTAAAGGCATGTGAAGCAAGCTGTTTTACCATAGACAATCCCCTTGGATACCAAATGAAAGGACACCACACAGATATATATTGAAAATATATATATATATTTATTTACTACAAATATCCCCTATACTCTTTATGAGCACAGAAGCAAATGCGTTAAAACAAAACACAGTTTAAATATACAAAAGTTGCACAATATGGATGAGCCCTAGGGGCCACTTAAACCATATACTAAAATAGTGGTATAAGAACCACCAATGGGAAAGGAAATCGGCCTAGGGCCTGGGGAATCGCTGGAGCTGTTCGGGACTAACAGTGAAGAAGTCGGGAAAGGCCCGCGGGACTCGGGTGCAGCGCTTAAAGCACATGCATGCACCAATGCAATGTCAATGGTGTGTAAAAGTTATAAAGTTACTGTTTTAGGAACCTTCCGACTGACCTAGAAGGACACAACTTTAGATCTAGGCACTAGAGGTGTGTACCAGTGTAGGAACACCGGCGTTGCTGAGTTACCTCACCCACAGGAAGCGGGTGCACAGGTGCCAAGTAGTGTCGGGTTTCGTCACGCAGGTCGATGGTGCCTGGAGATGAAGATGCTGCAGGCGGGTCGTCGAGGAGAGTTCCGGTGGATCCAAGGGTGGATCTGAAGATGTGAAGACCTGAAAGCAGAGGGGACAATGTTCAAAGTCACTAGCCAGTGACTACCGTGGAACCAGGATGGAACCAGGCAATGTCTGTGCAAACAGGTGAAGAGGTGTAGCTTGTCTCTGCAGCCACGTGGACGCGAAGAGGTCGAGGACATCCAGGAGTCGGTCACGAGCTGTCCCACGAAGGCTCTAGCAGATGGCGGTGTCGGCAACTTGATTGGAGCAAACAGGCCTTGGATAATGCAAGCCACGCAGGAAGTGAAGAAAGCTTGTTACTCGGACCAGCAAGGTCAGAGCGGGTGCTCCTTTTCAGGGGAGCGAGGGCCAGTCTGGAGCAACCAGACCAGCGGTGTTGTTTGTAGGTTTCGTCGCCAAGATGGCCGCTAGCCACGTGGCAAGTGGCGGGGATGGCGCGTCGAGTGGCAAAGTGCAAAAGGGCCCCATGCAGATCGTGGAGATGCTGGGGGGCTGATCTTCGGTGCAAATGCTGCTCGGTGGTGGGGCTTCTCAAACCCCAAAGCACAGCGTTTAGGGAGCCTCGGGTGCTGCGCAGTCAGCTTCTCGGGGGTCTTTCAAGATGGCTGGTCCCACGTCTCTCGATGCCTCCACGGCACGGGTCTCTTCTTTTCAGGGACTGTGGATCGGGCTGTGAGATGTCTGGGAATCCAGGTCTTGTCGGGCTCTGGGCTCGGGCTCCGGCGGGAGGCGGCGGCAAAGCAGACGTCTAGTTGCTGGTTGGTGCATGTATTCACAGGGTGGTCACTCCTTGGCCACAAGGGAGATTCTCTTCAGTCTTCTGTGCAGCAGAATGTCGAAGTCCAGTTTTCTTCTTAGTTTCAAGTGTAGTTCAGGATGATCTGAAGTCTTGGGACACAGCTCCTACTCTTATTCCAAATCTAGGGGCCGGATTATCTGCTAGGTCCCTCCTCTGGGTTGACCAGGAAGGGGGGTGGCTACACCCCCTTTCCTTTGTCCATCTCCGCGCCAAGACTGGGGCTGGGAAGCCCCAGCACCGGTTTGGACTGGCTTATGCACAGGGACACCTTGTGTGCCCCAGGCATGTCTCATTCTATTCAGCCCTGTCCTACCCAATACACAAAACCCTGTCTGGGGTGGTGCTAGCACCTCCCAAGGCAGGAAACCCTTTGTCCAAGCCTCCCTCGCTGGAAGGACTCCCAGCAGCAGGAGGTCAGACTTGTGTCTGTGGTGGCAGCATCCATTTTGTGATGCTGAGGCTCATGTTTAACTTTACCCGGGTTTCAGGTTATGTACATGTCGTGTCCCTCTAGAAGGGTGGAATGCTACCCCCGTCGCCAGAACTGGCGAGGGGGTAGTATTCCAATTCGTATGACACCTTACTCGACATGTTTTGATAAAGCCAAACCAAAGATAGCATTTAACCGCGAGGTTCATAATGCACTTAAGAGTATATGGTATGGCAGTATCATGGAACAGCTAAAGGACGTGGTTCCGAAAGCTGCAGACAGGCTCAGCTCATGCTAGAGCACCATCTCACATATTTCCAAGCACTCTGCCTCCAGGATTGATGAGGCCTTCCATTGGAGTGGCTGATAGGAACATATGTGTCCATTTTAAGTTAGATATAGACATACTATACCTAAGTAAGGGGTGATTACACCGACTTACCCCAGCTGAGTGATCAGCCAGTTGTGTCAAATATGGAGGCCTGGCCAGGGTGGCATAATACATGCTGCAGCCCCTGGTAGGCCTTGGAAACACCTATGCCCTGGGTACCTGGGGTACACTGTTACAGGGGCCAATAAGGTGAACCAGTTCCAATTCGTAATGCACCTAGTGTGCATTGGCATTAATTTAGAGAGAGAACAGCAGGCTGTGGGTCTGATTAGCAGGCCCACAGCCACATTAAGTCATAAACCAGTGAAGCAAAAATTTGGGGTGACCATAGGATAGCAGACCCTACTCTCCTACAATACCCACCTTTCTGAGACAATCAACAGCGTACTTTGTTTTACTACTCCTAGCTACGGAAGGAACCAACACACCTGGAACCTTCCTACAATACGGAAGCATTTCTTCCTTGGACGTCTGCAATACCCGGACCCTTTAAAACTAAACTCTACACTTGTACTTGTACGACGAGAGTAATCAGACCATAAAGACACATTGATCGTGACCTTTTAGAACTTTTTGGTCGTGTTTTAAGCCCTGAGGAGTTGCAGTGATTTGTTCCCACGTGACGGAACACGTGTCGGCTGGTTGTGGAACCAATAAAATCTACATCTATTCCCCAAGGATACTGTACTGTATTGTAATGGTCTGATTTTTGGCTCTGTACATAGAATGTTTCTATAACCTTGCCTACTGTATGGTTATACTGTGTTTTGTGTGTGCGAGGGCACTGTTGCTTTTGAAAGGTTTGTGCTAGTCCAGGTTTCCCAATGCTGGGCTCTGCACAGAGCTAATTTCAGTTTAACAAAGTCACGCTTGCGTTCATCCGTCCAAGATAAAGGTTCGCACACATTCTTAGTGGTTTAGGCTATCAAAGACTTAACTATTAAAGAAAAGTTGGGGATCCATTGGCGACAAAAGGATGTTATGCCTATACGTAATTCAGATTGTGTTTTTGAGTGTGGTATAGATTGTATCATGTCTGGATGTATATGTCTACCCCCTTCGACAGGAGGTGACTGAGACCTGTTGAGAATACTGCAATTTTGAAAGAGACACTTTATGCCCTAATTGAAACAAATGCTGGAGGAGGGACACATCTCTACAATCTTGTTCAGTGTTGGAAGCTATCAAAATATCAATATATATAGTGGAATTGTTCAGTAAACTTATTTGATCAAGTTGTTTCTTCAAGGCCTGACTGTTCATACTAGGGCTGTCTGTGTACCCATGAGGGGCTCGACAAAATGTAAATGAATGACCAGCTATGCAAAACCCAAAAATATACTGGTTCTCTTAAGCAATAGGAATACCGAATAAGGCATTCTTAAGATCCATAACTGTGAAATACTGTGCAGTGGGAGGGATCATGGTGAATATAGTGTTCATGTCTGGAACAACTATTTTGTTACATGCTCATATTAACTACTAGGTGATATGTAGCGTTCTTTCCTTATCCTTTTTTAAAGCACAGGCAGTATAGGACTACTACAGGTACTACCTGTTATTTCTTAAACTATGCCTGCATGAACTAGATCCGACACCACCTGTTTTAGGCCTTCCTCCTCTTTGAAATTTTATATTGAGGTATACGTGGTCATTTACCATTTTCCTTTATTTTGAAATGAACAGTGTCTAAATCCATTTTGAATAAATCATTGTTGCCCTTTGACCAGAGGTCTGTATTTATGGCTTGCAATTCGGAAGGCAAGAAGTCTGGTTTAGAAAACATACATCTGGTTTAACCGTAGCAACCATGGTGACCTAAACCCCACCTGGAGTGCAATAGATTGTAGCGTGGAACCTTTTCAACATGTCTAATCCAAGTAGATTTTCACAGCAGTCTGTCATTAACACAAAAGTAGTATCTACAGTAAAGGGATCAATGGCTGCCGTCATAAGTGCAGAAATGGGGCTTTCCAAAGGAATTCCAGAGAATCCCAAAGAAACATCTGTATGCCCAGAAAGCGGAGCCCCCAGAACAAAGTGGTGAGCTACCGACGTTCTGGCGGCCCCAGTATCCAATGGGATTTTCTGAGGCTGTCCGTATATTGGTAAATCCACATAGGGTCGCGACTGGTCAACTGGTAATTTTATCTGACTAGTACTCTTTCTGTGGCAATCCTAATAGTAATAGTCTTCAAAATAGTCCTCGTGGTAGTACTATTTATTGTCAAAAATGTTAGCTTTTTTTGTTGTCTGAACCCTTATTTCTTTAATACATTTGCTGACAACGTCCTCTTACTCTGCGCTGACTTAACCTTTCCTTCAACCAGTTGAGGGCACCCGAACCTCCAATAGCACTTTCGTTTGCAGTAGGCACATTGGTTAGGTCTGGTGTATGACCTGTCGGTGGGGCTGAATAGCCCTGCCCTCTACCTATACTCCTGCCTCTTTCCATTCTGCGTCACCTATCGGGAAATCCTTGTTGCAAGAGTACCTTCATCTTCAAATACTTTTTCTCTGCCCTCTCGTTCGCATCCTTATTCCACTTTTCATAATACTGGGCCATATGCAGAATCTCTGCAGGTGTCTTAATGGCCCAAGAACTTTCCGACTGAACTAATTTATGTAGCTCCTTCAACAAATCTATCTACGACCAGAACAAAAATTGGCTCAGCTGAGTGGACTGCTACTGTCAATATGCATTTGTTGAATAAAATTGGATTACAAGAAACCTGCAAGACTCTAGAATAACTACTTTATACCGAATCATGATTATTTGATCTATTACTGGAGAAGATTATATTAATCTGTGATTTCTGAATGGACATTCTGATATAATTTGACGCTCCTTTTCAATTTTTCTTCTGACCTTGTTTTTGGGTGGCTCCTTTGCAGTGGAGTTATAAAAGTAGAACGTCTGAAGAAACAGAACGCTAATAAATTACACACCACTGCGCCATATCGGGCCTACATTGCCAATGGGTTTTCAACTAGCCAAGAAGTCTTCTCCCAGCTTCTGTTGCTACGCCTTGGCCTCTAAAGTCACTGAAAGCGTCTTTGAATCTGGTAAAATAGACCCATCTTAATTTGGCTTTTGTTTGCCAACTGCTAACTTATCCCAATTAATAGTCTGTGGAGGTTTGATAGTCTGTAATTTTGTCAAAATACGTTCTGGTAATTTAACAGTATCCGCATCTAGGAGTGCACCAGCTGGTCTGTTTTTTTAAACTCAACAAATTGGTCCCATGTTTTTCCTAGCATAGTTGTCATCGTTCGCTCTAATGAAGTTCCATATCTCAGTGGGTAATAAGCTATTGGAAAAAAATCAACATCTCCTAGGGTTATTGTGGTCATGGACCTTGCCATCCTAAATTCTTTATTGAATCCAGATGGGTTATTCTGTGGGTTGGGTGGGTCTCTTCTTATAGACCTAAACTCTTTGCGTTTCCAAGGGACATGAATGAATTTGGGATTACTCTGCTTGGTTGCCTCATGTTCTGCAGCAGGATCTCCCGGAATGAGAGGTACTACTCACATAGGGTATTTCCTCACTTTGAAAGGGGAGGTATTGGGTTTCTTGACCTCTCAATGGGTATTAAAACACCTTTCCCTATGCCATACACATTCAACCACTATCTGCTCTATCTTTTCTGGTGCCTAAAGACACCCACTAGCGCTTACCATATTTCTCAAACCACTTTCGGACAATATTCCCCGTACCTCTCTAAATCCTCCCAGGTTCTCTCTATTCTAGCAGCCATGCACACTGACATAATTTTGGGATGCCAAAGGCATGTCTCCCACAGTTTCCATAATGCCTTTAACACTGTAGATATCTATATCCATCCAATTATTGGACATAGCCCTTATTCTGTCTCTTCCGGAGTCAAACCTGACTGCAATTGCATAGTCCTACCCTTCCCTCAGACACACTGCCTCTCCACCTTCCCTTGATATGCTGTAGAGGACACTGCAGTCCGGTCTTCAGCTCCCACTTCAGTCAATGTTTGAATATCTGGATATATTTGAGGATTTGCTTAATCTTGCTATGACTTCAGAATCTCAGACTTCCTATCAAATAGCTATTGCTCAAGGTAGTCCAGTTTCTGTTGATCACAACTACAATCTATAGGCCTTTGCAACTCGACCTCCTTTTTAGTGTATTTGTGCCACAAAAATTAAACAATACTGCATTGTTTCCTTTCTTTTTTATCGTATCCCAGGCTGGGGTTCCTTCCATTGGACCAGTTGACTTTCATCCAATCTCGCACTCAAGCAACAACATCAGCACTTAGAAAAACATCTATTTAGTTTGCTAAAACACAGCATTTTGTAAATACTCTTCTCACAGCCAATTTCTGAACTATATTTCCGTGATCATCTTCGAAGAGGTCCCTGTTCAGAAACTATTTGTGGAGACTAGAAATTGTTAGTAACACGGCAGGTCCATCTCGTCTGGTTCCAAACCCACTCAGTCCACTCGTAGAAAAATAACCAGGTAGTCGGAGGGAAAGTATAAACAGCAATGTTTATTACACATTGGAGCGGGTGCAGGTCAGTACAGGAGTGGTCTTACGTAAGGTGTCTGAGGGCTACATTTATAGTAGTGAACAAACCGGAAGGTGATAACTGATTAGAATCAGTTTTCTCCAGTTAGGTCAAATTAGACATGCCTTACAGAAATCTTCAGATGGAGCAAATATGCTCTTACAGTAACAGACACTGCAGCCTTGAAAAGGGCAGAGTGCTTTCTAGGCTAAGTGCAGCTGGGTTGTCTCATAGAAGTCACATGATTTACAAGAAATGTTAAGACATAGCTTTCGGTTAGCCAAGGACAGCAACCAGCGAAATGCATGAAACAGATGTACACAGAAAATGTCACATACAAAATGGAGGAGCAAATGATCAAACTAAATGTGGCCTATAGCATATTTTCTAACAGGCCAAGCCTAAAAAGGCACCAACCTTTGGGTCCAGCTTTGGTAGCTCAAACTGCTTGACCTCCCCAAGAGACACCTTTTACTCAGAACAAACCTATGCGAAGGGTGCTGTGCCAATCACCGCCAACTCAATGCACTGACAAACCTACCTCAAATCTGAAGTAGTCAGGCCACCACCCAGGACCTCCTTAAAGGAACCCTTGACAATTAGGTCAGATGTGAGCAAGGGTTCTGTTATCTTAAAGCTCTGAGATCCCAGACTCTAAACAAAAGAATATTTTCATATAGCTGCCTTCAAAGAAAATCCTCACCCAGACCTTCCCAAGAGCACCCATACACCATTATAAATCCCTAACAAAAGGAGGCTTACTTTTAAAGAACAGCTCTTATGAGCAAGTCCCACCATTCATTCCAAAGAGGGTTAGTGAAAGGTCAGTCAGCCCACCACCAATACACCCTGCCCCCCCCTAGAGTTATAGTGTATGTGTTTGTAACACACATTATCACTTGTGAGGGTATCCTGGAACTGAGCATGTGTGTGTGTGTGACTAGCCCTGCCAGTGGTAGGTTGGGTAATTAAAAAGCCAGATTGCAGCTTCTTGCAGAATTTAAGAGAGGAGGAGGCTTTAGGAGTGATGGAAGAGAAGGCCTGTCTTCCTGATCTGTTTCTCTGTATGCATAGGAGTCCTGCAGAGCTGTCTAGGTGTTTGGTGATAGGAGATGTGGCTGTTGAAGTAGGTGAATTTTGAGTGGTCTAGTACCTTGAATATCTGTGAGGAGATTGAATTAAGCATGCTTGTGCATCGGAAGCCAGTGGAGTTTCCTGAGGTGGTGTTAGTGAGATGTTTGTAGGAGGTTGAGGATGAGTTGGGCAGCCAACTTTGTGATTGTTTGTATCTTCGAGTGAGTTGTTGGTGATCCAGGATTAGAGGATGTTCCTGTGGTACAACTGGTTGGTAACTAGGGCGAGTGACAGATTTTCTAGCGTTGCTTGGGAGCCATTTGTAGATCTTCCTCAGCATCTTCAGGGTGAGGAAGCAGGATACAGTGACAGTGGTGATTAGTGCGATCAGATCCAGTTTGCTGTTGATTATTCCAACGTTCTGGGTGTGTAGCAGAGTTTGGCCAGCCATAAGTTGGTGTCCCATGGTGAGGTGTTCTTGCCAAAGATCACTTTTTCTGTTTTGATGAGCTTGAGACAGTTGGCTTTTATTCAGGTAGTGACTTCGGTCATGCAGGCTGTGAACTTGTTTCTTGTGTTAGGGGACTTGATCGAGAGGGAGAGTATGAGTGGTGTGTTGTCAGTGTAGGAGAAGATGTTGATGTGTGCACGGATGACCGCCAGAGAGATCATATATGCATTAGAGCAGTGATACTCAAAGTACGTCCTAAGGCCTGCATGCAGCCGTCCTGACTTTTACATGTGACACCCTGGGCAGCAGCAGCAGCACCAGCACCGTGCTGCTGTTTACTCAACTCTGCACTAGTGTGAATTTAAAATATATGTATACAGCAAGGACTTATTTAAAGGTTACTTTGCAGTCAGGGAAAGGAAGTAACAAGGCCCTTACCTTTAGGAACACCTTTTTTTAAGACCGCTACTAGATATGTTTTGTTTCCCCTACACCCACTTTGCACCCCCGCTGGCATCAGTGAGGCCCTTGGTCATATCATAAACCAAACTTTGCGGCCACCAGGAAAATGTTTGTGAGTACCCATACATTAGAGGGTGGGGGTTGAGTGAAGAACCTTTAGGTACTCTGCAGATGCGTTTGCTGGCTTCAGAGGAGTAAGGTGCCAGGCTGATAACTTATGTTCTGTCTGTTGAGAAGGTGCATATCCAGCAGTAAGTGGGTCCTTGGATGTGTCGCTCAGATTTGAATTTACCTTGGAAAAAATGCAAAGACGAGAGGCGTCTGGCAAAGCAGGAGCAAGTTTATTTAATTAAATACAGCGGCCAGCAGAGCATCAACTGAGTCGTGTCTGAAGACAGTTTCCATGTACAGATGTTCTGGCTGGCAATATAAACAGTTTGTGAGGTACAATAAAACGATTCCACATTTTTCTAATGGATGTAGATCTGGACCTAGTGTGTGTGTGTGTGTGTGTGTGTGTATATATATATATATATATATATCTATCCTACTGGCGTTCGCAGGAGGTAGTTCTAGTTAGGACCTAGTTTCCATAGGAAATCCGCAACATTCTATTGGGAATAACTTTGGCGCCGGTGGACGAATTTTCGCGAATTTCTCAAATTAGGTGGCCAGTTCCACTCCGCTCCTTCCCTGAAAGTTTGGGGGGGATTTGTTAAGCGGGGGCCGAGATAAAAGGGGGGTCCCAAAATGTGTTTTCCCCATGTTAATTTCCATAGGGTGGTTGGACTCACTTTTAGCCCGAACGGCTGAATGGATTCCCACGAAACCTGGCAAAATTGTAGGGACTGGTAGCCCGATGTGCCTTTGCTATGTCTCAAGATATGTTCTCCAGAGGATTTTGAGTAATTTAGGTTCAAAAAAATATATATATCTATAAGCGCGCACGGGGGAGCGCACACTGCGCGCTACGCGAGTTCGAGCGCAGAAAGCTGATTGGCTCTCGGGTGTCTGTCAACATTCCAAACAGTCCGTAGCGTCCGCCATCTTGTGTCTCGGTAGGATCGAGACACAAGAGGTGGCAAAAACAAAAGGGGAAATGATTTTCGCGGGGGGAGCGCCCGGTACACGCACCGGGGAGCGTACCGGGAAGCGTACCATGGGGGAAAACCCAGTGAAACAGTAAAATAATAATTTAAAGTGCTTAGAGGTAGGGTAGCTTTGCATAGAGTTGTTGTGTTGTGTTGGTGATTTAAGTACCAGCATGTAGGTACCAATACAGAGTCTTAAATTCCATGTACACCGTCTACTCGTAGATAATTTGCATGTTGTTACAGAAGTTATTGTGGTATATGGAATCCATACCATAGTCTGTCAGGAAAGCAGAAACAACATGGAGGCAGGAGATGAAAAAGAGATGTGAAATACACATTGGAGATAATATAGTGGGAGAAAGGAAGTAATGATATGGCAAGTGTGACTAAAAAAATTTAGTTTGTCATCACCCTTTGCTTTAACCTCACTACTATTTTCTCACCCTACCTCACTCCTCTTTCTTTACTCTGCTTCCCTCACTTATTCTTATCCTCCATGTTTACTCCCCATTCCCTAACTCCCCTCCCACATTCAACTTCTTTCAGTCCCCCTGCTTTACTTCCCTTACCCTCTGTTCCCTTCCTTTGCTCCCTCACTCATTCCCTTTCCCTTAATCAATTACTTTACTCCTGTTACTCCTTCTCTCAGTCCGTCTGTTCTCACAGTTCCTCATTTCCGTTCCCTCACTCTGTCTCTCTTATCGTCGCTGTCTCTGTCCCCTCATTCTGTCAATACTCTTTCGTCATGCTCACTCCCTACAACTCACCTACACTCCCTCACTTACCTTTCTTTGCTGCTTCACTCACTACCTTTCAGTCACTCCTTCCTTTACTCTCTCTCTCTTTTCTCTCTGTCATTCCCCATGTCTTACCTTTATTCACTTTTATCCACCCTCTTTAACCCCTCTTTACTTACAGTCACTGCTCTTTTCTAACCCTCCATCACCGTTGTTCCTTTACTCCGGTTCCATCACTACCCCTCATTCCCCATCTTTTACTGTCCTTCCCTTTACTTTCAACACCCACTCACATTCTCCCAGTACCTCTGCTTTCGTTTTCTTCCTCTCTCGTCCCTTCTTTCGCTCCCTTAATCATTTTTTTTCTCACTTGCACTCTATTATACCTTCTCTCTGTCTTACTATGTAATACACAGTCCATCTGTGTTGCTCCCTCTAGCGCTCTTTCTCTTAAC
Organism: Lissotriton helveticus; assembly: GCF_964261635.1. Classification (NCBI taxonomy): domain Eukaryota; kingdom Metazoa; phylum Chordata; class Amphibia; order Caudata; family Salamandridae; genus Lissotriton; species Lissotriton helveticus. The sequence goes on from NC_136070.1 coordinate 557,556,153, forward strand.
ATCACTCTCTCTGTCCCCTTCCCTCATGCTCACTTTTTTTTTTTGGGTGCGCGCCCCGGTGCGCGTACCCTGGAGAAAAAAGAATGACGAGTTTTTAAAAAATATAGCATTTTTTTATAAATTGGAGGTAGTTCTAAAAAGAACTGTTTTTTTTATTCTTTTTGTTTTTTTATATTTTTTTATTGTTTTTTGAACATTTTGTACTTTTTTTGGTTTTTCAGAACAGTTTTATATTTTTTTGTATTTTTTTATGGGGAGAAACAAAAAACAGGGAATTGTAAACGGCTCAACTGGAGCAAAAAAAAATCAGGAAAAAATTAGGGTTTTTTGGGGCAATTGTGGTTGTCACCAGCAAGGACGATGAGCTTTACGCTCTGCTCACCATAGCTGATGGTCTTACCACAAAAAATACATGTCACCCTGAATTCACCAAACCGTGGTTGTATGATTGGCATTGTCTCCCTTGTGTCTGGTCCCGATGGAGTGGGTTGCTTTCTTTTGGAGGTGCGGGGTGAAGATTGGGGAGGGTTACTGGCCAGTTCGCTCAGCTCTGCAGAGCATAGTTGTTGGGATGCTTGCGCTGCATATGCCGAATCATGGTGTAATTACCAAATGAATATTTCTTATTAGGGTTGCCCCTTGAAAGTTCCATGCCACAGATTCGGCAAGTTACCTTGGGCGCATTCACTTTCTTCTTGCCCTCTGGGATGGAAAAAAACTCCCATACAATGTGCTCCTTTGGCATATATGGGGTATTGTCTTCTGGGAGTAATGTCCTTCTACCCTCCTCGTCCTCCTCCTCCTCCTCCTCCTCCTCCTCCTCTTCCTCCTCCTCTTCCTCCTCCTCTTCCTCCTCCTCTTCCTCCTCCTCTTCCTCCTCCTCTTCCTCTTCTTGACCACCAATGTGATATTGTGGTGGTCCTCTTGGTGGTGGTGCAGATGCTCCAGCTGCTGCTGCTACTGTAGCCATTTTAAAGTACAAAAGATTAGAGCCAGATCTCCAAACAGGTCTTCCTCAGTCAAAGGACAAAGTCAGAATAAGGAAAAAAGGTGGGGGCTTTCATAATTTGGAAACCAAAACTGTTCTGGACCAATGAAAAGTGTTATTTTCAGATCATAGTAGTAGTCGCGCCCCGGGGCGGGTTGCGTAAGCGCGTTAGGACGTTGCGCGATCGTATGCGCTTGCGTGCTTCCGGGTGCGCTTACGCTGTGCGTCATATGACGCATCACGCGGCTACGCGATATGTCACAATGTTGTTTTCGTTCGCGGGAATAGCGCTAACGGGACGCTCACCGGTACGCGCCCCGCCGTAGCACTGCGCCTACCGGTGAGCGCATCGGTCCGTGCCCCGGGAGCGCTCTGGGGCAACAAAAAAAACTATTATACAATATAAAATTCGTTATAAAAAAATATTACATTTCATACCTATAGAGATTTGCTATTAAAAAACCTATGAATGTCGCTGAAAAAACCATAGGTTTCACACCAGTTATAGTTAGGAATTAGCATTTAAAAAACCTATTAAATTCACTGAAAAGGGGGGCGTGGCCAAGGCGGCGAGCATGGCGGACGCAGCTTGAGTGAGCTCCGTCCCGCCTATACACTATCCGCGCCATTTATCCTGCATATCCCCGGCCTGCGGACTCCCAGACCAGACGCTTGGCTGCCGGTGGCGGAGGGGCGGCTCCGGTGGTGATTTGGGCTCATTCCGTGCACATACTCCGACGCAGTGAACCGGACGAGGTGGGGCCTGCGCGACGCCCAGCAGCCGGGACCTCGAGTTTCGAGAGGCCCGGCCGGAAGTGAGGCGGCGGCGGGGTCGGTCGCGAGGCCTGTACCGGCTCCCCGGACCTACGGATCTCCGCTTGGGGCCGGAGGGCCCGAGAGATCCGCGGACATTGCGGAGTCACCCTGGAGCTGAGACACTGACTGCGGTGAGGTGAGCCGGCGGGGGGAGGCGAGCGCCACAAAAGAGGGGGAAAGCACTCTTCGCCACAGGCCGAACCCACTCGGCAGCCGAGTCGGGCTGCGGGGGCCGGGGGTCTCCGGAGTGCTAGGGGGCTCTTGCCTTCGCCCCTGCTCCCGGGGACACCTCCTTACTAGCGGACTTACCCCCCTCTCTCCCCTCCCCCCCTCTCTCCCCTCCCCCCCCCCGGTGGTGACCTACGCGACGGAGCTTGTGGAAGCCGGACAGTGGGCCTGCCCGGACTGGGCTACTGCCGGGGGCCGAAGGCGAGCTGTGGCTGGATGGGGGTCGCCCTCTGACGGCCGGACTTCCCCCCCCCTGTTGGCCGGGGCTCTAGACGATCCTCTGGCGCAGGGCCTCCTTGGGGGTCTCCTATCCCTGGCCTTGCGAACTGAGATGGGGGCATACCTCAGTGGCTGATGCAGAGGGGAGGTGGTGCTCTGCAGGGAGAAGACGCCACGAACAGATTCGCCGACATCCTTGGACATGTGCCTACTTTTCCTCTCAGATCAAGACGCGACCGGGAGCGGCTCACGGGGGTCCCTGGCCGAGAGGGGGGCTACCAGTAGCCGGAGGATACTTGGACGCCGGGCCCGCTCCTCATCATGACGCGAGGCGGCAACAGTGGAGGTGCTACGAAGCAGGGCCCCATAGATAAGTTTACGGGACCGAGTGGTGGAGCAGGAGCGTCCGGGGGCCAGCCCGGCCCAGGCCCTGGCCCGGACAATGCGGCCCTGATGGCGGCGATCACGCTATCAAGGGACATGCTGGATGCAAAAATTGGGGCTGTTGGGGCCGATGTCACGCTACTTCGCCAGGACCTACGAAATGCAGTGGCCAGAATCACGGAAACTGAAACCAGAATCACGGAGGTGGAGGATGATGTGGTCGTTCTTAAGAAGAAGGTGGCCACTCTGGAGGGGCTACAGAAGAACATGGCACTCAGGGTCGAGGACGCGGAAGGACGGGCCAGACGAAATAACCTGCGATTCGTGGGTTTGCCGGAGGATTGCGAGAAAGGCAACATGGAGGCATTCCTGACAAAATGGCTGGAGGGGTGGCTTCCCCCGGACTCCCTCTCAAGATGCTTCATTATTGAACGGGCGCACCGTGCGCTTCTCCCGAAACCACCGTTGGGAGCTCGCCCCCGCCCGGTCATCGCCAAACTACTTAACTACCATGACCGCGACACTATCCTCCGTCAGGCGCGAGCTAAGGAACCCCTGATGTACGAGAACCACAGAGTCCTGATCTTCCCAGATTACACAAAACTGGTGCAGCAACAGCGACAATCCTTCACTGCAGCGAAGGCTCGGCTACGAGAACTTAAAATCCAATACGCCCTGCTCTATCCGGCCCGCCTGCGTGTAGTGTTTCAGTCCAAGACACAGTTCTTCAACACGCCGGAGGAGGTCTTTGAATGGACAGATGAGACAGTCAGAGTGAAGGTGCATACACCCCCGAGGCGCAACTCCGAGCCCTCCTCAGCGACGAGAACCTCGAGGACTCCCAGGAGATCGCGTAGCAGAAGCAACTGGAGGGCACGCTCTCAGAAGAACCGGCCTCCCACGGATGGCGTATCGGGAGGCGACGATGCAGCGGAGGCGCCGGCTCCGGATCCATGATGATACTTAACGACTTAAAGCTCCCTAATGGATGCCACCACATGCTTTACTGCACGACAGCGGTGTGGGACGAGCTGTGGGTCGGGGGATGCCCATAAGTGGGCGGTCATCACCCCGAGAACTAAAGTAGTTAATCGGGTTACGGGTTACTTGAAGTTGGGTGGGTGGTTGGTGGGGATCCATTGGCATAGACGGTTGGGGGTCTCCCGTTGGGGGCTGAAGACTGTCTCTACCGCGACAGATACTTCAATGTTACTGAGGTATAGGGTGGGGGGGAGGGAGGGGTGGACAAAGTTGGGGACGTGGGGGGGATTGGGGAGTTGGTGGGGGTTCAGGGGATCAGGGGGCGGGGTGGGGGAGGGGGTTTGTGGGAGATGGGATGGTTGTTTTCGGCACAGTATATTTTCAAGGCTGGTTGCTAGCACTGGAGTTTGGATGGCCCCGAGGGCTCAGGTCTTTGATCTATACACCTATTGATGGCGGGTGGTACACAGGAGACTAGTCCCACACGGGCGTTGTTTCGAGTGGTGAGCTGGAACGTCCGTGGGATGCTTGACCAAATAAAGAGGGGTGCAGTACTGCGGTTAGGGAAGAGGGAAAGGGCGGATGTGCTCTTCTTACAAGAAACTCACCTTCTGGGCAATAAAACACTTATCATACAACGATATGGCTATCACCAAGTGTTCCACGCAGGCTTTGTGAGGGGGTCACGGGGAGTGGCGATTCTGATACATCATCGACTAGCTTACACACATGAGACGCAGTGGGTGGATGCTCAAGGAAGGTTTATATTTATTAAAGGAATGGTGGGAGATGAGCCGATGGTCTTTGGCAGTGTGTATGCCCCACCCCCGCTGCAAGAAGCACTCATTGAGAAGTTGTTTGATGTCTGGGCCGACATACCTAGTGTGATGTCTATAGTGGGCGGAGATTGGAACGATGTCATGGATGGACACAAGGATAGATATAGATCGGATGGGGGGGACTATTTCACACGTTCCCACTAAATTGAATGGTAGGGTGCGAGGGATGGGGTGGATTGATGCATGGCGGTATCGTCATCCGCATAGCTGAGAATTTACCTACGTCTCAGCAGTGCACAAATCCTTCTCCAGACTTGATTGCTTGTTTGTGCCTAATGGCTGGATGGGGAGGGTTGCTTCTTCATCTATACTCCCGCGTGGCCTGTCGGATCACTCTCCAGTCGCAGTTGATGTAATTCTTGGTAAGACACGACAGCCATTTCGGTGGCGTTTGTCTACATGGCAGCTACAACAGGACGACTACAGGTCACACATGCGCGAAGCCATCTCTCTGTACTGGGACTGCAATGATCAGCCCGACATGGACGCTATAACCCTCTGGGAAGCCTTGAAACCCGTGCTCCGGGGGGTAGACATCGCTTGGTGCGCGGCGGCACGCAAGGCCCGCAGGGGAGAGATAGAGGAGACTGCGCGGCGGGTTCGAGACCTTGAGGGAGAGAGTACTGCCGAAGGGTCTGTGGACACCGTTGAGCGGTTGTTACTGATGCAGCAGACGTACAACTCCCTCCTAATGGATGAGGCACGCCAGCTGTGGCTGGCTACACAGAGTAGGATTTATCAGTGGGGGGACAAATCCAGCTCTATGCTATACAGACTCTGTCAGGGAACTTTTCATGCGCAGACCCTGCCGGGACTTCGCGATGAGGCGGGAGAGCCTATGACGGCCCCGGTGGAACTGGCGGCCAGTTTCGCCCGATACTATGAAGCCCAGTACGCCCCGCGAGAAACTATCCCTGAGGCAGACGTGGATAAATTCCTAGCTGATCTCCCGCCACGGGCCCTCTCAGATGAGGACCGTGACCTACTAGACCACCCACTGTCCTTGGAAGAATTGACCGCGGCACTCGGGGAACTGAATACTGGTAAGGCCCCGGGGCCTAATGGGTTCCCGTGTGAATTCCTTAAGGCATTTCATGTTCAACTGGGGGCGCGATATAGACAGGCGCTGGAGGAGGCCAGAGACTGTGGTCACCTGCCGGCTGACTGGCGCCACGCCGAGATTGTAGTCTTCTGTAAACCGGGAAGGCCCCCGGAACAGCATGCGTCGTACCGACCGATTTCGCTCCTGAATGTTGAAGCGAAAATACTGGCGAAAGCCCTGGCCAATCGCCTTCTCCCGTATATTACAGACCTGGTACACCCGGATCAGGCCGGCTTTATGCCCCATAGGGCGACAAGGTAGGTATGTATATAGTGGTCAGTGTCTATTGATTATGTTCAAGAATTCATCGTAAAGGAACTATACATAATTAAATAATTTGGAAATTACTTCTGTGTAGTACAGGGAATTTATTCAAACAGTATCAATGATTGGGTACTTAGTAGGATATTCAAAGGAATGCCACAAGTTATACATCATGCAAGCAAACAATTTCTTCATTGAGTCAAGCAGAGTCTAACGGACAATAGTCTCTGCATAATTACAAGAAAAATCCTTGTGGGTTCATTCACAAATGAAATAAATACACCAATACTAGTACAATATTAAAATTGCGCTCAAAGTGACAAAGAAAGGAGACAGTTTGAGAGGGATAGGTGTGGTTGGGTGAAGGTGAGGACTGGGTAAAGGATGTTGTGACCATATTACAATCACAGTGATGATGCAACCTTTACAGACTAATTTCGTTCATTAGTTCCATGGTAGATCTTTAACATAGGCTATTGTATATATCACAAGGTTGCTCCCTATGTTAAGGAAGTGAGAACAATCCGGTCTACGTTTCGACCCCTATGGATTAAGGGTTGGTTGAAGCCTCATGCTGGGGTCTTCTTCAGGACGTGAAAGTGCGGGAGCGCCTATAAGTGATTTAATTTAGAGAAAAAGTGTGTCAGGGCTTAAATTCCATGGCACTAATGTACTACCACTTAGTTCAGTGTAAAGGAAGGCTTCTTACTTAAGAATGGGCCGTCCAGTGGCCTGTTTACGGTTGGGCCGTAGTCGGTTCCTCAATGGTAACCCGAAATCTAAAAATAATTTGAAATGAGATAGTATGGATTTAAGAACCGGGTTAGTGAAGTAACCCTATCACTTGTATGTACAGCGTAATATCAGAGGGGACTTACTAGGGCATCCGGGGCTTTCCAGTCAGTCTGTACATTATTCATTAGTTTCCGCTCCTCCAGATGTGTGGTTTCTGCGGGGAAATACATCATATCATGTAACGGAATCCTATTAATAATTAGACGTGGTGGGTTACAGTTGTCTAGCTAGAAAGTTATCGTACATGAGTTTGCAGAACCCGTGTCAGGAGGAGGAGATATCGTGAACTAAGTCGGAGTTAACAACATTAAGACATGCACACCACGAGTGCTCTGTCGAGCGTACATGACAGAAATTAAGTCAGGGCATTGTAATCCCTCAAGGCGGGGATGTGCCTTCCGCTTACCCTTCTGATCGCATCAGCGCGGGTGTCTCCAGCAACGCTGCCCAGCCGCGAGTGAAAAGAGCGCGAGGTGCAGGCGCTGGATACCGGCTGGGGGCTCGCCTCGGCCAGCCAATCAGGAAAGGGCCGCTCCGTCAGGCTCGAAGGGAGTATCTGAAAAGAGAACTACTTCCCGGGAGTGAGGGGAGGCTGATACGAGAGGTCGTCAGTTACACGACTCCATGAATCGGGAAAAATGATTGTCAAAAGCTCAATGTGTGAAGTGTAGTTTGCCGCGCATTGAGGAATTATTAGGTGCATGTTAAATCCCAATTGCACATGGACGTTTTTAACAAAGTGGCACAAGGTGCATTTTTTCAATCACTAGACAAAGTACATATGAATATATGCTTGTACGTAACAAAGATGTACAATGTAATAGAGTACAGAACTACTAAAAGCATATTTTACCCAACTACCAAGTGAACATTTCCAACATAATAACACACAATTGCGTTTTACCAGGTAGTATTGACATGTGGGTATATGCTCATAAGTGAAAGAGTGATATGGTGTGGTATTCAAATTAGGCCGTGATATGGTACCGGTATTGCACGGTACATTAGCCCGTGGGGATACTGTGATTATGCAAGAGTCATAGGATTACACACATTTCCACAACAGTTTATAGTTAACCACGACAGTATAAGGATATATACAACAACATACTGAAGAGGGTCAGCACGTTATATAGCATAAGTGGGGAGGCTCAGATATAACCCCCTACTTTCAATCCTTATTAATCAGGGCCATTTGGGAGAACGTTACATCCATCTCGTTCAAACCGTTTTGCACAGAGTCAAATCGCTGCATCCATTTACATTCTCTTGTGTTTAAGATTGAGTCTAGATCTCCACCCCTAGGTCCCAGTGTGATTTTCTCAATGACCACCCATTTGAGTGATTCAGGTGTGTGGGCCTTCGTCAGAAAATGGTCAACTAAGGGTGCCCCCATGGTTTGACATCTGATTCTGCTGCAAAGCTGGAGTATTCTATTCTTAATCTTCTGCTTAGTTTGGCCTATGTAGATCAGCCCACATGGGCAGAAGATGGCATAGATCAATCCATGACTGTTGCAGTTTGTCAATGTTTTTAGGTCGACGGTGATGTTGTTATGTGTTATAGCTTTTGTTTCTATGCAAAGTACACAGGCTTTGCAGGTGCTGCATTTGAAATTGCCAATTATATTAGGTAAGTTCCACATTGTTTGAATTGTTGGAGCTGGTGGAGTGTCCAACATGGAACGGACCACAACATCTCGGATGCTCTTGGCTTTCTTGAAGGCATGCATGGGGGGGGGTCCGGTGTTTGGATCACATCTGATATGATACTCCAGTGGCTGTTGATTATTTTCCGGATCACATTGCTCTTGCTACAATAAGTGGTGACACAGACCATCCTATTTTCTGAGAGTTGGCGGTTCTTTGGTGTAAGTAGTGTTTCCCTGTCGCTGACGGCCCATTCTTAAGTAAGAAGCCTTCCTTTACACTGAACTGGTGGTAGTACATTAGTGCCATGGAATTTAAGCCCTGACACACTTTTTCTCTAAATTAAATCACTTATAGGCGCTCCCGCACTTTCACGTCCTGAAGAAGACCCCAGCATGAGGCTTCAACCAACCCTTAATCCATAGGGGTCGAAACGTAGACCGGATTGTTCTCACTTTCTTAACATAGGGAGCAACCTTGTGATATATACAATAGCCTATGTTAAAGATCTACCATGGAACTAATGAACGAAATTAGTCTGTAAAGGTTGCATCATCACTGTGATTGTAATATGGTCACAACATCCTTTACCCAGTCCTCACCTTCACCCAACCACACCTATCCCTCTCAAACTGTCTCCTTTCTTTGTCACTTTGAGCGCAATTTTAATATTGTACTAGTATTGGTGTATTTATTTCATTTGTGAATGAACCCACAAGGATTTTTCTTGTAATTATGCCGAGACTATTGTCCGTTACACTCTGCTTGACTCAATGAAGAAATTGTTTGCTTGCATGATGTATAACTTGTGGCATTCCTTTGAATATCCTACTAAGTACCCAATCATTGATACTGTTTGAATAAATTCCCTGTACTACACAGAAGTAATTTCCAAATTATTTAATTATGTATAGTTCCTTTACGATGAATTCTTGAACATAATCAATAGACACTGACCACTATATACATACCTACCTTAACTGACCCAGGTCAGGATGTCCTTAGGGGATACCCCATTGTAAATTTACTACTCTATGTGCAAGAGCTGTCTTGCGAGGGTTCTGTGTTTTTTTTAAATATATCTAGCATTTACGCATCAGACAGTCATTGAGGGTTTTACCATGCTTCAATCGGAAACCCTCTCTTATAGCGAAGAACACATTAGAGATCTCATTGGGGGCGATATAGGGTCTGCTTTCCTCTCAACCAACATTACTTCAGTTGACTTCTCACTCAATGAGAAAATAAACAAACTCGAACGCTTGGAGAAAAAATTAGTGCGCACCAAGTTGCACGGTCATCTCCTAACTGGTTATCTTAGAGCGAATGTAATTCCCACTGGTCTACAAGTCCGCAACGAACCGGCGATATTTGTGGATAACCCAAAATTCAAGGAGGGGTTTAGCTTTGTGGCGAACAATTGTTCTCGCCACTGGATGGTCCTAGGGGTGGAAACCGCCAAGGACCAGGTGGAACAATTATCAAAGGAAATAGCTGACCTCAAAGAAGAAATCTCAAGCCATTCAGCCTTCGCCAGTGCGAAGGAAACACTTGAACGTTTGAACAAAACTCTTAAAGACTTTGACGTAGAGTCACAAAACAAGAAACTCGAAAAATTGGCCAAAGATATCCAATACTATAACAAAAAGAAAACATACCCATACCTGGCTGAGGATTACTTTAAACAGGATAACCAGGGCCAGTTCTCCTATAGGGGTAGAGGTGGATACAGGGGTGGCCAAAGAGGAGGCAGAAGGTACACGAATTTTTCGGATTCCTCTTACAGCGGTAGTAGTGACAACGAAGGAGCAGGTACCAGCGGCAACTATCAAAACCAAGAACAATGGTACCAACCCCCCCAAGAGGCTCAGAACAGACAACAACAGCCTTTTTTAGAGGACAGCACCTGGAGACCCCCCCGTGGCAGGGGTGGAGGTTGGAACAGACGACCAACCAGGGGCCAGAACCACAAAATTGGGACGACTCGAGGCAACAGGGATACGGCAGCAAACAAGTCCGTTTCCAACAGGACAATCATGGAGAGATCACTACCAGGAGGAAGACCTATCGCTGGTAAACTCAACTATGAACCTACCACTGCTGAACAGAGAAAGCCCGATTATGAATTTATCTGATGAGACACTGACACAGGACGAAATTCGAATCCTCAGTAAGGGCCTATCATTCGTGCCTACATCCCATGTGAATATGTTTAATATCAAGACGGAGCTGACTAAATTCTTCCGCAAGATTCGCCTTAGAAACTTCTTCTTACACAAGACACCAAGCACGACTAGAGCGTTTACCAACTTGCGACCACCCTCCACCTTCACTCCCCTGACTGCCATGACAAATCATCGAATCTTGACTTATGAGAGTCTGGTCTTGAGAGATGTACTAAAGGCATGCGGTACCAAACACTACGTGAAACATAACATCACGAAAAATGAACGGCTGGCCCTGGACGGCCTACAGAAGAACAAGAACTTAGTCATCAAACCTGCTGATAAGGGGGCGCAATTGTGGTCATGAATGTGAATGATTACAAACAGGAGATCTTCTCCCAGCTGAATGATGGAGTAAGCTATCAATTGATAAGAACGAATCCAACCTCTGATGTCAGAAAACTAATCAAGGCCCTAACTCTAAAAGGGAAAGAAGATGGCTTCCTCACAGACAAGGAGTACTCCTATCTCAATGTGGACCAACCACGGACCCCCACTATCTATGTCCTACCCAAGGTCCACAAGAACCCCACCAAGCCACCGGGAAGACCGATTATATCTGGTTGTGGCTCCCTTCTGGAACCACTGTGCAAATATGTGGACACTTTTTTTAAACCCCTGGCTGAGGCAACACCCACTTACTTGAGGGATACGATGCAGGTTATCAATTTGGTGGATGAGAAACCTTTTGACAAAAACAATCAATTATTGGTCACCATGGACATTGTGTCGTTATACACAAGTATCCCCCAAGACCCGGCACTAACAACCATACGGAGAGCTTTATTAACAAGACACCAACCAGCTGGAGTACCCACAGAATTTCTGATTGATCTACTTGAGATCGCGATGACTAAAAAAAATTTTATATTCCAAGACAAATACTATATGCAAACAAAAGGAGTGGCGATGGGGGCTGCATTTGCTCCGGATCTAGCAATCCTTTTTATGAGCGATTTCGAGCAACACCACATTCTTACACCGAACAATCCCTTTGTCAACAACATAACGGAATACCGCAGATACATTGATGACATCTTGATGATCTGGACTGGACAAAAGCAAGAGCTGGAGGCATTCACTGAATGGTTGAACACTCGATCAGATGACATCAAATTCACCTCCAGCTGCAGCAACGAATCCATTGACTATTTGGACATCACTATCAAAGAGCGGGACGGACTGCTATATACCACCCTATATAGGAAACCTAGTGAGAGGAACACTCTGCTAAGATACACCAGCCACCACACTCGGGCCCTGCGCGACAATTTACCCTTTGGGCAGTTTCTCCGCATCCGGAGGAACTGTACCATGAAAGACGACTATTTTGCAGAATCAGATGGACTGATCGGCAGGCTATTGGAAAGAGGATACCCTAAGAGACTGGTAAAACGAGCACGAAAAAGAGCATGGTTCAGCGACAGGGAAACACTACTTACACCAAAGAACCGCCAACTCTCAGAAAATAGGATGGTCTGTGTCACCACTTATTGTAGCAAGAGCAATGTGATCCGGAAAATAATCAACAGCCACTGGAGTATCATATCAGATGTGATCCAAACACCGGACCCCCCCATGCATGCCTTCAAGAAAGCCAAGAGCATCCGAGATGTTGTGGTCCGCTCCATGTTGGACACTCCACCAGCTCCAACAATTCAAACAATGTGGAACTTACCTAATATAATTGGCAATTCCAAATGCAGCACCTGCAAAGCCTGTGTACTTTGCATAGAAACAAAAGCTATAACACATAACAACATCACCGTTGACCTAAAAACATTGACAAACTGCAACAGTCATGGATTGATCTATGCCATCTTCTGCCCATGTGGGCTGATCTACATAGGCCAAACTAAGCAGAAGATTAAGAATAGAATACTCCAGCATTGCAGCAGAATCAGATGTCAAACCATGGGGGCACCCTTAGTTGACCATTTTCTGACGAAGGCCCACACACCTGAATCACTCAAATGGGTGGTCATTGAGAAAATCACACTGGGACCTAGGGGTGGAGATCTAGACTCAATCTTAAACACAAGAGAATGTAAATGGATGCAGCGATTTGACTCTGTGCAAAACGGTTTGAACGAGATGGATGTAACGTTCTCCCAAATGGCCCTGATTAATAAGGATTGAAAGTAGGGGGTTATATCTGAGCCTCCCCACTTATGCTATATAACGTGCTGACCCTCTTCAGTATGTTGTTGTATATATCCTTATACTGTCGTGGTTAACTATAAACTGTTGTGGAAATGTGTGTAATCCTATGACTCTTGCATAATCACAGTATCCCCACGGGCTAATGTACCGTGCAATACCGGTACCATATCACGGCCTAATTTGAATACCACACCATATCACTCTTTTACTTATGAGCATATACCCACATGTCAATACTACCTGGTAAAACGCAATTGTGTGTTATTATGTTGGAAATGTTCACTTGGTAGTTGGGTAAAATATGCTTTTAGTAGTTCTGTACTCTATTACATTGTACATCTTTGTTACGTACGAGCATATATTCATATGTACTTTGTCTCTAGTGATTGAAAAAATGCACCTTGTGCCACTTTGTTAAAAACGTCCATGTGCAATTGGGATTTAACATGCACCTAATAATTCCTCAATGCGCGGCAAACTACACTTCACACATTGAGCTTTTGACAATCATTTTTCCCGATTCATGGAGTCGTGTAACTGACGACCTCTCGTATCAGCCTCCCCTCACTCCCGGGAAGTAGTTCTCTTTTCAGATACTCCCTTCGAGCCTGACGGAGCGGCACTTTCCTGATTGGCTGGCCGAGGCGAGCCCCCAGCCGGTATCCAGCGCCTGCACCTCGCGCTCTTTTCACTCGCGGCTGGGCAGCGTTGCTGGAGACACCCGCGCTGATGCGATCAGAAGGGTAAGCGGAAGGCACATCCCCGCCTTGAGGGATTACAATGCCCTGACTTAATTTCTGTCATGTACGCTCGACAGAGCACTCGTGGTGTGCATGTCTTAATGTTGTTAACTCCGACTTAGTTCACGATATCTCCTCCTCCTGACACGGGTTCTGCAAACTCATGTACGATAACTTTCTAGCTAGACAACTGTAACCCACCACGTCTAATTATTAATAGGATTCCGTTACATGATATGATGTATTTCCCCACAGAAACCACACATCTGGAGGAGCGGAAACTAATGAATAATGTACAGACTGACTGGAAAGCCCCGGATGCCCTAGTAAGTCCCCTCTGATATTACGCTGTACATACAAGTGATAGGGTTACTTCACTAACCCGGTTCTTAAATCCATACTATCTCATTTCAAATTATTTTTAGATTTCGGGTTACCATTGAGGAACCGACTACGGCCCAACCGTAAACAGGCCACTGGACGGCCCATTCTTAAGTAAGAAGCCTTCCTTTACACTGAACTAAGTGGTAGTACATTAGTGCCATGGAATTTAAGCCCTGACACACTTTTTCTCTAAATTAAATCACTTATAGGCGCTCCCGCACTTTCACGTCCTGAAGAAGACCCCAGCATGAGGCTTCAACCAACCCTTAATCCATAGGGGTCGAAACGTAGACCGGATTGTTCTCACTTTCTTAACATAGGGAGCAACCTTGTGATATATACAATAGCCTATGTTAAAGATCTACCATGGAACTAATGAACGAAATTAGTCTGTAAAGGTTGCATCATCACTGTGATTGTAATATGGTCACAACATCCTTTACCCAGTCCTCACCTTCACCCAACCCCACCTATCCCTCTCAAACTGTCTCCTTTCTTTGTCACTTTGAGCGCAATTTTAATATTGTACTAGTATTGGTGTATTTATTTCATTTGTGAATGAACCCACAAGGATTTTTCTTGTAATTATGCCGAGACTATTGTCCGTTAGACTCTGCTTGACTCAATGAAGAAATTGTTTGCTTGCATGATGTATAACTTGTGGCATTCCTTTGAATATCCTACTAAGTACCCAATCATTGATACTGTTTGAATAAATTCCCTGTACTACACAGAAGTAATTTCCAAATTATTTAATTATGTATAGTTCCTTTACGATGAATTCTTGAACATAATCAATAGACACTGACCACTATATACATACCTACCTTAACTGACCCAGGTCAGGATGTCCTTAGGGGATACCCCATTGTAAATTTACTACCATAGGGCGACAAGGCACAATATCCGGCGCGCACAGATGGTGATAGAGGCGGCCAGAGCCGCCGGGATCCCGACAGCGCTTCTCCTGGCTGACATCGATAGAGCCTTCGACTCAGTCAGCTGGGTCTATCTTCGTGCGCTTCTGACCCATCTGAATTTTGGGCCTCGATTCCTCTCGTATCTGCACCTACTATACACGGACCTGACGGCCTCGGTGAGGATAGCGGGAGCGATATCGGCCCCCTTCCCCATAGGCCGGGGCACCCGACAGGGTTGCCCCTTATCGCCATACTTATTCGCCCTGGCCATGGAGCCGCTGGCGGCATGGGTGAGAATTGACGCGCAGATGCGGGGACTTGAGTGGGTGCGGGGACCGTCTGATCGTATTGCACTGTATGCGGACGATGTCCTTTTCTTCCTCACAGACATTAATAGATCTGGACCCAGAGTTCTAGAAATAATGCGAGTATTTGGGGAGGTCTCTGGCCTGCACTTAAATACACGGAAATCCACGCTGTGGGTGCTGGGAGAGCGCGGACGACTTGGGCCCTGGGCATCGACGCTACAGGAAGCAGCGGGAGGCATCAAATATCTTGGTGTATTCCTTACGGACGTTCCGGGAATAGCCTGGACCCGTAATGTGGTGCCGGTCTGGGATCGCGTACGGTCCAACATGAAGGTCTGGTCCAGGATGCCCCTAAACATATATGGCCGCTCTGCCATTTTTAAGATGGTAGCTCTCCCGCGCCTTTTATACCAACTACAAAATCATCCATGCCCAATTGCGCCGCACTGGTTTAGGCAAGTGAACTCTGCACTGAGCCAGTTTCTCTGGGCTGGTGGGGCGGTCAGAGTGGCGCTCCGCACCTGTTTCCTTTCCACATATTGCGGGGGCCTGGCGACTTCGGACATCCTATCATACTACCAGGCTTCCCATCTTCTCATACTAAATGACTGGTGGTATGGAGACCGGGGCGACCCGGCCTATGCCCTTGAAAGATACCTGATGGACCCGGACACGCTCCATACCATCCTTTATTCGGCAGGCAAACGGAAAAAACTCCCAATGGTTACTCAAGTGGTTTTCCGAGTATGGCGTGGAGCCCTACGCCGCATGGGTTGGTGGAATGTCTTAACAAAAGAAACGCCCCTGTGGCACAATGGACGTCTACCGGAGCTCGCGGCTCTTCAGGGGTTCCGGGGCTGGGACGACATAGGCATCTCGACGCTGGGCCACGTTATGCAAGGCACGACCCTTAAATCGTTCCAGGTTCTGCGGGATGAATACGATATGCCGCAGACCCAATTTTATAAATATTTACAGTTCCGCCATGCTCTGTCCCCCTCGTTAATAGGATTGGACAAGCTGCCCGAATTTAGTCCTGTTGAAGCCAAGGTATTTATGGGGGAACTGGGGGACAAGAAAATCTCCAATATATATCAAACTCTGGTCACGCACTGCTCTGCCCCACTAGATAAGTTACGCAAGGTGTGGGAGGAAGATATTGGTGCCTTAGACGAGGATGACTGGAGGGAGGCCTTAGAGGCGCCACGAGGGGCGGCTGTTGCGGTGCGATTGAGATTTATTCAGTTTAAATATTTGCATCGTGCATACTACACCAGAGAACGGCTGTGGCGAGCTGGCCTGATTGCCTCCCCTGAGTGTCTGAGATGTGGTAGCACGGTTGGAACGTTCTTACATACAGTGTGGTCATGTGTGCGGCTGACGCGGTTCTGGTCGGGTGTGTGGGACTGCCTGTCTGAGGTGCTGGGCTGGGACCTCCCCCGCTCCCCGAAACTGGGCCTCCTTCACGTAATGGAACAGGTGGGAGGGAATATTTACAAACGCCATCTACTACTCCTGGGCCTTACAGTGGCCAAAAGAGATGTGGCTCGTGCCTGGAAAGACCCCAGGGCTCCTGTACTGGAGGTGTGGAAGAGAGGGTTGGACTTTACCATGGGGCTGGAACGTCCGGTCTTTGAAGCCAGGGGTTGCCCCCGAAAACACTTTAAAATATGGAAGCGTTGGGCTGAATATAGAGGGCTCTGGCTGGAACCGCCAGTGCAACGGGACTCCGATGTGGACCATTTACCGATTGACTCTGGGTGAAGGGGCCAACGCACTGATTGCGCCTCCAAGAACTAATGCTTTGAATCATACGAACACTGTGCCGGGGGGGGGGGATCCGGGAGGGAAGGGCCAGGGTGGGAATAGGGGGAGGGGAGTTGGTGGGAATCCTTTCATTCGAAAATGTTGATTGCACTGCTACTGTTTATTGATTGTCTTCTTGCTCACTAGACCCCTGATACATAGGGGACGGTGACCTGATTGTATGCTATTTCAACGAAATAAAATTTGTTCTGAAAAAAAAAAAATTCACTGAAAAAACCATAGGTTTCACACCAGTTATAGTTAGCTGGAAATGTTACTCTCATAAAACCATTGAAATTCCCACGTTATAGTTAGTTGGACTCACTATAACTTGCGCGTGCAATGCACTGCTGATGACGTCACATATTACATCACTCATGACATCACTGATGACACCATCCTTGTGACACAGTGACAGACCTCCTTTCACTGTAATTGTAGTGTAGCTCCTATCATCCCAATAGGCTCTGCGCATTGGAATAATACCTACAGCAGTAAAGGCCTAGACCAGACGTTAACTAGGTCTACTACTGTCGATACTAGACTTAAAGTTTTGGGTTTGCCAGCTTAGCTCAGAGTTCACTAGAAACTTTCTCGAATGTTCAGGAAAGAATTAACTCCCCTGATTAGACAAGAAGGGATTTAGTTTCTGACAACCATAGAACATGACAACTTTGCTCTCCCCTAATCAAGAGTAAATCTCGAGAGTCGTGTGAACAAAAGGCAAATTATTTTACTCAGTCAGTACGTGCATTCTTAGTCTCATCAGAATGTAGAGAAAAGGAAGAGACGGGCGTGTTCAATAAAAAGGTGTTATTTATTGATCAGTCTCTTTTCTCATACAAGAGAAATGGATCGATAGTATTGCAATACTTATAGTTAAGTAAAGTCCATACATTAAAAGCAATAGTATAAAATAATACTGTAAAAACATTGATATGGTTTCTAAGCCATAAGATGTTTTAAAATGAATAAAATATATTACATACACATATACATTTGACTAAACGTACTCAACTGGTGTTTCTAGATACGCCTACCCCGTGTACCTGACCTAAGTCTAATACGTGGGCGGGAATAGAAAGTTACAGTTTAAGTTAAGTTTGTTTTTGCCAAGTGAATAACTTAAGAATTCTCTGTGAGGGGTTATTCAGTTCTGTACCTGGAAGTTTAGGATGAATGAGGAATGGTATCTCTTTCTCTGGTCTCGATATTCCAGGCTGCCTGCGAGGGCTACCCAGAAACGCCGGGGCTGGATTTCTCGGCAGGAGAAAGAAGCGCGTCTCTCAGCGCGTCAGGAAGGCGGGGCTGCTGCCAGCGGGGTCTGCTCTGCTCTTGGCTTCGGCAAGTATGGCTGCTCCGTCTCGGCACCACGCGTGTGTTTGCATAGGGCAAGATCGGTAATATTTATACCTTTAAGGTGCCGAGATTGACGTAAGGATGGACATAGATACGTCAATAAGGATGTCATACGACTTGCTCGTTAGCACATTCTTTTACTGAAGTTCTCGGTGAAATCAAAACAATGGCCGCAGGGTTTTGCCCAGATTGTCATAGGTTTGATTTGTTATGAGAACTCCGTATGCCTTATCAGGGGCTGGAGGAATATCGCTTGTCTAATTAGATCGCAAGCGTTATGACCTAATCAGATAACACGTTCCTGTGCCGTAGTGTGACTGCGTCAGATAACGGTATCTGCATCATGGGGGTTTTCTACCTCATGGGCTGACTGCTAGTTAACTTGTTGGTTTGTTTAACCAGAATAGGGTCAGGAATAGGGGGATCGATTCAGAACCTATAGGAATACATGACACCCACTCCACGCTAACTATGGTCATATTTACTAATCTATGCATAGTATAACATAGTACAACATACTATAGAGTATAGTGTATACCTTACCACCCCAAAATACACAAATGCATTTTGAAATTTTCAAATATACTGAAAAATTGCAGACATATATATTGTATGCACTCAAGCTGTAGAATAATGCCAAAGTAATCGCATTTGTATACATTATTGCTTATATGGTATATGAGAATTACACATGAAATGGCTTCTTAATACAGAAAAAAGGTTCGAGACCATTCCATCACAGAATAAAATATTTATGAACGTATCAGCGGGCAGCTAATGTCTATAAGCTCTCTAAAATTTAAGAAACCTTAGTTCTCTAAGAATAGTTCTTACTTTAAGCAGAAGATAGTGTCCCGAAAAATATGCAAAAATATTTGGGGCTGCTGGAAAATTGCTGTCCGTGAACTGGAGGGAAAATCTGTTCATGTGACTTTATTTTTAAAGTTGAAGGCCGAATTCAGGGAACGCCGTGTGCGAGCTTGCTCAAAAAGTCTCTATTTCTGTTCTGGAGAGAACATCATATCATTTAGGCTTTCGAAAAAACTGTCAACAGCTTCCTGGGAAAGTTCCACTAACTCGGAAATAGGTGTAATCATGCATTCTTGTGCATGATTGTCTCCATTGACATTCTGGTTTGCATTACTGACAGAAGGTCGTACCTGTTCGATGCTGCTTTCATCTTGAACTTCACTACCCATCAATCGTAGTGGTGAAGCTTCCACGAATGCCGTCATCAGGATTGGTAGCCTTTGAGGGCAGCACAAAGCATGAACCTTGATCGGGCTCAACAATGTTTCTGCATCCATCGGCGCATCCGATTGTAGTGTCAGACAGGTGTCTAACACCCATTCTTCTCCGCATAGCAGACACCTCAATACAGGTAAAACACATCTTTGCCACATTGGTCGAAATGATAGAAACCAAGTCATGTTCAGGTCTCTAAGCCGGGAGAGTCCCAGGATTTTTGATATCCGGTCCCGGTATCCAATGGCTAGGATTGTTTCTTCCCTTGTCGCAAGAGTTTTGTCTGTGACATGGGTTGCCATAACGAAAAATAAGGACTATGTGGTAAATAAATAAATAATACCTCTCTTTTTGACTAGACATATATCATAACAGATAGCTCAATAAATAAGAGTCAAGATTCGAGGTAGTAGGAGTTTTGCAGGTTTAATACAGCATAAGGACAGGAACAGGACAACCTGCATAGGAATAGGATGACAGGGCCCAGCAGCTGCTGGGGCTGGATCTGGGATGAGCGCGCTGACTTTTAATAACAATACATGAGCATATATACATAACGCAAACACATAGCATTACATTGTAGTAGGCGTAGCAGTGGGTGGAGCAGAAGGCGTGACGCGTAGCAGTCGCGAAAGATAAGGGCGAAAGTAGGTGTAACTGGGCGTATACATAGACATGTGATGCAAACGTAACAGAATATGTCATGAATAGGGCGGAAACCATGGAGGGGGCTACCTAAGGAGCCGGGACCTCTAACCTGATGGTGCGCGCAAACTAGCAGTGACGTGTTACTAGGAGAAGCTGGGGGCTATGAACTCTGTGCTAGGAGCAGAGACTGAAGTCTGGAGAGTCGGGGCGACATGTACCTAAACAGTATCTAGTATCTGATGTTTAGAGAACATGTTGATATAAACTAGAAGTTAGGAGAGGAAAGGCTAACTTGATTCTAAGACTGGACCATGCATTATTCTACATGTAGTGCGTGATGAAGAATATTAAATGACCATTAAATGCAGTATTTCTCTAAGGTGGAGACGTGAAGGCTAGACAATGACGGAAACTATTGATGCGATTCAGTAGTTTAGGAATGCAGAGGAGGAGGACTGAACTGATAACTGGAATCATAACATATTCTTGGCAGACTCAGAGACTGAGCCAGGCTGGGCCGGGCACTACGAGGTAGGAAGTAAGTGAAGGGTCGAGGATACAGGTGGGGGCTGTATCGCTCCTCAGCGAGGTTTCAGGAGACAGGAGCTGAATCTGGTGTCCAGGCCCTTTTGAGGCCTAGAAACGGGGACTTTATAATAGAATAACGTGCACACTGAGAAACGTGGCAACGTAGCTTTACATAGGCCTGATATTCGTAGTATTCACGAGGGCTGGAAACTGGCATACTAGAGGTGGACACAACTATAATTGCGTCATTAATCGAACATGGGGAATGCATATGCATATTTAATCATGCACACATAACATATGATGGATGACATGTAGGGACACAGAACATGGCAAAATTTACTTTTCCACATTCCCTCCTTGTCACTACGTTTCCATCAGGAAACATCAATATTCATGATACCATCTATCATTTCATACAGTATCATTTGCTCGTCTCGAATTATCCTGGAACGGGATTTAGAACGGGGCTTGGGACTAGGAATACAAGAGGTAGCACAAATGCCGCAAATCGCAGGGCCACATTGTATACAGAGGCAGCAGCTGAATATGATCGCTACTGCAATACCTAGAAAGGACAATATTTTCCATCCCCATGCGGAAATTATATTCCAGAACCAACCGGACCATGTCCAGGTGCCTGGATCTTGGTGTAACAGATGGGCAATTTTATGGAGTCTGGTTATAGCTGAATAAACAGACGGCGCGTTATTTGGAATGAAAATGCAGCAACTAGATCCGATGACTCTACAGGCCCCGCCCCTATCGGCCAGTATGACGTCAAGGACGAGACGATTCTGTAAAACGACAAATCTCATAGCAGATTGCTCTTCAGTTAAGTTACCTAGAGCAGAGGCAGTCTCATTTACTACAGCTTCAAGGGTTCTGGTTAACCTACGGATAAGTTTACTATTCTGGATAGGTCCTATAAAGAAAAAGAAACCTCTATTGAAATCTGTATACTGTTCTAGAGCAGTTTCAGTATAATCGACAATTGGGGACTCCCTTCTATGTCTAATGTGTACTAGATGTGTGTTTCTATGATAATCAGGTGGGGCTAGGAAAACTGGTGGCAGTAGGAAGGCAATGTAACAGGTTCCCTCCCAATCGAGGGGCAGACGAACATATGCAGTTTGACCACAAATAAAAATAAGAATGACGTGAAGCTTTAAAAATTGATTTCCCACTGTCACTATACTTGACAATAGTAGTACAATCACTATGTCCTACGTGTATGGAACCCTTATTTCGGACACATAATTCACCTTTGACTGGCAGTACTGAAATAGCAGGTAAGTCTGGAGTGGTATCAGATTGAACATTCAGGACCATAAAATTCGACGAATAATTACCTAAATTATACACTTCATTTTCTAGATCTAAACCTGTTCGGTGGGGGAGACCTTGCTTGTCTGGAAAACATGTACTGTTAAGAAAAGACATATCCGTTGAGGATGACGTTAACGTGGACCATGCTCCACACGAACCATTATGTGAGAATGGATAAGGAAAAAGTGGCAGAACTCCCTTCTGTGTCTGGAAAGGGGGGAGTCGACCACACACCCAACAATTAGTGGCATTGCTGGTCTGGTGTGAGTAATGTAACATGCGGATGAATGAGTTATTTCGCATGGCGAGGCGGTAAGAGAGTTCATGAGGAGGCAGATCACTAAACGTGTGCTCTACTGTAGCATTAGCAGACTTATTTACATGAAGAACTGGGAAATACAAGAAAAATGCATAACTGGTGCAGGAAATCATAATGCTGAGAAATAATATGAAACATAGAAAAATGATACATCGGATTGAGTTTTGACTAACTCTCTCACTATGGGGGTCTATTTTATACATGTCAGAAACAGTCTAACCGTTTCACCTAGGGGAGGACTTAGACAATCAAACTGACTGACTTATTTTACTAGACCGGAGTTTTAACTTATACTCCTGTTGCGGAGTTTTCTCTAACAGGGGAGGGGTTGTAGCAATGTCTTTTGCGGGACAGTCCTTGAGAACAATATTTTGGCAATCCTTCAAATCCTGGGAAATGTTCTTTAAGACGGGTTTCAGTCCATTAAAAAGTTTGACATGAGAAAGGTGTACCCAGCCTTTGCGTCCTTCCAACTTCACGGCTGTACGGGTGGTGAGGAGGACCTGTCGGGGCTCTTTCCAACGAGGCTCCAGCGGACTTGATCTGTCAAAGTTGCGGACCATCACCATGGATCCTGGAACGATTTCGTGCGGTGCCACCTCGGTATTGTCTGGAAATGCGGCGGCAACCTGTGAACGACATGAGTTGAGGGCAGACATCAAGGAAGCTAGGTAATCTGTCAGCATATTACTTGAAACATCGGTAATACTTCGGGGTCTAGGAGTACCCCACATGTTAGGGGGGCGGCCGAAAACGACCTCGTACGGGGACAGACCTGATCTGGAATGTGCGACCATGCGCATATAAAATAAAGCGACTGGTAGAGCTACTAGCCAGTCCACACCTTTTTCTTTACACACTTTTGCAATACGGATTTTCAGAGTCTGATTATGTCTCTCTACGAGACCGGCTGCTTCAGGGTGGCGTACACAATGAAACTTCCACTGGTACCCTAGCAAAAGGGAAACATGCTTCATGAGTTCAGATGAGAATGGCTGGCCGTTGTCAGAATATACGACTCTAGGGAGTCCATAACGGGGGAAGAACTCACGAACCAACTGCTTAGCAGTGGTCGCGGCTTTGTAATCTGGGACTGGATATGCTTCTGTCCACCTGGACAAAGCGCATACAACTACAAGGACATACTTGAAACCTCGACATCGCTCCATCTGAATATAATCCATCTGGAGGACTTCAAAAGGGTGGTCAGGGGGCTGGAATCCACCTTGTTCCACCGGGACACTTTTACCTGGATTAAACTGACAACATATCATACAGGTACGGACTTTCTGCTTGGCTGCAGCTCGTAAATGCTTGTTGAACCAAATGTTCTGGATACTGTCTAACATAGCTTTTTCTCCTAAATGTGCTGGACTATGTGCGGTATTAATAATGACTTGAACCATAGAGTCGGGGAGAAACCATGTGGCTCTACCCTTCGTTAACCATCCTTGATCTGTCTGGACCCCTCCTTGTTCGGACCATTTCTTGATTTCTTCGGGAGTAGCATGTAACTGGATATCTATGACATCTTGTGTAGGGTCCTTAACTGTCATACATGTAGTCGGATCTGGAGTATGTGTCTGTGTCGGATTAACTTGAATGTCTGGAGTCTGTGCTGTAAGCTTGGCTGTGCGATCTGCTAGATCATTACCTTGGGAAATAATGTCAGTAACTTTCGTATGTGCTTTGCACTTCATGATAGCAATAGATGTCGGTAAGTGTATGGCATCTAACAGAGCTTGAATAAGGAGACCATGCTGAATCTTGGTTCCATGAGAAGTCATGAAACCTCTCTCCTGCCAGAGCACTCCGAAGTCGTGTACAACTCCAAATGCGTAACGTGAATCTGTGTAAACATTAACTTTCAAGTTCTTGGCGTGTATGCAGGCTTGTGTCAGAGCAACTAGCTCTGCTGCTTGAGCGGACAGGGTATCAATACGGTGTGTTTCAATAACTTCGGTGTCAGTAGTCACTGCATACGCGGCGACTAGTTCTCCTGTACTAGTTCTTAGGCATGAACCATCCACATAAAGTGTCAGGTCGGGGTCTGGTAACGGAGTATCTGTCAGATCTTGTCTTGGCTTTGTCGTAATGTTAACTACTTCCACGCAATCATGTGTGGCTGGATTTGAAGTAACTGATGGTAACAATGTAGCAGGATTTAAAATGTTGCAGCGTCTGATTTCTATGTGTGGCTGGAACAGTGTCAATTCATAACCTGTTAAACGTGCAATTGTCAAGTGCTGAGTTTGTGTTCGGTTTAAAAGAACTTCCACAGAATGTGGAACTTGTACTGTCAAGGTATGTCCTAAGACTATGGAATCACTTTGTCTGATAGCTAGTGCTGTGGCTGCAACTGACTTGAGGCACGCAGGCAGAGCCTGGGCTACAGGATCTAATGTGCTCGAAAAATAAGCACAAGGCTTGTATTGTCCTGCTTGATCTTGTGTGAGAACAGATAATGCTGTACCTTCACGTTCAGTAACGAAAAGTGTAAAAGGCTTACTGTAGTTCGGTGTCGCTAGAACTGGAGCTTGGCATAGGGCTTTCTTTAACTCATTGAAACTAAGTGTATGTTCAGATGTCCAAGGGAGGACAGTCGATACGGCTGCCTCCTGTGTCGTTAACTGTATCAGTGGTTTGGCTAGAAATGCATACTGAGGAATCCATTGTCTGCAGTAAGAAGTAAGGCCAATAAAAGCACGTACCTCCTTCTGTGTCTTGGGCTGAGGAAGACTCGCTATTAACTGGATACGGTCTGGTGTCAACTGCCTACCCCTCTTGGACAGCAAGTGTCCTAAGTAGACCACTTGCTGGACACAGAATTGAAGCTTAGAAGGGGACACCTTGTGCCCCATCTCGGCTAGGAAATACAAGACTGTAAGGGATGCTCGCTCGCAAGCACGTTCAGAACGGGCTGTGATCAGTAGATCATCGACATACTGGAGCAGGGCAGTGTCAGTTGGCATGTGAATGTTGTCTAGTTGTCTCTTGAGTGCTTGACTGTAAATACTAGGACTTTCTGTGAAACCTTGAGGAGCTCGTGTAAACATATAGCTCCTTCCATTTAAACAAAATCCGAAAAGGAACTGGCTGTCTGGATGAATAGGAACACTGAAAAATGCGTTCTTGAGGTCTATGACAGTGAAGAACGTGGCTTCGGAATCAATGGCCGTTAATAGGGAAGAGATGTCTGGGACAACTGGGTACTGCGGAATAATACATTTATTAAGCTCTCGTAGGTCAATCACTAATCGATATACTGGGGGTGCATTTGGATCAGTACGTTTCATGACTGGAATGATCGGAGAATTACATACATTGGAGTCAGTTTCTACAACCACTCCTTGAGCCATAAGCTCGTCAATAATTTTGGATAAGGCTGCTACAGCCTCAGGTGGCAATCTGTACTGTCTGATTCGTGGTAACACTACACCTGGCTTGAGAGTCACACGATAGGGTGTGATTTGCATGTAACCTACATCAGTTGGACCTTGTGCCCACAGATGCTGCGGAACATTAGACAGTCTTGAATCAAAATCTCGTAATACATAGTGACCCTTAAAGTCACGTAGGAACAATCGTATTCCCTCTGGGGAACAGCATATAACTGCACCTAACTCTTTCAGTGTCTTAATGCCTAATAGGTTTTCTGGACATGACTTAGTAAGTAACAGATCAGTAGTGCGGGACAATGGACCTACTTCTAGAGTAACTGGCTTTGATATTTCATTTACGATGGGTTTTCCTGAAAATCCAAGGGAAACATTTCTTGAGCCTGAGAGCGGAGCCCCTGGAACTTCGGCGTGACTAATTGTGGTCCTACTTGCCCCTGTATCAATCAAAAACTTTCTGTCTTTCCCTAATACTTGACTATGAACATAGGGACCTTCTTGATCTACAGGTATCTCGATGAGAGGCAAGCCTACCTCCTTCTCTAGGCTGTTTCATGAATACTGCTGGTACTCTGGATACTCAGACTGTGCATACTGGTACATCTGCGATGTAACGTGCTGTGTTGCAGCAATAGGCTGCGGTGCGGTAACTGTCTGTGGTGCATTCTGTGGCTGAGGAGTCTGTGAAACTTGTTCTTGTCTAGGCGGACGTGGTCTTTCTTTAGTCTTACCAGTAGCTATGTTGTGTTTCAGAACTGCACACTCATTTATAAAATGACCTGGCTGTTTACAATAATTGCAGTTCCCTTTAACGGGAGCTGCAGGATGACTGGCTTGATTCGGACCCCTCTTCTGACTGTCTTGAGGGACAGATTGTGCAACTAGTACTTTCATTTTCGTATCTTTCATACGTTTTCTTTCGTGTTCCTGTTCTTCTCTGATTCTGTTCTGGTGGTATTGAAGCATCTGCAACATCTGGGACGGGGTATTAGCTTGCCAGGTACTTTCGACTTTCAGAACTCGATTTTTAATTTGTGGGCTTGAATTCTCGACTAATTTAGTAACAAAAAGGTGAGGGTATGACTCACTACTTGTCTTGAGGCCACTGTTGATACTGAAACATTTTTCAAATCTAGAATAAAAATCACTAATATCTTCGTCTTGTTTCTGTTTACAGGCTGAGATTGCATCCCAGTCTTCTTTTCTAGTTGTCAATAATCTGGGTAAAACTTGTATTAATAATTCTGGTAATTCTTTACATTTATCTCCAAGACCGGTACCTGGTACTCGTGCCTTGTCTTCAGCTTCTAGAACTGCCCAATCGATCTTTTTCTCTCCCACCTCCCATTCTTTTTCCTTGAGCTTTTCATACACCCCTGCGGGCAGCAGAACCTTTAACATTTTAATTATATCTGGATATGTGTATTCTCCCATACGGAGCATGTCTTTTAGTTCTCTATGGAACCCTGCTGGATCTTTGTCATGACAGGGAATTAATTTCTTCATCTCGAGGAGTTCCATCTTTGTAATTGGAGTGTAAACAAACACTCGTTCTAGTTCGCCACCCGTTCCTCTAACTGGGTGGACTTCTCGTAACGGATTCTGTCTTTCCATGTAAAATGGTTTACTTTCTGGGGGTGAGACATGAACAAAATGTGGGTTCAGAAACGTTCTATATTTGTGACGCTGTTCTAGAATGACACTAATTAAGTCGGTACCTAGACCTTTCCATCTATACTGGAGTAACTCGTTCAGGACATCATGTAACGGGCCTGGATCAGAGTGCTGACCCTCATACAATGTAATGAGGTGCTGAATCATATACATACCCACCAGTCGTTGCTCGGCTGGGGGCATTTTCAGAAACATTTGTGCCACTATTTCGTCTGGAAAAGTGGTAGAATCAGTAATCCATCGGACTGCTGATCGGGCTAGTTCTTGTTCATGCATGGTACTTAACTCACTGTAACCGATTCGTGATTTCAAAATGTGATCGGTAGCTTGAAATACTTGTTCTAGGGAACCTTGTTCTGGTGCTGGAGAATGAAAAATAGACTTGTGTTCTAGGCGTAAATGGCGATCTGGAAATCTAGATTTTCCTACATACGCTATTCTGGCGGGATTCTCGTCCTCTACCTCTTCAGTATCAGAGTTACTTTCTTTCTCGCTTACTTGTGCTGCTTTACGCTGTTCGTGTAATTTTATTATTTCTCTACGGATTTTCTTGTACTTACTCTCCACAGCACCGACGGTCTTGTGCTTACCCTCGGCTATATTATCACTCCACCTTGTCAGGGTTTTCATTTCGGCCGGATCTTTAGACGGGTAATCTTGTTCTCTTATTAGACAATTGATCAGAAACTTTAATATCATGAGCTGGATCTCGGCTTTCCTTTGAGACATGGCCTCGCTAATGCTTTCTGGATCATCCCCTGTACGGATGAAACGATATATTCTGTCTAGATCTTCTTTCATATTCGGTAAGGTGACTAGATACTCGGCCACCTTTCTTACGCGGAATGAATATAAAACCATATTATCCTCGCCTGGGACTGGATCATAGCCGCATTCGGCAAGGGATTTTCTTATTTCTGCTACAGTCTGATGTCTGGGCGTACGCTGGGACGCTTGTGCATGTAATTCGGCTGTCGTTAAACGCTTGTGTGGCGGCGGGGTTTGAGGAGTACCTCCCCCTGCGGCCCCTAAACTAGAGTCGTCTACTGAGGCTCTTCGTCCTGGCAGAGTGGGAAATGGAAATGTAGGCTGGACTTGTATGGCGGGCTGGACCGGGGGTACCGTAACAGGTACTCCGGTGTCTGGAGGAGCGGGAAGTGCCTGATTTACAGGGACTGGCGGAGCGCGAACAGGATTTGCATATTCTGGGACTGTGTCGTCTAAATAGGACGAAATAAAAATATCAGCTGCGGTCTGTTTGTGACGTAGCTTGGTCGGAACTAATGGTGGCGGGAAATTACTGGATGCCTCTGGGGTCGCTTTTGGCAAGCCCTCGGCAAAGAGAGGATACATACCCCTATCAAGGGCATGCCTCTGTCTGTCTGATTGTTCAGTTTTAACTCGTTCACCAATCTCGATTAATTCCCTTTCTTGGGCTCGTTCCAAGGATTCTCTACTTAATTCTGACTTTCTGATTTCTTTTTCGGTTCTTTTATGAGCTTCTTTACGCCATAACTCGATGGCATCTTTCTGTGATTGTCTGGCTTTCTTTTTCCATAATGCTTCTTCTACTCGCATGATGCACTCGGCATCCCATGTACCCGATACGGGCCATCTATACTTTTCTTCTAACTGTTTGGTATACTCTACCCATAAATCTAGATACAATATGGCGCTTATGCCATGCTTCTGATACATAAAGTGACCTGGACTGTCCCTCGGCGGAACAGGAACTGCTTCTTCTAACAAACCTTTTCTAGTTTTTAGCTGACGTAATCTCGAAAAGAGAGACATTGTAAACTTGAATCGGAACACAATACAATACACGAGGAACAATAACAATTGGGAGAACAATTCAGGCATACCACGACATTGGAAATACATTGAACAACATCATAACATAACAGTTCGGACAAAATATTACCTGGAATACTGAGAACAGAAACACAAGAATTTCTCGAGAACGGAACAGACTAGAGTTACTGGATGCACTGCTGAAACAGTACGGAACATACCGGTCCCATAAAGGGACGCATCAAGACCCGTATCCACCTAGGTGAACACTTCGTTTGTGAGTCTGTGTACCACCAACCCACGGACCAGAGTCAATTTAGATTGACCCTGTCTAGATACCACCCCAGTAATGGTACTCACCGGGCAGCAAGAACGGAAAGCCTCGGACTGGACTGGACTGCTACGACGACAGACGACGAACTTCGGACTTCAGTTACGGGTGGACCTCCGGATACCTCGGACCTTGGACTCTCGGCTTGGGCTCTGGTCGGGACTCGCCGCGTTCCTCCACCGTCTCGTTTGGATGCTGGACCGCCTCCTCCGTCTCCTCCGTGGGCCTGAGGGATACTTGAAGCAGAAATATCTGCATGTGCACGGTATGGTTCCGTCACGGCTGCAGAGGGTCAGGGGGTCGGCGTGGCTTCACCGACGCGTGGGGAAAGGGCAAGTCCCTATTCGGGCGCCATTATGTGGTAAATAAATAAATAATACCTCTCTTTTTGACTAGACATATATCATAACAGATAGCTCAATAAATAAGAGTCAAGATTCGAGGTAGTAGGAGTTTTGCAGGTTTAATACAGCATAAGGACAGGAACAGGACAACCTGCATAGGAATAGGATGACAGGGCCCAGCAGCTGCTGGGGCTGGATCTGGGATGAGCGCGCTGACTTTTAATAACAATACATGAGCATATATACATAACGCAAACACATAGCATTACATTGTAGTAGGCGTAGCAGTGGGTGGAGCAGAAGGCGTGACGCGTAGCAGTCGCGAAAGATAAGGGCGAAAGTAGGTGTAACTGGGCGTATACATAGACATGTGATGCAAACGTAACAGAATATGTCATGAATAGGGCGGAAACCATGGAGGGGGCTACCTAAGGAGCCGGGACCTCTAACCTGATGGTGCGCGCAAACTAGCAGTGACGTGTTACTAGGAGAAGCTGGGGGCTATGAACTCTGTGCTAGGAGCAGAGGCTGAAGTCTGGAGAGTCGGGGCGACATGTACCTAAACAGTATCTAGTATCTGATGTTTAGAGAACATGTTGATATAAACTAGAAGTTAGGAGAGGAAAGGCTAACTTGATTCTAAGACTGGACCATGCATTATTCTACATGTAGTGCGTGATGAAGAATATTAAATGACCATTAAATGCAGTATTTCTCTAAAGTGGAGACGTGAAAGCTAGACAATGACGGAAACTATTGATGCGATTCAGTAGTTTAGGAATGCAGAGGAGGAGGACTGAACTGATAACTGGAATCATAACATATTCTTGGCAGACTCAGAGACTGAGCCAGGCTGGGCCGGGCACTACGAGGTAGGAAGTAAGTGAAGGGTCGAGGATACAGGTGGGGGCTGTATCGCTCCTCAGCGAGGTTTCAGGAGACAGGAGCTGAATCTGGTGTCCAGGCCCTTTTGAGGCCTAGAAACGGGGACTTTATAATAGAATAACGTGCACACTGAGAAACGTGGCAACGTAGCTTTACATAGGCCTGATATTCGTAGTATTCACGAGGGCTGGAAACTGGCATACTAGAGGTGGACACAACTATAATTGCGTCATTAATCGAACATGGGGAATGCATATGCATATTTAATCATGCACACATAACATATGATGGATGACATGTAGGGACACAGAACATGGCAAAATTTACTTTTCCACAACTAAGAATAGGATTCCTGCAATTAGTCCCAAGATCAGGGGAAGTCCGCCAAAAATCGAATGGACGAAATCTGGAAAAATACCCAGTATGGCTTTGAATGGTGTTAATGCCATCGAAAATACTGTCTTAAATACCTTTGAGACCCCATTGGTATCAGAAATATTTAAGATTTCATTCAGGATTTCCGCGAAATGTACGGGGGAATTAGTTGATAATAATGTATGTATCTCTGCAGTCGTCCTTGCGACTTGTAGATCATACGTTTCTTTTGATGACGAGAGCCTGGTAGGCGTCTGAAGAAGCACTGTTTTCATTCTGCTTAAAGTATCTATTCGAATAGAAGTAATTTTCAAATCGGGCCATGCCCTTGCCTCCCTGTCTGGGAAGGAACTGGGGAACAATGAGCGTCCACAGCACTTGACCTTCGCAGTCGTAGTTACTAGATAAGGAGTCCCGGGCATAAGACTACAACATCTGCGGTCTACAATAAGAATGTAACTCCCATTATAGAGTCTTTGAAAGAATGGTTCTATTTCTGTTGCAGGTGCGCCTTGCTGGTGACATGAAAGGTTGTATGAATTCCCGTCACAGGCTCCATGCAAACTAATTCCGTTACACAGAAGTGTGCCACTTAGTGACATCGCACAATTGTTGCCACTAAGAAACACTTTCTGTCCTTTATTACTGACACATGCATGTGAATAGGGCAGGTTCCAAGTTGTTTTAAGGTACCCCTTTCCCAATTTCTCGTACATGCCAGCCTGTATATATTTTTGGCAGTATTGAAACCTGAAGGTTGAGATTGGAATATTTATTATCCCATGTATTATCCATTCACTGACAGGTCGTTCTGACATTGTCACTGGTAATCTTTCGAGTTTTTCAATGCTCAAGATTGTATAATCAGCACCCTTTTGTGCCATACTGATTTGTCTATCAGTAAGGTTAAAGATTTGGAATAGTGACGTTGTGTTTATTAAACGCCAAGGCACATAGCCTGAACGTAGATTTTGTAACGTCCAGCCAAGCTGTACAATAGAGCGCAATTGTGACTGACCGTGTTGTAATAACAGTAAGTCTTGCGACAATATGTCGATTGCTGAAGACACAATGCTGTCCAAAGAAAGAATTCTGGAGGACAGAGTCATTAACCCATTGTCCACTACAGAAAGTGATTTTTCCAAATTAATACAGTCAATTTCCCGTATTCTCTCTGCTGTTTCAATTTGAGTAACCTTCCAGGCCTCATTGTATGCTGCATATACAGAGGCTGCTATGAAACGCTTTTGACGCTGTTTGCGTGGTCACAAAGTGAAATCACGCAAGTCAGCACCATCAGTAAGTAAAGTTAGGTGTTGCTTAATTTCTGCCAGTGTGGAAGTTTGTAGCCACTGAAGGCATAATTTGCCCACACTGTAGGTTGTTATTATCCCTGGGTGATGTCTTTGGGGATATCTAGGGTCTGGCCTGGTCATTTTGAACCCCTGTGTTTTGTTCAGGAATCTGTCTTGACAGTTATTAGTATCTGTGGGCCAGATCAACCATTGTTTCCAATCAGGATGTGTTCTGTTTAGGTTTAATATATGGTTTACGTCTATCTCTTCATCTGTAGAAGTGTTGTTAAACATTGTTGGCTTTGGAGTAGACGGTTTATTTAAATCTTTGATTTTGGCTAGACCAAGACAGGTGGTTTGTTGAACAGTGTCATTTAAAAATATCATTTGTTCTGGGATCATGCAGGCTCTAAACAAAGCTTCTATACCCTGTACTTGCCATTCTTTTGTACCCCAAACACTTTTCAATTCAACATTTTTGTCCCAATAATCAAAACCAAAAGTATTCATGTTTTCAAAAAATGAGTCTGAATATAACAATTTTGTGTTGGTTATCATGGTCTTGGTCCCTGTTTTGTTTGACAATTTAAAATAAAATGTTTCAGCATTACTTGTGTTAAAACCTGAAAAATATGAATATTTGTCGTCAACAGTTATTGAGCTCCCTTTTAGAGGTGTTGCACAATGTTCCCATTGATTGTAATTTAAAACATTTCTAGGTTGTGCAGATCTATGTAAGAAATGGTTACCATAGTGGTTATAACAGTACATACTATCATAATTTGTAGAACCCTGCAAATAATCATGTTTGGTAAATTTAGCAGACATTACTAAGTCAGACATCATATTATTAATGCTTTCGAAGTCCCAATCATCAGCAAATGAGTTTGGTTTTACAAAGTCACTCAAGGAGATCTTAATTTGGTGTGGATATTTCAGGATCTCGACCGGACCATAAATTTCATAGTCAGTGTTGTCCCAAGCTACCCCACCAGGTATCGGATTGGCTGTGAAGTTGGCTGAAGAAAGTTCTCTTTTCTCGACGTGTGAAGATGTGTGTGGTTTGAGGATCAAGTTGATTTTCTGACTTGCTGTGTCCATTTTAGCATATTTTCCCTCAATGAAGCGTCCCAATGTTAGTATCATGATGAGCCAAAGTATGAGGATAAATGCACCAAAACCCACCCAGAATTCAATCCATGGAGAAATCAGATATGTTTCTTTCAGTTGTTTCAAAAGTTCCTTAGCTTTATCTTTAAAGGTTTTTGATGATGGCTGTGTCTTTGATTCACTGAAGCTTTCAGAGGAATCATCGAAGTTTATGAAGTAGCCAGATGCAGTTCTGTCAATTGTTCCAATTGGTTCAGGATTTTTGTTTCTTGCATTTTCACTTGGTACTTCATTATAGATTGGTGTGTCTCTGCTAAATGTTTTTATTTGGGTTTTCAGAGGTCTGAGTTCTATTGCATTGTTGCATAGTCCTTGTTGTTCTTCTGTAGGCGTTTCGAATGTGATGAGCCTCTTTGTTAGGACCTCTGTACTGGTAGCAAACCTTGGTGTTCTGCTACTTATTGGGAGTCCACTTGGCCTACTGTTTGTTATCGGCCACATGTTGTGGTTTTACCAGGTCGATGGATACAACTCGGTTCTCCTTTTTACCAGCAAGTGGCGGTAGTACAACTGATCTTGTCCCGGTGACAGACAAGACAGGAACTGCTTTTCTGTAAGAAGGCCCAAATTCCTTCTTTACCGCGATCTTCTCCCTGACTAGATCCCCGACTTTTGGAATCCAGGCAGGTCTTGCTGGGACAGGTGGTGGTTCTTCAGTGGTTGTTGGCTGTTGTTTCAACTTTATGTTGCTCAGGTCTTTTCTTGTTTTGTTTAAGTCCTGCAAAATAGCCAAACGGTCTTTGATATCAAAGCTTTTTTCTTTCACCACTGAAGTCTGACTATCAATGTCAGAGATCATCATCCTAGTTCCAAATAATAATTCGTACGCACTGAATCCCTTCAGAGAATTTCTTGGCAAGTTATTGAGACTACGTTGGACACTTATTAGATGTTTGACCCACCCAGCTCCCGAACCTAATATCCTTTCCGCAATAGATTGCTTTATGCCTTGGTTTTTTCTTTACACCATCCCGTACCCTCAGGAAGGAAGTGAGAAGATTCCCGCTGGGCTATGCTCATTTGGTCATGTTTCCCCTCAGGCTTGAGGGCTAGAGTGGAGACAATGGTCAAACGTAGCATGCTCTTAGCGTATATGCCATTTAGACTCGCAAATATTTGTATAACAGTCCGGACGTCAGCCGAGTGCTGGTGATCTACATTATAAGTGGAACTAGCCTGTATATGTTAATCGCAACCCTTCCTTCTTACTCCTGATTTTTTCTGGAGTAGAACGACGAGGTATTAAACTGTTTCTCTCCCCACTGCGATCTCTGTTGCAGTTTGGGCAGTTTTTTACAAACATGGTATGGCTCAGGCTCATGCCTGGCCACCAGTACCGTGATTGTAATTCTTCCAGAGAATCTTTTAGTTTGTGGTGTCTGAGACCCTCGCCCATATGTGCGTCTGCGATTAACAAGTTTCTCCTGTCCATGTTTGGAATCACTCTATCCCCCACTCCAGGGATTCGAGCAAAAGGGACGGAGTTTGCATCGATTATGTATGTATAATTGAGTGGATAGTTGATCGGTAACGCTGAGTAGTCGCCTTTTGATGACGTTTTCACCGCCAGCACTGTTTCACCGTCAATGTATTTTAATGTACGCTTTTTTCGAACTACGGGAGCCGATTTAGTGGCTGCCGCTGTGGCTGTTTCAGCCAATGAATTCCCTGCAACGTGAACGCCATCACGCTGATGACTCAGTGAGTGTGTCACGTGAGTCTTTGGTAGTTCTTTTTGTAAAAGAGCTATTTGTTCCCATAGCAGTTTCTGCTTTTTTGGTCCATCTGTGTCATCTTTGTAACCGTTTTGAATCCATGTCTGCAAATCCTTGTTATATGATTTGACGCAGTAATATGAATCTGACACTATAAGTGTCGGGAATTCGCGATCCGCATTATCTAGCGCCATTTTCAAAGCTAATATTTCAGTTTGTTGTTCTGAATTAGTTTCAACTGAGTGTGTTTTTGTTAATAGAGGTTTTAGTTTACCTCCGCGCCACACTTCTTTTGTAATCTCACATGTGGGGTTGTATGCCTGTTCTCCCCAAACGGGGGGGTTGAGCATGTCCGTCTGTATAGATTACACAGGCGTAATGTCGTAAAGGCAGAATGTCGATTGGCAGAGGGTATGTTTTTTCATATTCTAGATTTTCCATTTCTTCTAGTTTTAGAAGATTGTAAGCCAGGCTACACTTGATAATTCATATCCTACGAACAGGACCGTCAGATGGGCAATTCTGGATTTTTTAAAGTTGAATTTGTAACCCTCTGCAGCGAACCCAAGTATTATGGTGTTCACTCTTTTCAAGTGAGTCTCCAAATCATCATCTGTTAAGTATATGTCATCGACATAAGATAATGCTTCATCATCATATAGTTGTAGTAATTCTGTTACTCTTGCTGAGAATACTCCCGGGCTGTTCTTGTACCCCTGGGCTAACCGACAGAATTGTTTTTGAGTGCCATTTATTGAGAATGCAGTTAAATATCTGCTCTCTGGGGCTATGTTTTGACAAAAGAATCCATTAGAAATGTCTAATGTTGTTTTGTATTTTTTGCGCACTATGTTATTCATTAGTGCAGCACTGTGTGAGTTTTGCACTGCAAAAGTTTTGCAACATGTGTTAAGGTGTCGGTAATCCAAAACTAGACGATATGAATTGTCTGGTTTGGAGACCGGAAACAAAGGGTTGTTCATTTGTGAGGTGCAAGTTTCAATCACCCCCTGGTATTCTAGCTGATCTAGTATTTCATTTACCTGTTTTTTAGCTTCTTGCTTAATTGGGTACTGCCTTTGTGCAGTTGGTTGTGATTTTAACTGGATTTTGTGAGGAGGAGAATCCTCATCCCATCCCACGTGATTTTTATATAAAGCAGGAGCTAGAGCCACTGCCCACTTTCTAGCAAGTGTGTATTTTTTATGAATTGGAATTTGATTTGAGAAGGCAGGCATTATTATTTCTTCGCCATGAGGGCACTCCCTGACAAACTCTGGTGGCCAGTCTTTTTCAGCTAGAAGGATGTCATAGCCCTTGGAGAGATTATCCCAAAATAGTCCCCTTATTTTCCTAGTCTTATCTCCCTCTATACGTAATGTTATTTCGTATATTTTGTGGGGTTTGCTAACTCTGGTGTCCGCAGTTTCCACTTGAAGATATTCATTCGTGTCCACTGTCTCCAGATGATTCATAAGGACTTTGCGAGCTATGCTCACTTCTGCTGCACTGTCTAGCATTGTCTGAGCCCACTCTCCGTTTTTCAGTTGTGTCCTCAGTATTCTCAGCATTGTTAACTACCTTGATACTGGCTACCTTCTTTTTTGGAAATTGTAATTTCTTTTTTAGCTGAGCAGGTTCCTTGTCTTTGGACTTGGCGTGCTCTTCTCTTTGTTCTGATCGTCCTCTTCTTTCCGATTTCTGCGAGGAAGTCTGAAAAGATTGAGAGGGACGTGTATCAATGTCTTGATATCTATCAGGTTTTTTGATATTATCCCTATTTCTAAGGTTATATCTATTCCCAGAGGGGTCACTCTGGGGTGACCTGTGTCTTTGGTTCGGAGATTTTTCTCTTCGCCTAGGAGACCTTCCTCGGGACTGGAATTTCTTTTCTTTAGGATTGGATTGTTTGTTTCCATCCCAGTTCTTTTTTGGTGATGTAGATTTATTA
The DNA here is from genome assembly GCF_964261635.1 of Lissotriton helveticus. Taxonomy (NCBI): domain Eukaryota; kingdom Metazoa; phylum Chordata; class Amphibia; order Caudata; family Salamandridae; genus Lissotriton; species Lissotriton helveticus. The sequence goes on from NC_136070.1 coordinate 557,593,324, forward strand.
TTAAAAAATATTTTTTCTGGACTTTCAATCAGTTGCGGTTTTACTGGTATTCCACCTAAACTATCTCTACCTAGTTCCTCATAGGATTTTTCTATGATTCTGGCAATTTCAGCTGGTTGGTCTGCTATATCTGTCTCTTTTAACCTCTGGCGGATCGCCACGTTTGCTGCTTCACCTTTTATGTTGGCTAATAATATAGCCGAGACCTGCTTGAAGTCTTTTAGTAATTTCATACCAAGAGTTAAAGCGGGTTCAGGACCATATTCATCTTGAATTTGTTTTAGCACATCTGGTATTACCGAAATGGATGGAACACCGTGCGTTTTTGTGTAGATGGAAGCAAAGACTGTACCCCAAGTGTCACAGTCCTCAATGTGTGGTGCGATTCCCATTGGAAGACAGATAGTCAGAATCCTGTGCTTTTCTAGCGGGGTGGTGTCAGGAAACACCGCCTCTATTTGGGTGATTTTTTGCGCTAGCCAGAATGGTATTTGTTCCCATTTAGCCGGTACTTTACCTAGGCAGGACTGGATGTTCTGTGGTGTAATTTTATTTGTGTTCCCCTGGTGAGGGGTCAGCTGTGGGAGTTTAATCGCTGGCTGAATTGTTGAAGTCCGCATCACATACTGGACTAATTGTCTATGAATTTTTACTAATAGTTTTAGCTGTGTTAACAGCTCTGCTGCTGGCATCTCATTGATGTCTGGGTGTGGTGTGTATCCGGCTAGGACCGGCCACGTTGCTCCTGGTCTACCTAAAGGACCGAGCCTGGTGATGTGATTATTATGTTTTAGGGCGCCATCAAATAAGAGCAAATGCTCTTGAAATTTGAGTGGTACTTCCACCTCCTCGAAAGGAGTGTACTCATTAGGAGGTTCCTCTATTTTGTAATAGTGGAAGTACTTTGTTACAGCATTCGCTGCTGGAAAATGTATCCATGAATAGTATACCTCTGTCTGCCGATATTCGTGTGCCTCAATTACGAATATGACTGTGCCACCTCTAGGTGTCAGTCTATTTTCTATAAGTTTTAGAGTTATAGATCTCCTTTTGATGACCGGGATGAGTATTATATCCTGGTCTGCTGCTTGCATGGTAGCATCAGCTGCTGCGAGTTCAGTTGCTAATCTAACTGCCTCTCTTTCATCCTCATTGTCTGACATTTTACTGACAGGATGGTTATTTCTTTTGTTTGCAGATCAGGTTTCTTATGGAAACAAAGGTTAGATGCACAATATTTTTGAACTGTTTATCCTTCAACGTTGACTAAACCAAGAACCATACATAGGAGTTCCCTCCTGCGAGGTCTGGCGGATATAACCTTTCACCCACTCCAGACGTCTTTGGAGTATTGTGGGAAAAGGGGTCTGAGTGAGAAAGCACGACTGAGTTACTCTAAATGTCTTACGTTAGTTTTATCGCCCTTTCCAAACGCGTTGGGCGCCATGTAGTGTAGTTCCTATCATCCCAATAGGCTCTGCGCATTGGAATAATACCTACAGCAGTAAAGGCCTAGACCAGACGTTAACTAGGTCTACTACTGTCGATACTAGACTTAAAGTTTTGGGTTTGCCAGCTTAGCTCAGAGTTCACTAGAAACTTTCTCTAATGTTCAGGGAAGAATTAACTCCCCTGATTAGACAAGAAGGGATTTAGTTTCTGACAACCATAGAACATGACAACTTTGCTCTCCCCTAATCAAGAGTAAATCTCGAGAGTCGTGTGAACAAAAGGCAAATTATTTTACTCAGTCAGTACGTGCATTCTTAGTCTCATCAGAATGTAGAGAAAAGGAAGAGACGGGCGTGTTCAATAAAAAGGTGTTATTTATTGATCAGTCTCTTTTCTCATACAAGAGAAATGGATCGATATTATTGCAATACTTATAGTTAAGTAAAGTGCATACATTAAAAGCAATAGTATAAAATAATACTGTAAAAACATTGATATGGTTTCTAAGCCATAAGATGTTTTAAAATGAATAAAATATATTACATACACATATAAATTTGACTAAATGTACTCAACTGGTGTTTCTAGATACGCCTACCCCGTGTACCTGACCTAAGTCTAATACGTGGGCGGGAATAGAAAGTTACAGTTTAAGTTAAGTTTGTTTTTGCCAAGTGAATAACTTAAGAATTCTCTGTGAGGGGTTATTCAGTTCTGTACCTGGAAGTTTAGGATGAATGAGGAATGGTATCTCTTTCTCTGGTCTCGATATTCCAGGCTGCCTGCTACCCAGGCAGCCCAGAAACGCCGGGGCTGGATTTCTCGGCAGGAGAAAGCAGCGCGTCTCTCAGCGCGTCAGGAAGGCGGGGCTGCTGCCAGCGGGGTCTGCTCTGCTCTTGGCTTCGGCAAGTATGGCTGCTCCGTCTCGTCACCACGCGTGTGTTTGCATAGGGCAAGATCGGTAATATTTATACCTTTAAGGTGCCGAGATTGACGTAAGGATGGACATAGATACGTCAATAAGGATGTCATACGACTTGCTCGTTAGCACATTCTTTTACTGAAGTTCTCGGTGAAATCAAAACAATGGCCGCAGGGTTTTGCCCAGGTTGTCATAGGTTTGATTTGTTATGAGAACTCCGTATGCCTTATCAGGGGCTGGAGGAATATCGCTTGTCTAATTAGATCGCAAGCGTTATGACCTAATCAGATAACACGTTCCTGTGCCGTAGTGTGACTGCGTCAGATAACGGTATCTGCATCATGGGGGTTTTCTACCTCATGGGCTGACTGCTAGTTAACTTGTTGGTTTGTTTAACCAGAATAGGGTCAGGAATAGGGGGATCGATTCAGAACCTATAGGAATACATGACATAATGTAACCCTTGAAACACATATTCAAAAATAGAAACTAAAATTTTCAAAAAAATGGAGATACCCATATCAGTTACAACAACCAATTCAATAATTCCACCATCTATATACACATCCACTCATTCATCAACAGTTCTATATAGTCACTCATACATATACTCACTCATCATATGTAGTGATACACCTATACATCCTGTTAACACACCGACAGTCATCCAAAAGTTACTCACACATGCAAATAAACTATTGAACATCCATTTATTTGCATATAGAGCTATACACACACTACCACCTTACTTCTAAGGAAATTTACACATATTTATTCTCTTAAACAATCACTTATAGAAACACATACTTATTTAAACAGGAACTCTTACAATCTCATACTCTCACATATACTCACTTACATACATCAATATTCACATATACTAGATTAAAACATATGTAGTTACTGATAAAGACACTAGTGAGACAGTCATTCACTCACACACACACACACACACACACACACACAAATACACACTCCTCCACCCATACAGTCCTGCACATATGCTGTCGTCAAAACACATACAGAGAGTCAGTTATTCATGCATCTATGTGCTAAGTAATACCCCCACCAAACCATACAAACACTCATACTGATACTAAAACAAACATCTAATAACCCATATACATACACATGTAGCTACTCACCAACCTATGCAGCCACTTATACAGAAAGTGAAACACTATTCCTTATATTTAAATATTTAAACATTACTCACTAATATATGTATTGCCTAAGATACACTTAATAAGCCAGTTAACCAATCAATTTTTTGTTTTTTTAAAACATCTAAACACTAATTTATTCTTCCATCAACTTTTACATATACAACACATATTTATTTCTCGGAAAGACACACATTCACTGGATGGTGTCATCAGTGATGTCACTGACCATGTCATGAGTGATGTAATATGTGACGTCATCAGCAGTGCATTGTACGCGCAAGTTATAGTGAATCCAACTAACTATAACGTGGGAATTTCAATGGTTTTATGCGAGTAACATTTCCAGCTAACTATAACTGGTGTGAAACCTATGGTTTTTTCAGTGAATTTAATAGGTTTTTGAAATGCTAATTCCTAACTATAACTGGTGTGAAACCTATGGTTTTTTTCAGTGAATATATATATATATATATATCAGCTTCACACATCCAAGGATCGTACATCCAAAAGGAAAGCAGCACTCGCAGGAGGTAGTTCCAAAACCAATTTATTAGTGGCGGAGCTAAACAGCAACGACGCGTTTCGCCGTGGGGCTTTGTCAAGTTGTTGCAGAGACGCGCATGAACATAAATGATGTCAAAATGCCATGAAGAGCAAAGAAGGACTACATGATCTAGAACGTAAATGGCTGCCATGTTTGAACGTTAAACATTCTTATTACTGCGCATACAATACTACCCTAAAGCAGTTCACAAATGTGCCATGGCTCGCCCACTAAGTAAAAAGATTATAATACAAATTATAATACAAACATAATGAGGCCCTGAATGGGCAAAAGCAATCCAACTTAAATGCTCACCTCATACGAGGACTAATGTAAGCGTGCACCACAAATGGAGAAAAGGTCACATTATAACACATATGCATAACCCCTGATCTGATGTAACCGTCAATCTAAGCACAAATGCTTCTGGGTACAGTGTGAACATAGACACTCTCCAAAATAGTAAATAGTTATATACTTAAATTACGCCCTGTATGGGCATGGGCACGGGCACATTGCCTACACAAAATATCCCATGACATCTCTGCATACAAAATCTATTAGCCAAGTTAAATGTTCAAAAAGTTGACATTAAAAAACAAGATCAAGAAATCCATCCAATGAATCATCATATGGAATCAGAAAAGACACAATTGCAATACAGGATGGTAAGAAACAGACAAAATATATACATATGTACATGCGTTCAAAGGGCCTATCCCAGATGTACAGAAAGTTCTTCATGCATATTCAGGCCCCTCGGATTCTTACTCTGTAAGTCGATTATGTACCTGGATTCCAAGCGTCTAAGCTTTAGGAGACGGTCACCTCCTCTAATATTGGCCGGTACACTATTGAGACAGATGTATGACAACAGATCCCTGTTGCTATTATGCATCGTCTCGAAGTGCCTCGCCACAGGTTAGGATTCATCCTTTTTGGCAATTGCACGCATGTGCTCTAAAATTCTTAATTTAACTGCATTGGTGGTACTGCCAATGTAGTTAAGACCACACGGGCAGGTAAGACAGTAAATCACATAGGGTGTAGAACATGTCAAGAATTTCGTGATTTTTTTCGGTGTGACCAAACCAGGTATCCTAAAAGTGAGCGTCCGCTTACTGTATTTGCAGGCCTTGCACCGACCACAGGGGTAAAAACCACTGAGAATGGGCAATTGAGAAGTACTCGCAGGGGAAGAGAAATGACTGGAGACTAAATGATCCTTAAGGGATTTGGCCTTCCTGTAAGTGACCAATGGATTGGTCGGCAGGTCAGCTTTGATAATGTTGTCAGACAAGAGAATACTCCAGTTCTTTTTAAGGATTTTCTTAATCTGTCCAGCATTACGCGAAAAGGTAGTGATGAGGCGAAATGCCCCATTATTAGATGTCCTAGTGTGCTTAGGTTTCAACAGATCTTTACGCTGTATCTTTTTCACTCTCTCCAAAGCACGTTTCAAAACCACATTATTGTACCCTCTTTTCTTGAATCTTTGAAGGCTAGCAGCCGCTGCCATCTCAAAGTCAGCGTCATTAGAATTGTTACGCCTTAACCTTAAAAGTTCTCCATAAGGGATACTCTCAATTAATTGGCGTGGGTGACTGCTGGTTGCAAAGAGCGTGGAATTCCCAGCCGTCTCTTTCCTGAACAATTTGGTCTGTAAAGTACCATCTCCATCAATATATACAGTGAGGTCTAAAAAAAATGGAGATACCCATATCAGTTATAACAACCAATTCAATAATTCCACCATCTATATACACATCCACTCATTCATCAACAGTTCTATATAGTCACTCATACATATACTCACTCGTCATATGTAGTGATACACCTATACATCCTGTTACACACCGACAGTCATCCAAAAGTTACTCACACATGCAAATAAACTATTGAACATCCATTTATTTGCATATAGAGCTATACACACACTACCACCTTACTTCTAAGGAAATTTACACATATTTATTCTCTTAAACAATCACTTATAGAAACACATACTTATTTAAACAGGAACTCTTACAATCTCATACTCTCACATATACTCACTTACATACATCAATATTCACATATACTAGATTAAAACATATGTAGTTACTGATAAAGACACTAGTGAGACAGTCATTCACTCACACACACACACACATATACACACTCCTCCACCCATACAGTCCTGCACATATGCTGTCTTCAAAACACATACAGAGAGTCAGTTATTCATGCATCTATGTGCTAAGTAATACCCCCACCAAACCATACAAACACTCATACTGATACTAAAACAAACATCTAATAACCCATATACATACACATGTAGCTACTCACCAACCTATGCAGCCACTTATACAGAAAGTGAAACACTATTCCTTATATTTAAATATTTAAACATTACTCACTAATATATGTATTGCCTAAGATACACTTAATAAGCCAGTTAACCAATCAATTTTTTGTTTTTTTAAAACATCTAAACACTAATTTATTCTTCCATCAACTTTTACATGTACAACACATATTTATTTCTCGGAAAGACACACATTCACTGGATGGTGTCATCAGTGATGTCACTGACCATGTCATGAGTGATATAATATGTGACGTCATCAGCAGTGCATTGTACGCGCAAGTTATAGTGAATCCAACTAACTATAACGTGGTAATTTCAATGGTTTTATGCGAGTAACATCTCCAGCTAACTATAACTGGTGTGAAACCTATGGTTTTTTCAGTGAATTTAATAGGTTTTTTAAATGCTAATTCCTAACTATAACTGGTGTGAAACCTATGGTTTTTTTCCAGTGAATATATATATATATATATATATATATATATATATATATATATATATATATATATATATATATATATATATATACACACAAAAAGCGAGCAGCCAGCATCTAGACAATCAGGGGATTGTGTTATTATGGAACCTATAAACCAATGCAACACTACCTTCAAGCCAAAGTCCACGTTTCAACCGGTAATGGTACATGATAATTTAGACACCTATCAGGAAATAGTGGTGCATGAGTTAAAGAAACTATATACCGCCACAAAAGAAGATTTTACATCAGTAAGCAGAATAGATGTTGTAATCAACTTATCAGAAAATTGGCATAGAATCACAATATAATAGTGAAACAGGCTCATAAGGGCGGGAATGTTGTCTTGTGGCCCCGACAAATGTACCTAAAGGAGGCGGAAGCCCAACTGAGGGACCCTTCTTGCTACCGAAGAAGTAATATTCAAAATTTAAAGACTGCATGGGCGGACCAACACTCGAAATTGGAGGCCTGGAGGAGCACTGAACATCTATCTGAAGATGAATTCCGATACTTGAAAAAAGAACAACCGGTGGTTCTGTCTTTTTTACTTAATCCCCAAAATCCATAAGGGAGCCGACAGACCACCAGGTTGGCCAATTAGCTCGGCTATTGATAGTTTGATTGAAAATGTGTCTTAATACATTGACTACTTTCTCCAAGATCCAGTGAAATCCTTGTGTTCCTATGTGAAGGATTCCTTCGATTTTCTACGCAAAGTGGAAGGGTTACCTTGGGGACCTGATTTATGGCTAATGACTCTTGATGTCTTATCGCTGTACACTTCCATAAGACATTGTGATGGACTGCAAGCCATGGAATATTACCTCGACAAACGCCCTGTGAATTTGGCAAGCCACAATAAGATGTTATTGAACATGACACAGATGTGTTTGGAACATATTCTTTTCTTTTTCAACAATGCTGTTTATCAACAGGTCAGAGGTGTGGCTATGGGGACCTGCTTCTCCCCCAGCTACGCGTGTTGACACATGGGGCTGTGGGAGGAGCGGGTCCTTTATGGCCAACACCTGGAGATTGCCACCAACAATATCATCCTCTATTTACGATTCATAGATGATTTATTCATCTGGAGGGGCACCCAAGATAGTTGAAGAATTAAACAAGAACAGGATCAACTTGAATTTTACATGCAATATCAGTTCCAGATCACTGTGTTTCCTAGATGTGGAGGTTTATGTTGAGAATGATATCCTAGCAACCAGATTATACAGGAAGCCCACTGCCGGCAAAACGGTTCTACACGCTGCCAGTCACCACCCGGCACATCTGATCCGGAGCATCCCCTACAGGGAGATGCTTTGGATCAGAAGAATCTGTAGTACAGATGCAGAATGTGCAGTCGTGCAGACGGCTGATAGCCAGAAACCGGTCCTAGAATGCTTGATTCCGGTCCAGGAAAGACATGGCTTGGCAGTTCGGGCTGGACTGTTCCCATGAGGCACAGGGTCAAGGCTGATTTGCATATAGCCATGTCTGACCTGGGATGGTGTGGAGTGCAAAAAAACGATGGATTTAGGCCCAGATCTCTGTACTGGGGTGAATGTATGACATTGTTCTGCATTCTGTCCATCAATTGTTGTTTTTGCATTTGTCACCCCGAGTGGGATGGGTATGCTCAGATGTGAGTCCCATGCTCTCCACACCACTGGAGTCAAGCTATCCAGGCTGATGACGGCTGATAGACAGAAACCGGTCCTTGGATGCTTGATTCCGGTCCAGGAAAGACATGGCTTGGCAGTTCGGGCTGGACTGTTCCCATGAGGCACAGGGTCAAGGCTGATTTGCATATAGCCATGTCTGACCTGGGGTGGTGTGAAGTGCAAATAAACGATGGATTTAGGCCCAGATCTCTGTACTGGGGTGAATGTATGACATTGTTCTGCATTCTGTCCATCAATTGTTTTTGCAGTTGTCACCCCGAGTGGGATGGGTATGCTCAGGCGTGAGTCAAACGATGGATTTAGGCCCATATCTCTGTACTGGGGTAAATGTATGACATTGTTCTGCATTCTGTCCATCAATTGTTGTTTTTGCAGTTGTCACCCCGAGAGGGATGGGTATGCTCAGACGTGAGTCCCATGCTCTCCACACCACTGGAGTCAAGCTATCCAGGCTGCTGAAGGCTGATAGCCAGAAACCGGTCCTTGGATGCTTGATTCCGGTCCAGGAAAGACATGGTTTGGCAGTTCGGGCTGGACTGTTCCCATGAGGCACAGGGTCAAGGCTGATTTGCATATAGCCATGTCTGACCTGGGGTGGTGTGGAGTGCAAAAAAAACGATGGATTTAGGCCCAGATCTCTGTACTGGGGTGAATGTATGACATTGTTCTGCATTCTGTCCATCAATTGTTGTTTTTGCATTTGTCACCCCGAGTGGGATGGGTATGCTCAGACGTGAGTCCCATGCTCTCCACACCACTGGAGTCAAGCTATCCAGGCTGATGAAGGCTGATAGCCAGAAACCGGTTCTTGGATGCTTGATTCCGGTCCAGGAAAGACATGGCTTGGCAGTTCGGGCTGGACTGTTCCCATGAGGCACAGGGTCAAGGCTGATTTGCATATAGCCATGTCTGACCTGGGGTGGTGTGGAGTGCAAACAAAATGATGGATTTAGGCCCAGATCTCTGTACTGGGGTGAATGTATGACATTATTCTGAATTCTGTCCATCAATTGTCGTTTTTGCAAGTAGATGAGCTACAGCATCTTTGACTCTACATGCTCTCTCCATCCCAACTCCCCCAACCCCCTTGGGATTTGCCAACAGAGCAGTATCTTCTCCTGTAAACTAAGGGCAAGTCTCAGGAGCATTTGGGAACTAGCGTTGCCACCTCATTAGAATCATCTGGGATCCAGGTAGATGGCTTATGAGAGAAGGCTAAGCTACACTACCAACATTTCTTTCCATGACAAATCAAGACCAAATATTCACAAACAACCTATCAGGTGCTTTATCGGTGGACCTCAATGTCAATAGAGTTTCTGGGGTATCACTTATCTCCGACGGGCATCACTATGGACCCCAAAAAGGTAGAAGCCATTACCGATTGGCCAACTGCAACAAATGTCAAGGAAATGCAACAGGTACTTGGCTTCACCAATTTTAATCCTTATTTCATCCTGCACTTTTCAGAGATTAGTGGCGCCTATAACACGGCTGCCAAAAAAGCAGCATTGATTTGCGTGGTCTCCAGAAGCCAGTCCGGCGTTGCAACTGTTAAAAACTAAATTCACCACTGCACTCATCTTCAGCATACATACCAGCCCTATTATGTTGAAGCCGATGCTTCACAGGTAGCAGTAGGAGGAATTTTATATTGACAGAACCCAGGAAGTGGCCACATGCATCCCACAGCCTTTTATCCCCGATAACTTCTACTAGAGTAGCAAACCTATAAGGTGGCTGAAAGAGAGCTTCTGGCCATCAAACTAGTGTTCACTGAATGGAAGCATTACCTACAGGGGGCTAAACATAGTCACAATATGCTCAGATCATAAAAAAGTACAATACTTTAACTCTGTTAGGGCTCTCACCCCCGTCAAATGCGATGGCTGATGCTCTTTCTAGACTGGGGTATGCTCACTTCCCATTCCACAGCCGACTTCCTCTACTATCATTCCACTGGAAAAGATAGACACAGTCAGCAAGGCTGACACCTTTATGGCAGCCTTACATGATGAATATAAAAACTAAAGGCCAAAGAATGGTTCAAAACACCTAACCATACTATCACAGACAAGCTGTTCCTTCACACTCAGAAATGGTACATCCCTACTATAGAATTAAGACATCTGGTAATTTAATGGAGTCACAACACAGTATTAGCAGAGCACCCAGGTATAACGAAAACTCTAAGGAATTGTCAAAAAACCTGATGGTGGAATAACATGCGGAAGGATATACAAGAATACGTATCTGGTTGTGCAGCTTGTGCATTAAAAAAGAACAATCACACTGCGCCTGCAGGCTTATTCCAGCCTCTGCCTACACCCCCAGTTCCTTGGCACACCATTAGTCTGAATTTTATTACTAACCTTCCAGCAAACAATACTTTCCCTACCATTTTAGGAGTTGTTGACATGTTATCAAAAATGGCACAATTCATCCCCCTCAAAAAGATACGCACTGCCACAGAATTTAGTCAAATATTCATTGATCATATTGTAAGACTGCATGGTCTACCCACTAAAATCATCTCAGATCGCAGGGTTCAGTTTACACCTTAATTTTGGAGAACACTGTGATAAGTTCGGAATAGAGGTAGCTGTCTCATCTGCTTTCCACCCACACACCAACAAACTGAACGGGGCAATCAATCCCTAGAAACTACACTAAGATGCTTACTGTCCATGTACACAGGCCAATTGGATCAGGCCTTACCCCTAGCTGAATACACTTATAATAACAGCACCCACTCAGCCACAAGTTTAGCAAAAGTCAATTTGGTCATGAAGGCATAAGCTGACAAGCACAGAAGCACATCACCTATATACAAGGAAGGAGACATTGTATGGTTATCAATATGACACCTACAACTAGAAGGCCCAAGGAAACTATGACCACAGTTTATAGGTCCATATGACATTATCAAGATAATTCAGTCACCATCAAGCTACAGCTCCCCCCGAATACACTATTCACCCAGTGTTTCACTGATCAAACTATACCACCGCCACACAAAAAGATACCTCAACTGTTCTGATTAATAGGCAACAAGGGTACGAAGTTCACCATATCCTGGACTGCATGGTGTCGAATAACTGGTGAATGCTGAGGTGGCTTTAAGGTGTATGTTCATTAATTTCTGTAAGACTATTGCCAGGAATGGTAGGAGAAAGATAGATCTGTAGTTGGATGGTGTGGATGGTTTCTAGGCCAGTTGTATGATGGTAGCATGTTTCCAGGTGTCTGCAAATGTGGCTGAGGTGATGGAGATGTTTAGGTTGGGTGTTAGTGCTTCGCTAATTAGTTGGAGTCCTTTGGTGAAGATGTGGTGGAGCAAGGGTCAGGTGGAGCTCCAGAGAGGATGGTCTTTATGGTAGCTGCGATTTTTGTGATGGCAGGTTATGAGGTTTGGGTTTGTTCATCAGCTGTGATGGGAAGTCGAGCTGTAATGGTGACAGGATTTGGTTGAGGGTTGAAGTTGCTGTATATGCTGTTACACAAGAATTCTGAGAGCTTGTTGCAAAGTTTCATTAGGAGGTGATGTTTATAGAGGCGGCAGGCAGTGTGTTGAAATCTTTGATGATGAAGATTTCTGTGCTGCGGTTAGTGCTGGTGTAAAAGTGAACTCCAAGAGCTGTGTGCTTGGTGTTCTATATCTGCTCATGTTAGGGGTGATTAGAAGATGCGTTTATCTGCGGTGTCTTAAATTACTCTTATTTGCCCTCCAGTTGCATGCAGTGGGGTTTCATCAGTCTGAGTTCTACTGTATGCCAGCTGACCTGTGGTAGACTCGTGCCATTGAGTTTCACCAGAGGGGGGAACCAGGGTCTCTGCGCATGCTTTTATCCAGCTGTTGATGTTTTTGATGGCTTTCAGCAAGTTGTTGAAGTACTGGGAACGAGAAGGAAACCCACTCGTCTTCTGTGATGCTTTTCCAGCTTCTCCAGGTGGTTTTTGTGGTTGTAGGTCTGTGGTCGTGTGGGATTAGTATGCTGATTCTCAGAAGGATATGGTCTGTCCAGGTCTTGAGTGTGATGTTGCAAATTGAAAAAATCATGTTGAAAATGTGTCCAGCTGTGTGGATGGATTTGGTCACGTGCTGAGTGAGGCAAAGATTTCTGAGATTATTTTAGAAGGGCCGTAGAGTGTGGGTCGGTGTTGGCTTCTGGGTGAAAGTTAAGGTCTCTGAGGAGGATTAAGGTGCTAGTGTTGATGGTGAGAAGTGCCCAGCATCTTAACATGAAGATGCATGTAGTACAGGAAATAGATGACTTTCTTATGCAGACTTTCTCCCACGATAAGAGGTATGTGCAGTACTTCCCAGTGTTTCGAAGTTGTCTTAAGACAGCTACAGAAAACTTAAAAGACCGGGGGGATATTCACAAGGACTTAACTCCAATGTGTCTCCACATTAACGCATCAAAAGTGGAGATAGATTTAACACCCCATTCACAAGCTGGTGCAAACTGCAGACATCGCCTGTATTCCTGCGATAGCTGCCCCAAAATATATCTCCACAGTGGACACCACCACTTTCACACCGAACTGCCAGATCCGCGCTGCGAGTCAAAACCACGCGATAAGCCGCGGTAGCAGCAGGTATTTAACACCTGCCTCCTGCAGGTGTAAAGCCGGACGACTACCTGTAGTAGGCACTGAAGTCCCGCACACAGCTACAACCGAAGAACAAATTATGCCATGGAGCTACTCATCATGCAGCTTGGAGCGCCCAACAGGGCCACAAGACCCACCGCCACCACCTAGAGGACTGCCAACCCTCCAGGATCTGGACCCGGTTCCCCCACGCCCCGGACCACCACAGACGCAGTGCAGAGTAAGACAGCGGACCTACCGAAAATGCACTAGTCTCACAGACCGAACGCCCAAGGAAGTCATTGCCCACTACAGGCTTAAAAGGGCAACCATCATCCGCATCATGACCCACATCGCCCACAGGTTGATTGTACCAACAGCCCTCCGCAGACAAAGCTGCTGGCTGTGCTGCACCTGTTGGCCTCTGGTACCTTCCAACCAACAACTGCCACAGTCAGAGGGGTCTCACAGCAAGCCCTATCAAAGTTCATCACACCTGTACTGGATGCCATTCTCCGCTTCATACCCCAGTACCTTCACTTCCCACACACTGCACAAGAAACAGCAGGAGACCAAGCAAGGCTTATATGCCATAGCTGGATTCCCGGCCGTGTTGGGGGTAATAGACTGCACACATGTCCCACTTGTGCCCCCGCGGATACTGCACACCACTACCGCAACAGAAAGCACACGCATTCCATTAATGTGCAGGCAATAGTGGACCATCTGGGACTTTTCACCAATGTCGTCGAAAACTACCCCAGCAGTGTGCACAATTCCTGCATCTTGTGACAGTCCAGCATCAACCAGCGCTTCCAGAATGGCACATATGAAACTGGGCTGCTCGTTGGTAAGTGCCAAATCAACACACCACACACCTTAAAGCCACCATCACACAACGCGCAACTGTGGGAATGCACATGTGACCATACCACATACAACATGCCCACCTACTAGACACAACAACACTACTCCATGGTGATTCTGGGCTACCCCTGCACACAATACAGCTATATCATGGCACTACAGCCACAGAACAGCTGAACGTGTGTAGATGCGGAATGCAGCCATGTGCGAAGGATGCAAGTGACCCATAAATGGAAATGTACACAACAAGGGACGCGTGGATGTGCAGGACAGACATGGGTATGCAAACCACAGATATGTCCATGCAGACCGCAACTGCTGGTGACTGGAGAGTAGTGAACAGTGGACGTAACCATGTCACAGCAGGCATGGCTCAGATAGCAGAAATGTCACTCGCTGCTTCCACCCCTGTGTGCGTGGACGTAGTGGGTGGGCCCTGAGTACGCCAGGGCTGTGCAGGGGTGTGGACAAAAACGCTGTGGCGCAGAGCGTGGTTCTCTCCTGGATAGGCCAATGTCACTCCAGGACGCTGATACCCATACCAGGCCTGCCTGCCCCAATGCCGCACTGCTCGCACCATTGTGTGTCAGAGCACCCACGTGCCGGGGCAAACTCCAAGCCCCAGTCTCGCAACCTCTGCAGCCTCGGCACACCCTCGGTGGCCCCTAGTCCTGAATGGCAGTGACCCCAAGTCTGTGGCAGTGGCCACAGCACCAGACTCCCTTCGATCAGTGAGCCATCATTCCATATCGCAGATCTGCGACACATGGTGCCACTAACGCTGTTCAACGTAAGCCTGCGATACGTGGTGCCACTAACCCTGTGACCGTCAGCCTCCAGCAGAACATTGTTGGTGTCTGAGCCTCTGGCCTGGGGGGTTGTCATCAGCAATAGGCAGGAACGGACTTGGTGTCTGGCATGAGTCTGTGGCATTCATATCTTTCATGTTGCCGGACACAGCTGGCATGTGCCCTCTGCATCATGCCCTCGGGACAGACCTCCCATTCTCCCCCAAGACACTCCAGGGAAGGCACCTATGTCGCATACGAGACCCTGCTCTGCCCTCGTGACCCTACCCCAGTCTCCCGAAGGTCAGCGTCCCGTGGCGGTGGGCCCGTGTCGGCCGATGTGCATCCTGGGCCACTAACCCTGTGTGACTCAAGTCATCCCCCCTTGTTGTTCTGACATTGCATTTCTGAATGCCCGAAATTGTTGCCAGCACCAGCTACTCCCTGAGGGCTGGCTTACACTCCCCTCACACACAGCCAGCACAGGCATCACTGGATTAGTGGGCCTGCTATCAAAAGTCAAGTCAAAAGTTTTTATTGATTTGGTACTCAACTGAGGACCACAATTTGTAAAACAAAATTTTTCAATACAATTCAATATAATGATATGAAGGGTTTTAAAAATTTATAAAAATTGTAACAGACAAATTCATTAGGGGGGTGTTTGCATGCGGTTACAAAATCTTTTGCAGTAACTATTTTACAATTGCGATATATGGGGTCTAGATATCTTGACCTTGCAGTTACTACATTTGCAGAAGGGCATATGAATAAAAGATGCTCTATGGTCTGGTTTCCCCCGTGACAAAGGGGACATGACGAGGATCTACCCGGGAACCATCTGCAGGTGAAACTTAACACTGGCAAAATACCCAGGCGCATCATTGCAATTGTTCTCCTGGCGCCATGTGTGAGGGAATACCCTAAATATGGATGTTCTTGCTTGTATTCCAATAATTCAGTGAAAGGTTTGTACAGTGCTAATTTACTGCAGTGGGAAAAATCCAGGTCAAAACTCAGTTTGGGGGTAAAACATTTTAAGAAAAGTTTGAGTTGTGATGGTGTCCAAGACAACAGAAGATCAGAGGTAATGTTGGCTAAATGGAATGCCGCTGTCATGTTACTTCGGAATATTGAATATGAAGCATTTTAATCGAAAGACTCAATCTTTAGTAAGAATCGTAGTGTACCTTCTTTGGCATGAAGGATGTTATAGTCCCACCTAATTATATTAGCTACCGCTGTTGCATGTGCGCTAGTGATCGAAAATTCAAGTCTTAGCGCTTGCACCGGTGTTGCTGTTGAGACTTTCAAAATTTTCTTTAATATTTTTCCTTCTTTTAAATCCATATAGGACCACTGTTTGATGGCAATATGTTCAGTGGCGTACGATAAAACCGGAGGTATCTTTGCTCTGTATACCTTTAGTAATGTGGAAAAATGTCTATTCCCTGTAGTGGAATACAGTCTCAATAGAGCCCCGGCGTGTAGGTCAGATTTGATTTTTAGATGATTAATTTGTTTGAGGTTTTTCAGATTCTTTGAAAAGATCCTACCTAAGTATATATATTCCTCGACCTCTTCAATGTATTCTTCACCCAACTTCCAACGGTACTTTACTTTCTTTTTCTTAGTGGTAAATGCGACCACTTTTGTTTTATTTAGATTGGGAATTAAATAGTTGTCTTTCGAATATTTATGTAAACTGTCAAGAAGGCTTTGTAGTCCAAAGGGTGTTAAATCCAACATGACTATGTCATCGGCGTATAGTAAAGCATGTATGCTTTGTGTAGCGATCTTTGGGGGCAAACTGGAGCCTTGTTGCAAATAAAATGGAAGGTCACTAAGATACAGGGAAAATAAAATCGGTGCTAAGAGGCATCCTTGTTTAAGGCCATTGAACGTACTGATTGTGTTGGTCAAACCTTTTTCTCTCCCCATCTGGACTTGGCACCATGTTTTGTTGTGGAGATTGACAACAACCCTTAGCAGTTGTTCAGGGATACCCAGCCTCCTCAATTTGTTCCACAGAGTTGGTCTGTCCACCCGGTCAAAGGCTGTTGAGTAATCGATGAAGGCTGCGTATATTGGTTGTGATCTACCTACTGTATATTTGTCTAATATAGACTGAAGAGTTGCTATGTTGTCTATTACAGAATGGTTGGGTCTAAATCCTGCTTGGAACATTGGTATGAGACCCTGCGAGAATGCCCAAGATTTTAAACGATCTAATACTTCTGCGGCAAAAATTTTCCCAGACGCATCCATCAGAGCTATTTGCCGATAATTACTAGCTGTATTTTTGTTCCCTTTTTTATATATTGGAATAATTATACTACCCAGCCAGGATTTCGGTATTTCTCCGGTTTCGAAAATGTAATTAAAAAGGGGAGAAAACAGCAGGCTCCATTCCTTGGGGTCAATTTGGAGGGCCTTGATTGGAATTTGGTCGGGTCCACAAGCAGCCGTGCTTCTCGCTTTTCTGATGTGAGTTGCAATAGAGTTTGACGTGGTCTTAATGATTTTTGTATTGTTCCATTCTGAAATGGAATCGGAGTCCTGCCCTGAAAGGTTAGGTGGGTTGGGTTTATATAAATCGTGTAAATATATTTCCCAGTCCTTTGGTGAGACTGGAATAGCATCGAGTTTCTTTTTGGATCCAGTCATATTAGCTATTAAAGACCAGTATTTTAGTTGATTATGATCTCTAGCGGCAGTTTGAATATCTACCCAGTTACGATCATGCAGTATTTTTTTCTGCTTGTTTTTTTCTCTTTGTATTTGGTTTTTAAGTCTATTGATTTCTGCCTGTGTTGTTAGTGAAGGATTCAGATGTTGTACTCGGATAAATCTATTGAGTTTTTTTGCAGCCGGAAAGTTCCGTTTTTTATTTTTATTAGTTGTTATACTTTTCCCGTATTTGGTTTGTTGAGTTTTATTCAGAAGTGTGTTTTTAAGGTTGTTGATTATATATTCAAAATTTGTGATAGGATCATCTGAGTGAACAGTAGATAATAGTTGAGTATGAGTAACCAGAGTTGAAATATTGTCCAGAGTAGAGGAGTTCCAAAAGATCCGCCTCTGGCTAATGTTAATTTCAGTTGTGCTTTTCTGGAATGGTGCCTGTTTAGTAAAGGAGGTATATGCCATCCATAGAGTAGTTAGATGTAACAGTGCATGGTCACTTTCCTCAGTGAAGTAGATATTCAGATGCGTGACTGAATCCTTTTGATCCAATCCGCATATTAGGTAATCGAGAATAGAAGGTGTTCCGTTTCCCCGTCTGGTCTGTGATGCTGGTATGTCGCCTTCAGTGTTACCATTAAGTATTATCCCGTTTATACTTGGTAATAAAGATAAGAGCGACCTACCTCTTTTATCAGATTTATTACCCTTAGGGAATTTTGGAAATGGCATTGACAATGATTCTTCTTTAGCTGAATTGGCCCATTTTCTGATTTCGCTATTTGAAATTTTTCCATTCAAGTCGCCCATTATTAGAAATGGCATTTGGGTACGATCATCAAGGATGTAACTGATTGTGTCCATTATCTCGTCAAAAAGGACATCGTAATTATTCCCTGGTGGAGCATAAATATTAAAAAGCAATATTGCTTTTCGAGGACCTGTGGATAATGAGCTCAATGACACCTTAATACACTGCAGGTTTTCACACTTTGTGTCAATGTTTTGTTGGTACCATAGGTATTTTTCACTTAGGAGGATTGCCAATCCGCCCCTTGCGTGGCCACGATTCGATTTCTTGGCGGGAATGTCGTAAACATAATAACCTTTCTGACAGAAGGTTGTGATTGCCCAAGTTTCCTGAAGGGCCAGGATATCAGGATGGTTTTTTATGGCATCGGTCATTTTGTTGGTAGTTTTCCCCGCCATATTCCATGATGTGATGCTCAAGCCATTACTAAACAGAATATTGCTGTTGGTTAATTATTTTGTTACTGTTAAGTGTCTCTGATAACCAATCCCAAGATTTTGGTGATTTTTCGACAGTACTTCCTTCTGAATCTTTACTCCATACTATCCTTTCTCCTTTGTTTACTTGAATTCTTAAAGTGTTATTGCCCAGGGCGTGTGCCGAATCTTCCCAGTTATTAAAGGATTTATACTGTCGTTTACTTAGTGTAGGAGGGTTAAAAAGTCAGTTAAATCCTTTGTTATGTTTAATATTCCTGGGTTCAGATCTTGCAATTACGTCATAACCGTTTTTGTGTAGTGTTTCTTTCTCACTTAGAATTATCCCTGGGAGTACTGGTGACCAGAATAGTACCAACGCTAATTTGTTATTTTCTTTTTTCGGAAAAGTTACTAAATCTATCTCATTACTTGTGAGCAAATGTAGGGAAGGTATTTGTTGAAGAAGGTTGACTATTCTCCCACGGTTCAGTGGCACGTTGTCAGTGGGAAAGAGTTCTTCGATTATGAGATATTTTGATGTTATTCCTTCCCCAAGTATAGATTTACTGGCGTCTTTTTCTATTATTCCTTTACTTATCAGCCCAGTTTTACAGAGTGGTGTGACCGGAAAATATACATCTGCTTTTGGGTTTAAAAATTTCGCATTCAGTGTAGTTTGGATAGAAGAGGATACCTCAGTTTTTGTAGCATTGGAGTTTATAATAACTTTTTTTTCCTCGGCAGTTATTATCGGAGTTGTTTGTTTTTTAAATCTGAGTTTACGCACCTTTTTTTTGTGAATTCTTCTTATTAACTTTCTTTTCCTTTTGTTCCCTTTTGTGCTTAAGACTCCATCTATGTCTGGGGATTCATCCTTGGGATCATTTTCAAGAACTTTTTGAGTGGTTATTACATGGGTTTCACCAACCTGCTCGAGTTCGTGCGAGACAGATTTATGCGTGGATTTCAAGAAAATAGGATACTGCATAGTGTTGTTTTTTGGTTCTTCTTTGAAAAGTTTTTTAAGTGAGTAAGTTGTAGATAATGTGATGTTCCTTTTAGATTCTTTTGTTTTTGTATCCAGTTTTTCTACTTTAAATGTTTGTGTGCTTTTATCAAGTTTGTCAGGGGACTGTGTTTTTATAGTACAGTTAGCCAATTGACCATCAAGGTTTAACGTTTTGTCGTGCTCTTGTTGTTTTTTTATTGCATTTGATGAGTCGTTTTTCCTTTTTTCCTCAACCAGAAATTTGAGTATTCCAATTTGAACATCAAGGGTGTCGTCTGAGTTTGCTAGAATATGACCTAGATGGGTCAGAACTGATTCCAGTATTTCCTGCAAGATGAAGAGGGCTTTTGACGTAGGTGTTACAGGTATTGCTGAATTTTGGTTTGGAAAAAAAGGATCTAGAAAAGACTCATGTGCTGAGTGTTGATGAATTGATTTTCCTACTGAACTGATATTTAAGATATCTTGGATTAATGGAATTTCAGAGTTATTATTTAGTGACTTTATGTTGTTACACAAAGAAGCTTCAAGGCAGGTTTGACTCCCTGAAGATTTTATCAACTTTAAGGGTGTAGAGTGAGATATCTCATGATCCATTTTAAATATGTCCTCAGTTAGCAACTTTTCTATTTGGTTACCCTCGAGGTCTGAGGCACTTGAGTTGTGTGCGCGTTGTTGGTTCGGTGACGAAGGAAGTTTTTCCTCCTTGTTTTCCATGAGGTCAGTGTTGTTTCCTGCTTCAGAGTTGGTAGAGAGTATTTGCTTATTCGGGGATAGAGCAGAAAAGTATTTTGTAATTGCAGAAGTACTAGATATTTTGTCGTGCTTCAATGCTTTCGCAGAGGATTTCCTAACAGCTTCCTCCGTTCCAACCGTTTCATATATATTGTGCGCCATCGTAGTTTCTTCAAGGCCATTGAAATTACATGGATGTTCGCTGATACAAGAGGGGACTACTATAGCTCCGCTAGGACAGGATCAAATGAATTCCTAGGAGACTTGCCACGACCCTCACTAGAGATTTGATGTTAATCGCTTGGCGTTCCCTGGGGTCTGACGCGAATATGGGGTGGCCCGTCCCGTCCTCTGTCGACCACGGACGGCCACAGACGGCCCGCCCTTTGCCCGGGCTTCGCCCTGAGCTTCGACCCGCGTGCGTCCCGCGATGCGCGTAACAAGACTTGTTAAAGTAGTATTGGTGTATCTAATTGTTGGGGCGTGGCACTGGGAGGGGGCGCGGCTCACGCGGGAAGAGGACCAGCTGGGAGGTGTTGTATGCTGGTCCTCGCAGTCCCGGGGCCGGCGCCTCTCTCTCCTCTGCGGCCACAAGGTGTCTTTAGTAAAATCCAGCGACGAGTTAGCAGGTAGACTGCTTCACAGGCTCCAAGGGAAAAACGAACAAAGCACAGCAGTGCAGATCAGGCAGACAGCAGCGTCAGTCTCACGAGCGGCCTGCTATCACATCCTGCCGAACCAAGTATTGACTCTTTTCTCCCTGCACTGTCACAGGTGATCAAGGATATGCACTCTGCCGTTGGATGATGACACCCCTCCGAGATCCGAACACACCCGCCCAGAGGCAGTACAATGCGGCCCACATATGCACCAGGGGCATCATTGAACACACATTTCGCGTGTTGAAGTCACTTTTCAGGTCACGGGTGGAAAGCTCCTGTACAGCCCAGACATCGTGTGCAAGATGATCGTTGCATGTTGTGTATTGCACAACACCTGTGTACGCACCAATGCCCCATGGATCCCAGTTACAGAAGTACCGGACGATGATGGGGCCGATGGGGCACCTGCATCCCACATCCCACTGCAGCTGCGGCAGGAATGGTCCGAAGGAACACCATCATTGACTATTACTGCTCATGAGCACGTGACATTGTGGCCATCCCTGGCAATGATGGGACAGTACAAAATGCCCAAAAACACAGCATGTGTGAATGAAACATATTTGTAGGAAAAACGGAAAGAAAAATCAAGACAAGATTTACAGAACACAAAAGTAACATCCGTACGAAAAGTTCCAAATCACCATTGGCAGTACATTTCAACTGTCATAATCACTCTCCGAGTCAACTCAGATTCTTAATTCTTGAACAACCAAACATATTACCAGGAAGAGACAATACTCAACACCTTCTAAGACGTGAGATCTTTTGGATAACCTTTCTGAAAACCATCCATCCAAAGGGTCTTAATGATCGATTGGATTTGAATTGTTTCCTGTAAATAGCCAGCAACATTATGTATCTAATATGGACACACAAATGTAAATTTAGAATGTGGAAGACCTCCTCAAGTCACTCTTCAAATTGATCTGGTTTAGGCATTTGAGAAATTTAACTATTAACTTCGAAATGTTTTAAGATCGCGTGTATATCACATAAGTTCATTTCATTTTTTAAACCTGAGGGAATTGTGGTTATTTTTCTGTTCGTATTATCTATGTTCAATATTTGCACACCTTTTCCTTTTTATCATCCTTACACCGTCAGACTTGGTCACTACAGTAACTCTTCTATTTTCTTTGTTTGACATGAACCCTAGTGGTTCCGGGTCGCATGCCCCGATATACACACGCTTGTTTCCACAAACACACGAACCACTTCCGAGTCACAAGTGGCAACATCCGGTCATACAATACGTGTCGTACTTCTGGACCATTAGGTAAGACTATTATCGCTGGTATAATTTATACCGACTAAGCGGTTACTCAGTAAACGAGACATGTTATTCTAATATGCCGGTTTCTCTAGCTTGCAGAAACCGGAGACGACCGTTTGAACTCGCCAAAGACCACGTGGCATATCATAAAAGGTACCGATCTATTTTCCCTAAACGTAATGTGCAGACGTGCTTCTCACGCATTACTGACAGTGCTTACAATTCATGTACCATGTTTTTACTCTAGGTCTTGTGTGACCCACACAAACATACGAGTTTCACATTTCAATCTCATTCTGAACAGCGTCAATTTCGCAAATTTCACGCCACTAAAGGTATGATATTTCAGGATGTCTCGCTATAGCATGCTCGCCTCGACTTCCGTCACTTTGTCTGTTTCTGAACACACACAATTCACCCCCCTTCCTCAACCTCAACCTTACTCACATGGCGTTTATTGTGCATTTACCATTTTTTTCCATCCTTGTCACTTTCCGTTGATATTCGATTTAAAACATCAAACCTATGTGATATTATGTGATTTTCCACCCTACAGCGTTGTGAATAAACTGGGATATAAGGTTTTATGTATAATTAGATAAGAACAGACCGGCAGGTCTAATTTTGTGTATACTTAAACACTTATTTTTCTTTGACAGTAACAAAAGCCCCCAAAGAAGGGCTAATGCCCGAAATGCATTGGGCTATGTGGAACTATGGGCTATGAAAAATGATGTTTACAAATAAATGTGAAAATAACATTCAGAGAAATTCAAAGACTTCAATGAGATTTTGAATAAAACTTTATTGACAAATACGAAGATTAATGACATTTTGTTCTATGAGTGCATTTGGTGACGTTACTCTCGATTGGAATAACGCAACTGCATCAATTACTTTTCCTTGTACTCAGAAGGAAGTACCAAATAGCACCAACATACTTGTACTGAATGTACCACCTTGACATTTACAACCAGAGTGCAACGATTCTTTATCATTATTTCCATACAGTTTCCTGCTGTGCCAGATGTGATTTGCCATGTCGTGCACATTTGCGACACCAGCTGGGTCCTGTGTTCTTTTGTGGAGGTGTTGCTGTTTGTACCGGGATGTTGTCAATGTCGAGGTACACTTATAGTTATGTATGTGCGTATTCTGCACGGTGGTTGATTCGCTCCTGCTGCTCTGATTTGTCTGCCACTGGTCCCATTTAGGCGGTGTGCCTGTCAGTTCTGTGCTTCCACGGTGCTGAGATGTTGCAGACTTGGGTAACTTGTGCTCTTTGTCGAGTTGTAACTCTTGGGCATGGTTTGTCCACAGATGTGTCGTTGACGCCAGGCGTTGTTTGTGCAGGTGGTTGTGTCTGAGTGTGACCTGCTCTTTTCCGGTTGTGGTCTGCACTCAGCCACCTCAGTGTCGTGCCGTGTACATTGTCATGGTGATTGGACTGCAGACGTGCTACTCGTTATGTGGTTCTCTTGCATTGTCAGTGTCACTGACGTATATGCATGATTGCTGTGTTTTTGCTGTGTTTTGCATGTGTTAGTGGTGTGCTTGTTGATGTGTTGTGTGGGTACCCCTTTGGGCACATGGTGTACCTGGGACTACTTGGTGTTTGTGTGTGTGCTGAAGTGTTCCCGTGGGATCAGGGACATGATTGTGAGTCATTGTGGGTGTGCAGTGTGCTTTGCTTAATTGTATATGTGTGCCATTGTGCCCATCTCCCCCCGTCCACCCACTCCCTGGTCGGAACGCACCCTGTTGATATGGTGTTGGGTCATGTTGGACAGTGTCAGGATCCCCGAGTCCTGTCACCGTCTCCCGACTGGTGACTCTGGCCACCATCTTCTCCATGTCTTTCAGCTCCTGGTGTTCTGCTGGTCCCCTCCTCCGGGGTGCCTTGCTGCTTTCGTGTTGGCAGCAAGTTTCTGCTTGGTTTTGCTATTCACATCAGTCCAGGGCCTCTTGTGCTCTTCCATTGTCCTCCTCTGCCTTGGGACAGCATTCACATGGTCCGAGGTGGTGTGCCATCTTTGCCTCTTTGTTGCCAATGATACGTTGGAGGTGACGTACAGTTGGTGGTGGTGTCCTGGCTCATCCGTGTGTGTTTTCCTGGCGACTGTACCCAGTCTTCCTCTTCTCATTGGCCTTCCACTGGCCCTGTATTCTGGGTGTTTCTCCGTGGGGATTGTGGGGTTCATGTTGTCCTCTGCAGTGGGTCAGGGTGCATCTGTGGTACTCCGCAGTTGATTTTGTTTTTTAGTGGCATTTTCCGTCTGCTGTTCTTGTGCTTTTTCCCCCATTACGCATGGGTATTGCGGGCCTCTCGCTGGTTGTCACTGTTTTCATATCGCATTTGGGCACATCGCATCTTTTTACGTGTTGGGGTTTGTGTTTTTATCTCCGTCGCAGTGGTTATATCGCGGACATTGGCCGCATTTTTGGCGGACTATCTCATGGTACTGCCGTGTATTGAATTCCACGTTAACACAGGGTTTTTTCACCCGCGAAAGGCTGCGATGTGTAAAGGTGCGTTAGCATTTTTTGGTGATGTTTAGCACACGTTCTTGTGCATATACCCTTGAAGGCAAGAATTTTTCAACCCCAACCTTGAGAGATGCCGTTCCAAAAGCTGCAGCCTTTTTCAGATCCAATGTGCTCTCACTGTATGCACAGTGATGAGGTTGTTGCAGGTGCTGGCTTCATGTACTATAATAACACTGCACGTGTGCCCTTTGCTACAATGTCTAGCAAGGCAGTGGTCTCAGTGGAGGATCTTTCTGGAAGATTTAATGCTGATGAAGGCCAGAACACTGCTCATTCAGAACACCAACACCTTGTTGCTGAGCAGGAATTTGATCAACCTTCTTCTGCATGTGACCGTTTGTATGGATGTTTCACTTGGGGGGCACACCATGACCACATGACTCCACTATCTGCTATTTTAGGAGTTTTTAGGTCATAGCCTATGAGACAGCGCAGCGAAAGACATCTTGATGACATTCAGAAAGCTGTCCTATGGATGCATTCTGCCAGTTGCTTCCCATTGGCTTTGTTGTTTGTAACTCACATTTTTCTCTGGCTTTCTATTTGCTGGCTTTATTTTCTTTAGCCTGTACAGCTTGAGCTTGTCCCTCCCGTTGCCCAAACCTTGTTTACTATATTCTTCCACAAACTTGCTTTCTGTAAACAGGCTTTTAAATCGTGTTCATATCTCGTCACATTTGCTGTGCATTCAAACACAGTGGTCAAATGTCAAGGTTCCCTTGAGCTTGCTGTTTGCTTTTCTTTTTCTGACTTTTAAGGGAGAGAATGTGACAAATTTGCTGAGTATCCATTACGAGAGGGAGTGATTTCGATTTTCCTTCTAGCACGCAACAAAAAATCAACAACAAAAGAACTGGGCTGGTGATTCAGAATTGGTACAAATTAAGCATGTTTTGGGGAATTCTGAAGTGTGGTGGAAACAAAGGTTTGAATACAAGCAAAACATCAATACAATAGAGGATGACATTTGCACACAGTATAGTTTGTGAGTTGTAAAACCGTATTTCAATGCAATTGAAAATGTGTTGTCTGTAATAGCAGTGTGCTACCACACTATACATACTCTGCACTACACCACACTACTCTTTGCCCTTCCCCTCTGCCACGCCTCTCCATTCTACTCCATGCCACTCCACTTTACTCCACGCCACTCACGCCCCTCCACTCTACCACACGCCACTCAACTCCATGCCACTCTAATCCCTGCACCACTCTAATCTCCACCAATTACTCCATGACACAAAATCCCACTCCAATCTACCCCACTCAAATCTAACCCAATCCAATGTATCCCACTCCACTCCAATCTACCCCACCCTGCTAGAATCTAATCCGCTTCAGGCTACCCCACCTCCAATCCACAAGGATCCAATCTACCCCACTCACTCTAACACAATCCACCCCATTACACTCTACCCCAATCTACCCCACTCCAAGCCACTAAATTTTAGCCATGCTGAAAAGCAGCCACACTGGCGTACATAATGGCTAAAACACATTGCCCAAGCCAATACATGGGCAGATAAGGCATCTGACCTACATTTCATAGCTTGTCTGCCAGAAGGGTATGTAGCTGTTAGACAAGACAGGCCACTTAAAAGAGGCAGTGGGTTAGCAATAATCCATCGTAATACAATCAAAGCAACTGTGAAGCCCCTTCATCAACTTAATTCGGAGGCGCTATTATTTGCTCGGAAAATTCAGAATACCTATACTTTTAACTGTGCATTGATTTGTCCTCCTCCAGATCCAAAGAGAAAATGTATCCAGGCTTTCCCGGACTTTATGGAAACATGTGTTGACTACTACTCCTTCACTGGTCTGGGTGATATTAATTTTCATTTAGAACAGTGTAATTATAAAAACATAGAAATGCTGACACCTACCTATCGGCGATGCACAGAGAAGAATCAAGGACCAACTGTGAGCCATGAAATGACAGCAGAGCACTAACAAAACGCCATTACGGAGAACCGGCAAAGATGAGGCTTGTGCAGCACCAGCTACCTCGGCGGAGAATAGCCATATGGTCTGGTACTACCTAAAATCCCCTCCCATTAATAAGCCAAATACCCTTGGGAAATGGGGACCCCCCCAGCTCCCATGGAGGCTCGCCACCCCCCTTTCCCCCCAAGGCAAACAATGCAACCACCACAACTGTTTGGATTAGGAGTCATAGTAACCCGACCGTATTTTTTTTACATAAAATAAACAAAAAAATTTTTTTTTTTACATTATGTACAATACGCAGAAAGTCCAATACATTGATAGGTACACAATGTCATTGGCTAAACTTAACATGCTTCTAGTACACAGCCATTCCTATCATAATCTAAGCGATGAAGATATTCTCTTTCCGCGTATCCCTGTTAGAGCCTACGGCAAGGTCAATGACTGGCAGTCCCAGATCCAGATCCAGAACAAGCTAGGTACAAACCTCCTACCGGAGTGACCTTGCGTAGTGGGCCCAGCTTACCGGATGGATACCTCCCCCAGCCCCCCTACGCCCTCAACGTTAAACTCCATAAAGGGGCACTGCAGTTTTGCATCCTATCGCCCTTGAGCGCATGCACGTGCCGGGATTGACCAACCAGCCTACTGGAAGCAAGACTTCCCTTCCCATGCACCCCGCCGGCTGTAACTACCCCTGGAGTTCGATGAGACACCATCTGTCTCCCCCTCAGGCGTCCCCATTTGACAACGGTGATGCTCGCTAAAGACCGAAAACTATGCTCACCAATCATGACCTTACTGCCACAGGCCAGCATAGTTGCCCGACTATCTGGCCTCTGCCCACTAGAAGGTCATGCCCTGCACCATGCGCCCTTTAACCATGCCAGTATATTCTCCATGAATATCTGATTACCACGACTTGAGAGATGAACACCATCCTGCAGAAAAAACTGCTCCCCTCGGATGCACCCATGACTTATTGACCTAAGCTTCGGGATCCTGAATAACTTCTCCATTTTGTTGTTAATCCTTTTAACCGAATGATTTAAGGCCTATACAAACCCCCCCCCCCCTCTCCACTCAAATCTAGGAATCATGTGTGACCACACTTTCATTTTCTCAGAGCATTTCTTTGCCAACCATCCTACTTCAGTAAGCAGGGTCTCTACTACGCCTCTCCGCCCCAGGTGCACCAGGTTGTTACCCCCTAAATGCAAAATAAACCACCGGGGGTCCCTGACTTCTACACAGCGTGTGTGTCACAAGGTCCCTGAATTGACTAAGTTTGTCTCTAACCTGGCGATGGAGCAGCAAGAGCTTCCTTCGGCCTATGCAGGACCACCCATCCCCCTTTCCTTCCTGATCAGTTTTGGACCTAGGTATTGATCTCAATAAGGAGTCCCCCTGAATCCACAAGTGCGCTAATTGCAGCCCCCCCCCCCCCTCCTGCCAATCCATTTTATTTTTGCTACCAGCTCCCCTATCTGAAGGCGCCATAGAATTCTAAACAAAATGCAGCTTGGAACAGTGCTTCCCCAGCTGAAGTGCACACTTGATGTAAAGCATTCATCAGTGTAGCCAGTGTCTGTATTCCTATGGGTCTCGTCACGTCCGGCAGCCCCCCTGTAAGCATTGCCTCCCTCTCAAGGCTTTTCTCACGACAAAAGTGCCAGTGGTATCCCCCTTTTCCCTAGCTTTCGTGAAGAAGGAAATGGCTGTAATATGTTGCCTTGATGATACTACCAAGCGCCCCTCATCTCTCATGGTTCTCAAATAGGAAACAACAGACTCAGTGTTGTGCCATTTTTCCTCCCAACTGTCCCCCAAGAAATAGTAGTAAGCCCCAAACGCCCCTTTGTATGCCCTCCTGGTCCAGGGTGCTAGGCTAGCTGCCACGAGATCCGATAACTGAGGCACCAAGTTGCCAAAGCTGTTTTGGGAAAGGCGTTCGGTTCTCTGCCGCCTCTGGGTGATGAGACCTGAATACCTGCATCTTAAAGCGAGAGAGCGCATCAGTGGCATGGTTTAAAACTCCTGGCACACATTTGGCTCTAAACAGCAAATTCATTCTCATGCACAACAGTATTATCTCCTTTAGTAGGCGCAAGATCATTTTACACTTTGTATTTTGATTATTGATACATTCCACAACAGCCATGTTACAGGACCAGAATACCACAGATTGGTTCCTCAGTTGTTCAGGCCAAATGGTCAGTGCCACCAAGATGGGAAACAGTTCAAGGAGACTTATGTTACTTGTAAGCCCCTTGTCCTCCCACCAGGCTGGCCAGCATTGGGTAACCCATGCCGGACCTAGAATGGCGCCAAAACCCTCGTCACCTGCTGCGTCAGTCATCAATCCTATCTCTGGGCTGGACCTGGGGGGACTGGACCACACAACCCTACCGTTGAAGTCACGCAGAAATTCCTTCCAATTCGCATGTCCTGCCTGACCTCACTGGGCAGTCTGGTGTGATGGTGCTTTTCCCTGAGTCCTGACATAGCTTGTGCGATGGTGCGCGAGAAAGGTTGTGCCATTGGAATTATTCTCAATGCAAAATTCAATTGCTCCACGACCTGCTGTAACTGATGTAGTGTAACCTTTTCCTTTGTCAAGCAATGCTGCAAGGCAGCCCCAAAAGCCGTGATTTTTTCCAGAGGTAGCCGTGACACTCCCTGCACTGAGTCAAACTCTATCCCCAGGAATTTGATTGCAGTGCTTGGCCCCACAGTCTAGCCATGTACCAAAGGCACGCCGAAGTCTCGCATGAGTGCACAGAACCTCTGCAATGCCCACCCGCAATCCTGTGATTTTGGTGCCCCCAAGAAAAGGAAGTCATCAAGGTAGTGTAATACCGATCTGTGCCCTCTCGTTCGCATAAAAACCCATTCCAAAAAGGAGCTGAATTTCTCAAAATAGGCGCAAGATACTGAACACCCCATAGGCATACCTTTGTCAACATAATACTTCCCCTTGAATTGAAAACACAACAGGTGAAAATCAAGTGGGTGCACTGGCAGCAGGCGGAAAGCTGACTCGATATCTGATTTTGCCAACAAAGCACCCCGCCCCAACCCCCTGAGCATCTCAACTGCTTGATCAAAAGAAGCGTACTTGACACTGCATAGGTCGTCATCAATGACATCGTTCAGCGACACACCTCTGGGGGCCGAGAGATTATGAATCAGTCGGAATTCCCCATGCTCTTTTTTTGGGAACCACTCACAATGGGGAGCAGACAAAATCTTCCGACTGATTATGAATCAGTCGGAATTCCCCATGCTCTTTTTTTGGGAACCACTCACAATGGGGAGCAGACAAAATCTTGCATGGGGGGCATCCAAGGGGCCAGCTACTCTGCCCAACCGAACTACCTTCACAATTTTAGCTGATGCCACCCCATCATTAGCCCTGACCGATAGCTGATTCTGGCAATGCGACACCCCCACATAACCAGGCGCGGGGATCCTGAACCCGTCCCTGAAACCTTCCAGCAATTGTAACTGTTTAACCATGGTATCAAAGCTTCTGTTATAATGGGAGATCTGGCCCTATCAAGGGATAGACTCTCAGTCCTGTTTCTTGCCTCCCTTTTCTTTTGCTTTCTTAAAGCATTTGGACTCTGTGTGCGAGGAGTTACCACAGAAAGAACATGCATGTTTCAATTTACATGTGCCGGCTCTCCTGTTACATGAACGCCTGAGGAAATCCCAACACGCCCCCTTATTCTTTCCCCTGCCCCCCGAGCTGGCTGGAGGGCTTGCATGAAAGGACTGACCCTGAAAGGTGCCTTGAGACTGACCCCGGGTAGTGTCCTTTATTTATTTTTATTTATTTATAAAGCGCCCGAATCACCCCATCAGGGTATCTCCGCGCTCAAACTGCTATAGGACTCCAAGGGGAAGC
This sequence comes from Lissotriton helveticus, assembly GCF_964261635.1. Classification (NCBI taxonomy): domain Eukaryota; kingdom Metazoa; phylum Chordata; class Amphibia; order Caudata; family Salamandridae; genus Lissotriton; species Lissotriton helveticus. The sequence goes on from NC_136070.1 coordinate 557,624,179, forward strand.
TTGATTAGAATAAAGTCGCTTTTAACATTTTTCTAAACTTTAGATAGTCCGTACATAGTCATAAGTGGATAGGGAGTTGTTTCCAGTATCGTGGGGCCTGTTGGTAGAAGGCTTTGCTGCCCAAACGCGCTTTTGTGAAGCGGGGGACTTGGAGCAGAGCTTTGGATTCGGAGCGGAGGGATCTGGAGGGCAGGTACCTGACAAATTTGTCTTTTAGATAACGGGGGCCTAAGTTGTTTAAGGATTTATAGACCATGCAACAGATCTTAAATGTAATCTTCTGTCATGCTGGGAGCCAGTGCAATTTTTGGAGAAGGGGGAGAGACTGGGGGGACATTAGCCACCAAGCGGGCCACCGAGTTCTGGACTACCTGCAATTTGTTCAAAGAGCTTTGATTGGCTGCAATCATTAGTGCATTGCAGTAGTCCAGACGGCTCAATAACAATGTCTGTTCCAAGGTCTTTTGGGTGGACAGTGGCAGAAAGGAGAAATCTCTCCTAAGAATGCTGAGACTATGAAAGCAAACTCCACCTGTTGTGAAAATATGTTTCCCCCAATGTAAGTTTCTGGTCTATTATAACCCCCAGGTTTTTTACTGCCAGTTTTGGATTGGGGGCAGGGCCCAGAACCTCCTGCCACTAGCTTGGGGACCATCTAACTGTTGCTTCTCCAAATAACATTATTTCTGACTTTCCTGCATTTAATTGGAGGAAATTATCCTTCATCCAGTCCGCGAAAGATTTCATGCCATCTGCAAAGGTGGTCTGAATGTTGGAGCTATTTTTGTCAAAGGAATGGAGAAGTTGGGTGTCGTCAGCATAGGATATGGGACAGAATCCCAACTTTCTCAGTAGTCTTGCCAAAGGGGAGACATAAATATTAAAGAGAGTAGGACTCAAACAGGAGCCCTGCAGTACTCCCTTGGTCACCTTGGTGGTCTGTAAGCGGAAGGGGCCAAGATGAATAGTCTGGGTTCTTTCGGACAGAAAGTCCTCAATCCATTTCAGGATGTTCCCATTAAGGCTGCCCTCTAGTCTTCCCAGTAGGGTCTGGTGGGAGATGGTATCAAACGCTGCAGACAGGTCAAGCAGCACCAAGAGTACTGCTTGACCGCTGTCCTGCAGCACTGTAACTTCCACTAACGCTGCCTCCATACTGTGCCTGGTTCGGAATCCAGATTGAGAGGCATCCAGACAGTTTGAGGATTCTATGAATTTAGACAATTGCTTGTTAATGAGTTTTTCTAGGAGCTTACTCTGAAGAGGGGGAAGAGAAATGGGGCGATAGTTGGAGACATCCTCCATGGGGATATTGGGGTTTTTCCTGATGGGAAGAATTTGTGCAGCTTTCCATTCAGGTGGGAGAGTGCCTTCCTTCAAGGAGCTATTTAAGATCAAACAGATGGGTTTGGCTAATTCCTTGGATAGAATTGTGGCAATTCTGGCAGGGTTGAGGCCTAATCCGGACCCTGATTTTACAGATTTAAGGAGAGCCTCTGTCTCCTCCGGAGTGAGTGTCGGGTAATTCTCCAGAGTAACATCATTAGGGAAAATTGGTGGGGGGGGGGGGGTCAACCTTAGGGCCTATCTGTGAGCCATTAGCTGCCATGATTTTGTCGTAGATTATATCAATTTTCGGGGTTAAGTGGATAGCTATATTGTCACACATGGCTTGAGAAGGGGCAGCCTCAACCTCGCAGGCCTTGGGGTTAGTAAAGGTTTTTAAGATCTGATAGAGCATTCTCAAAGTGTTACCTTCTTGTTCAAGTTGGGAGGCGATGTGTGTTTTGCGGGCGTTTTTTAGGTTTTGTGATACAGGGTCAGAGCTTGGTATAATCTGTCTTTATCCTGTGGGTCATGTGATTGGCACCATCTTCGTTCTAGTTTTATACATTGACTATTTTCGGTCCGTAGGGAGACCGAATACACTGCTGCCTGCTGGTGCTTGTTAGTGGTAGGCCATTGTTTCAGAGGGGCTAGGTGGTCTATGGTGGATTTCAAACTGGTATTAAAGGAGGCTAAACGCTGCACTACACTGTCAGATTCCGGGTTTCGTGGTGGTATGAAAGTATCTTGAAACTGTGTGGGCGTTATTTTATGCCACTGTCTGCAGCTACTTTTGATGAGTGATTTGGGAGCGTATTCCTTGGGGCCGCTAATGCTGAACTCAATCATTGAGTGATCTGTCCAGGTCAAGGGGCAGGTTGCCCCGCAAGTGGTGTTGGGGAAGTTTGTTAGGATTAGAGCTAGCGCATATCCTGCCAGGTGTGTGGGTTTATTATGTATTCAGTTAAGATTGAGTGAGGACAAGCCTTCCAGAAGTGAGGCCGCCTCTTGGTTGGTGGAGTTTTCACTGTGTACGTTGAAATCACAGAGAAGTACAAAATTCCTGGCTGAGATAACATGTGGGGATACGAGTTCCATTAGTTGTGGGGTGAAGTTGGAGAGTGGTCCTGGTGGGCGATAAACTAGAGCTCCTTTCCAGCTTAGTCGTGAGTGTAAATCAGTTCTAAAAACAAGTGTTTCCTGTAGGTCATTACTGATTTGGTCTAGAATGGAGATTTTAATGGGGTCTTTGTATACAATGGCAATGCCCATGTGGGCCACCTCTGAAACGTGCAAGATATGTGATCATGTCAAGCTGATTCCAGCCCTGTGCTGGGTCAGATGCCTTAGCTCTTCTAAAATCCTTGTCATAATCCTTCCATCCAGTACCACCAGTACCACCATAAGTGTTGTGCGCACAAGTAATCCTATTCTGATAGCAAGCCATCTCTAAGGCAAGACGTGGGAAACGCTCACCCATTATTGACGTGATCCAATTCACCAGTGTCTCCTCGACTCTAAACTTCAAAAACATATTAGCCCACTATCTTGGGTGTGTCCATTCCTTATTCTTTTTGGCCGCCTCTCTTTCTGTCTCATCTAGCAGCAGGGAAAACATATTCACATAAGTGCCCTTCCAAGGGCCAGATGTAGGTAAATCGTATTTACCGATTCTTAAATACCGAATTTTACCGATTCGGTATTTAAGAATCTGTAAATATGAAGGGGTGAGATGTAGGTAATTTTTTAACTTGGAATACCGAATCGGAAACATTCGGTATTTACCGATTCGGTATTCCCTATTGATTCCTATGGGCTGTGAAGCCCATAGGAATCAATGGGAAATACCGATTCGGTATTTACCGAATCGGTAAATACCGAATGTTGCAAGAGTGCAGGGGGTGTCACTTTGACACCCTCTAGCACCCCGAATTCAGGCACGTGTGACATGTGGCACACAGACATGCCTTAGGGGCAGGTCTGTGTGTCACATGGCATAGGTGTGCATGCACACATGTGCATGCACACCTGGATTCGGTATTTTACCACCCAATTGAATTGGGTGGTAAAATACCGATTCTGTATGGCCTTTGGGACTCAGAAGAGTCCCACCTACATTTAGATTTACCAAATCGGTAAAATTACCGATTCGGTATTTTACAGATTCGGTAAATTTACCGATTCTGTAAATTTACCGAATCTGTCAAATGAATGCCCCTACATGCCGATTCTTAAATACCGGTCGGTAACGGCCGAAATCGGCCGTTACCGACCGGTATTTAGGCTCCTACATCTGGCCCCCAATCTTTTCCTTAACTTCTTGAGACACGTCGCCCTAGTTGCTCTCTAACGGAGCGACATTCACCTAAACCCAAAAGTGGCAAGGTTTGCAGTATACCTGTTGGCGCTGCCTCTGCCAGCTTCGTTGCTCCTGCATCGGAAGGCGTGGTGGCTACGAACGGCACTCCTCCACTCCCCGTTGGCCCTGTACTCGCTCCCATCACCCCCCACTGGTACAGTCAGCCTGCCTCCAGATTTACCCCCATCCAACTGAGCCACTATCTGTCTTGCCTTTTCCAATGCGTTCTCCCCGCTAACCGACATCCCTGCCGCTGGGGACCAGTTACCCATTTTTTTAGCCAAGGGAATACTGCTGCCAGACTAGATACCAAATCCGCGTGATCTGGCGTGTCCCCGGATGGGCCCCCCATCATGGAGACCAGTGGGGCCTGTGGGGTGCCCCCTGCTGCTCCCGGCTGCCCATCGGTGGAGGCGCACCCGGTGCACTTGGCTGACCCCCCGCAGGACCTCCTGCCCCCTCGCTTGGTGGCTGATCTCCCCCACCTGTATTAGGCTGATCACCGATGGCATGTGGGACCGATACGGGCTCCACCGCCCTAGGCACTGCCCCCTCAGAGACAGGCGGTGTGGCCCCCCTGTCCCATCCTCTTCCCTAGGTGGAGGTGCCCCCCTTTCTTAGATCTAACCTTTTTAGGCACTGGGGGATAAGTTGCTTTAGGAACTACCCCAGCTAGCCTGGGCCTATCCTCTGCCCAATCATGGCCATCCACCTTATCTCTTAAAGCAGCTAAGACCTGGCCCATATCACCAACTTTCTTCACCATGGAGTCCATTTCCCTCATCTTAGGCATCATTGTCTCCACTAAAATATCAATGGGTGAACGTTGCTCGTTTTGCTTCACCTTAGGGGCCATTTTACTACAAAAACTCCAATGCACTACACCACCCAATGGAACAGCAACCTAATAGCTGGAACCAGGGCCCCACACTAAGCCATGCACCAATGTAGTAACCGGTTAATTAGGGCACATAAACACCCCTCCTAAACATCAATTCAAAAACAGTGGCACTCGCACCACAGGCTCCTGTGCCCCGGGCCTGGGACACTGCCCAAAACCCTTACCTCATAGAAGTAGCAGCCCCCTGGCCAGCCACAGCACCCATGCAACCAGAGCCATGCCCACCAGCTAGTCTAGTGGGTCAGGTGAGTATTCTCAAACCCGCGTGGCTCCCCGCAGTGATGGAGATGCAGGCCTGCAGGTACTGCCCCTAGACGAAGGTCCTCAAGTCCTCAGTCCCGATGGAGCCACAATCCTGGAAGCCTAAGGGTGTGTGCCACTTCCTCAGTACCCAATACCAACTTACCCGGATGACGCTCTTGGCAATCCCTGCAGTTCGAACCAACCAGCCGGTGCTCCTTGTGTAGTCCCTGCAATGGGGATAAAACAAAGAAATATTGGGGGAAAACAAACCGGGAGCACACCCAGCAATGCCCCAGTCAGGAGATGTTGGCCATGCCTCCAGTAGAACAAAGGCAGCTGATTGCAGCGCTGTTTCCCCTATCGCGTGTCAAAATCGAGGAAGCAATGCTGCCCATCAAGAAAAAACAAGCCAGCCTATCACTGTGCTGTTTCCTTAATCCCAGCCAAAATGGAGCACTTCAGCCCGCTGAAAAATGCCCCCCGCTGGTGATGCTTGCCACTCCAAACTCCCGCTGCATTGCAGCCAAGGCTCTTCACCTTGCTGATACCTGCAGCGGGAAGAAAACAACAAGTTAAAAGAAACATTGAGGCCTCCGACTAAGGCCCTGGCCCAATCAAGCGACCTGCAGGCTGGGGAGCGGCGAAAAAGAATCTGTCCACTCTGCTCCCCAGCCTTTTAAATGCAGGGTCAGGCAAGCCGGTTTCGACCGGATTGCCATACCTTGGTCGGACGTGTGAACTGGAAGTACTTGTAAGTGCTTCCGGTTCACGCATGGGCAGCCAATTGTGTGTGGAGCTCAGGGGAGGCAGGGCGCCATGTCACTTTTGTGCGCGGCGGGCCCCGCCTCCCCCAGGTACGGGGGCCCGGCGCAACCACCGTACTGGCGGCGTGCCCGAGCTGGGCCCACCTTGCAATGACATCTGGAGACAGCCGTGACAGACACCCTACCCACAGTAAGCAGATTGTTATTGACAACCAGAAGGGGCAAGGCTCTCAGAGAGGCCGGCTGGTGGGCACTGGTAGTCCCCAGGAACGGAGATATGCATGAGGCCTGGTGACAGACGATCCGAGGCAGAGAAATCCCAGAGTGCGAGAAATACCGCACCAATACCCAGGGACAAGGCAGTGGATGGGGAAAAACAAGGCACGGCGCAGACTAATTTCGGCTGAGCCCGAAGAGGGAGGTGCTAATCCGTGGTCCACACTGTGGAGGATCGACGCTCCCTATTAAGAAGAAGCAGAACACGTGCAGAGAAACTGCATTGGGCAGAGACAGAGGTAGGTGGCAAGGAATAAAAGGGAGAAGGGAACCCTCACAATTTATCATTGGTCCTGAAATTTGGGCCCAGCAAGTGCGGGGAAGGATGTTCAGATACGTACGGCCCAGGCCCACAATATAGATAGAAAGACCTACAGCCCATGCAGGAACGGAACGACCCTGCCTGAAAACACTAACAGAAGGGCCAAAAGGCACAGCGCATGAGGCAAGGCCCATAAACACCACGAGGCGAAGAACAGTAATCCTTCATATCCACGACCTACAACACTAAACATGTTCTGGGCCCGCTTGTCCGGAAGTTGGGGCCACGATCCACAGGAGGTATGAACCCTAATACACAGGGGGGGTGATCACCGCAGTAATGGGGCCCGGGGGGAGCCTCTGCGGGGGAACGGAACAAGTGCAGTCAGCCGCAGACTGGACAAAGTAGGCTGGTCTGCCAGGGGAACACCGCAGAGGCGCAAAGAGTTTATCATTACAGCATCTCACTGGAGCGTGGTGACACAGTGGTCCCTGTGAAGCATCTCTGAGATGGTGAACCAATAATTAGAGAGAGACCCAACTACCCAGGTGCCACAGGAAAGACCGGAGCTGTCGACTGAAGCTCAACTGTGTCCCAGCGTTGAAGAGCACAAGGGCATTGAAAGGGGCTACAGAGAGGTGCTCCTGGATGAGGCCCAGGACACAGACTAACAAAATGGACAAATATGCGGGCCTGAGACAGGCAACGAGAGCCCTGGAACAACGGGTAGAGGAATCTGCTGAATCCTCCCAAAGCGCAATAATGGCAGCAATCACGGACTTGAAAGGGACGATTGAACCCAAACTAGATGCATTGACTCTAGATGTGAGTCTCCTGTGAGCAGATTTCCACAACGTCTCCAATAAAGTCGCCGCTACTGAGATGGAGGTGGCACATTTGCAGACCAGCATGAAGCGCCTAGAAGAGCAAGTACTGAACCTCGCGAAGCAGCAAGAGGTTGTGGCAGCAAGACAGGAGGATCAAGAAGGAAGGGCACGCTGAAATAATATTAGAGTAGTGGAGGTCCCGGAAGGTGTGGAAGGGCCAAGTACAACCGGGAACTCCTCCCAGAAGAATTACTGCACAGATCCTCCATTTTCGAGATAGAGATGCCATACTGCAAGCAGTGGGGGCACAGGCGACTTCCACTAGGAAAACACAGTAATTCGGTTCTTCCCCGACTTTACGCTACAGGTCCAGAGGCAGAGACAAACCTTTGAGGCAGTCAAGAGAGAACTACGTAGGAAAGATATTAAATATATGATGTTGTTTCCAGCAAAGCTGAGAGTCGTAGCCAAGGGGAAGACCTGGCATTTCCGTACGTCGGAAGAAGCTTGGGAGTGGCTGGAGGGCTGGCACACAGTGGGACAGAATCCCCAGCGAGATAGAATACAAGGAATGCAGAAGGACAAGCCAGGGGGATCAATGGAAGAAAGGATACATACCGCTTACTAAGAAACACTCCGCATGGGAGACTGGAACACAAAGGAACTATACATACACAAGGCTACCAACTGTGAACAAGAGACTAGCAGTGTGCCTGGGCATAGCTGCCAGTATATATTCCTTATGAACAGCGGGGGAGGGGGACAAGCGACTGGGGTGTGAACGGTGCTTAAGGGGAGGATAAATACTCAGCAGATCCAAATGTCAAGAGGAATGAGACCAATAGATTTGGGGATGTACGGGTGTGCGAGGACGATGCTCTAAACTACTAGGCACCTGCCTACCCCGTTCTAATTACCAAAGTTAAAGGGGCACCTGGCGCTCTGTAAGTTGGGGAGGTGGGTGGTTTGTTAAGCCCACCTAACAGAGTAGCAGGGGTGTAGAAAGTGGCTCTTCATATACTGGACCAAAGTAAGGTACAGTGTGTATAGAGTCCCCAGTCCCCAGAGGTTTGGCAGAGGCTAGAGTTAGATATCACCTTACTCTCTAAAGTGGTAGCTTGGTCGTGCAGTAAGGCAGTATCAGAGGACAGTGTAAAGCTTTTGTTGTACACACCCAGTCAGCAAATGGTCTCACACACTCAAGAACTGAATTCTAGGCCAATTGTTTTGTATCAAAAGATATAGTTGTTTTATTTTAGAACCAACAAGGTTTCAAAATATACTTTCTCAGGATGAGTTACTGTAGATAAATATTTTTCAAGTAGGCAATAGACTTTTTGAATGCAATAGTTAGTTTGTTGCAATAGGCAACACAATTTCAAACACAATGCAACATTGAGCTCAATGGGAATTTCTGGTTAAATACAATTAGTTACTTCGTAGATTACTTTTCTAACCACAGGACTGGATCCTAGATTCAGTCCCGGGACATGAGTTGTAAACAGTTAAGTAAAAGTGTTTTGGTTACAGTAGTGATTTTTAAGGAATATTATTGTATTTTAAAAGTTGTCAGAAACTTTTTCAGTTGAAATTACCAATGTTATCCTATGGAAGAAAATTCAAATTGCAGGTAAAGTATGTTTGTGTTACTTTTGTAATCCAGTGCTGGACACCTAGCTTCAGCACTGGGACCTCTATCTAAAACAGGTAAGTAATTAAGTTTTTATCATTGGCACGATTTTTAGAGAATATTTGTAAGTTTAAAAAATCGACACTTAGAAACTTTTTCAGCAAAAAGCAGGCAATGATATCCTATGGAAGGAAATTCATGTAACTGGTAAGTACAGTTAGAATTACTTTTCAGGATCAGTACTGGGCTCAAAGATGCAGCACTGAGGTCTCTCCTGACAACAGGTGAGTAAATCGGAATTCGTAGTTCGGCTGATTTTAGATGAATATTTGTAAGTTTCAAAACTCCACACTTAAAAGAATTTCCAAGTGAAACCAGTCAATGTTAGCCTATGGAAGAAAAGTGAGTTATCGGCTTTTAGGTAAGTACTTGACTGGCAGAGTTAAGGTTCTGGGCATAGACTCGGGGGTCTCCCAGGGTCAGGTAGGTACAGTTGGTACACCCTCAGCGGCACTGGGGCAGCCGGTTGCAGAGGTAGTTAGGCCCAAAGTTATCCAATGATAGGCAGGGGGCCTTCGGTTGGTGGCTGCTGGCCAGCAGGCAATGCGGCTGTGGGAGCTGGGCTCCTGGTCACTTGCTCAGGGCAAATGGGGAAGTAGGATAGGACAAAGGTTGCACTTCCAGGGCCACTCAGGCGGCTGGGTGCAGGGTGCTTTTGAGCCATTGGGCGCTCAATGTTATTCAATGGAGATCTTGAAAAGGGAACAAAGGCTGCAGGCTCGGGGATTGTGGATCTCCTGGAGCGACCAACACTTTGAGGGGTAAGTTGGGATCTTGGAGGGTAGGTAGGCACATCGGAGTTGGGTACAGGAGGCCGGGGGCACCGGGTGCAGGGGTGTCTTTGGACGTCGGGAAATCTTACCCTCTACTGGTCACGGTTGGAGGAGGTCCCTGGTTCTGAGTCTGCAGGTGTCATTTGGTTCGTCGAGGAGGGTCCTTGGGCACTGGATTCCAGGTCAGAATCGCCGGGAGACGTCCTCAGGGTCTTTGTCCACTCGGGCACAGACCGGGCTCGGTGGGTGCAGAGTAAGCTGGATTTGCGGTTCCTGGCTGGCACCAGGGGTATTGCTGTTTGAGCAGAGCTACTGCTCGAGGGAGTCCCAGTCTCTAAGAGGGTCAAGGCAGGCAGGTCCTCCGGGGTACTTGAGATTGCTGTCCGCAGGAGACACCGGGATTTAGCAGGAGCAGGTTCAAGGATCGACAGGCCTGTAGGGCTGGGGCCAAGTCAGTTGGTGTCGTCCTCTTGTTAGCAGCTGCACGGCAGGTCTTCTTCTTCTTGGTCTTCTTTCTTGTTTCAAAATCGGGATCCAAGGAAGGAAGGTTCAGGGTGCCCCAAAATACTACATTTAGGGACGTTACAGGTAGGGGAAGGACAGGGACCAATAGGTCCCTGTCCTGGGTTGAGTACACCCCCTATCCTGCTCCTCTCCTGTGAGAGGGGGGCAGGAGCCTATCTCTGATTGGGCAGGGCTCCCCATCCTCAAGATGGCCGGGGCCCGGAGTTGTGATTCACCTCGCCTCTCCCACCTGAGGGGTGGAGTTGGCACAGGCTGGCACACCCCCTTTCCTTACGTAGGGTTTCCCGCCAGAGTGGCGGGCAGAACTGGTGGGGGCCAGTTGCTCAGTACAGCAAGTGGTGTGAAGAAGCTCACAAAGGCGGTATGCCTTTGAAGCTTCCCCCTGCCAATCCTGGGGGAGGGGGCCTAGCACCTCGCCCAGGATGTGCATTGTTGCAGGCCCAGGAGAGCGGGGGCTCCCCACCCAGGGGTCCTGCAACATGTCTGCTTTGTGGCAGCCTAGGCAGCCTCTCAGACAAGACGTGGACTGTAGGTTAGGTTTCAGGGGGCTTCTCTAAGATGCCCTCTGTAGTGCATTTTACATTAAATCCCACACTGGCATCAGTGTGGGTTTAATGTGCTGAGAAGTTTGATATCAAACGTGTCAGTCTAGTCATTATGGTGCTGTGGAGTTCGTAATGACAATCTCCCAGCACCATATACTCTTAATAGCATCACTGCACTTACAGTGCCCAGGAATGGCCCTGGGTACTGTAGGGGCACAGGGTTCATGTACCTATGCCCACACCACTGGCATAGGGCACCCAGCTAGAGGGTTGACTGATGTATGCCAGGGCAATGGGTTTGTAGGCATGGCACACAGGGATGTGTGCCATGTCGACTCTTTGTTTAGGTTTGCACCAGGACACTCAGTCTGCAAAGGCAGGGTGTGGGTGTCAGGGTGCAGGGCCCCTAAGGGTGGTACAATAAGTGCTGCAGCCCTTAGGGGTCTTCTCTGGTCACAATGCCCTGGGTACCTAGGTTACCATTTACCAGGGGCTGACATATGGCTAGAGATACCAATTGGGTTTTAGCTTCAATACAGTTTTATGGAAGGAACACAGACCCTGGGCCCCTGATTGGCAGAAGCCCAGGGCACACTCAATCAACGCACATCAGCAATTCAGCAAAAAGTTGGGGCATACCATGCAAGAAAGATGGCACTTTCTCACAAGGGGGGGGGGGGGTTACAAAGTTGGGGTAAGAGATACTACTATTCCTGCCAGCACTGGACTGTTCATAGTTTGTTGCAGAAGTGTCAGGTTGTGGGGCGATTACAGTGTCCAGCTCATCAGGTGGTAAATGTGATAAATAAATGGCTACTAAGGAAGTTATCGACTCCCAAATGTAAGACCCTACTATAAAGGCACAGAGACAGGGGTAATAACAATCTGAGATTCCTGTCTTGGAATGTAAATGGATTGGGTAACTGAATTAAACGTACAATAGTCCTACAATACCTACATAGGCACACCCCGACCTAGTGTTATTTCAAGAAACACACCTAAAGGGCAATAAGTATAAAGCATTGGATAAATATGGATACAAGCTTGTAGCACATGCAGGTTACATGACGGGGTTGAGAGGGGTAGGAATACTGCTTAGGACTGCCCTCTCCTTGGCAGTGAAGAACATTTGGCGCAAGGTACGAGGCACTTACTGGGATATGGGAGGGACGGGTCCTGACCATTGCTCGATTTACATACCACCAGCCAAGCACACAGACACACTGTTTACATTCGGTGCCCTGCTCATTGACCTCCCACCAGGGTCCTTAATATTAGGAGGGGACATGAAAGCAACCATGGAACCAGAGACAGGGAATCAAAAGCATATAGGCGGAGGGGGGCGGAACCGTTGCAGGCATTTGTGGAAGCCATGGATCTGACAGACTTATGGTGTTTACACAACCCCTGGGAAAGGCAATGTACCTATTCTCAGCGGTACATGGCAGCTACTCCCACCTAGACCATATCTTGACACACATGGGGAGTGTCGGATGATTCCGAAACACGAAAATCAAAGCAGACTGTATTTTAGATCACTCACCGGTTGAGGTGGTTCTTCAGTGCCCACTAAGAATGACGGTATTATCACCTAGAATAGATCCTTGGGTCTTCAAGAATAAAGACCTGGTCGACCAAATTAGAGAGAGGGCACAACTTTACTTCCTGGAAAATGAAGGGTCAGTGGACTCTGCAAGCACCTTATGGAAAGCATTTAAAACAGTGATACAGGGTTTTATACAGGCACTACTTGGGGGGGCACAGGTAATAAAATAAAATCCAGTGAGACACCTTAGAGGGAGAAAAAGCTAAGCTGGAAGCAAGAGTATTGGCTGGAGAAGAAGCTGATCCACCACTCCCCCCATCGTCTTCATCTCAAGAAGCAGGAAAATAGAGACCAAGCAGATAACGCTGCAAGGTCCTTGGCGCTTGCAACACATAGGAGGCTATACGACATAGGAGACAAAGCCAACAAAATAATTGCATGGTTGGAAAAGAGGGATAGGAAGAGAAACTGTGTGGTGGACTTACGTGACTTTAGGTGGGTAGTACAAACAACCGAGGAGGGAATAGCGAAGACCTTTGCAGACTATTACAAGGGAATTTGTACCGCCAAACCCTCTAGAACAGGAGAGGACTGTCGAGAACTGCTAGTAGATGTTCGGCTCCCCATGTTGATGAACGAGAACATGGAGGACATGGAAAAAGATATTACAGTTGAAGAGATTACAGGGGCTATATGAGATCTGCAGGCGGGGAAAGCCTCTGGGCCTTACAGCCTGCCTGCTGAGTTGTATAAAGGCACAGCGAGTGTAGTGGCTCTGCATCGCCTGAAGATGTTCGAAGAAGCAAGAGAAAGGGGATGCCTACTAATAGACCAGCAAATGGCTACTACAGTACCAGAACAATGTAGTTCCTACAGGCCTATATTTCTGCTACACACAGAGGTTAAAATCCTGGCCAAAGTCCTGGTGAATCATCTTTGGAGAGTGGTTACGACTCTGGTACATGCAGAAAAGTCAGGATTTAGGCTGCATCGGAGCACTAGGCTAAACCTCAGGTGTTTGTGCAGGGTAATGCATCTGATCAAGTCCCACGTGAGAGAAGAGGCGGTGCAGCTCTCCCTAGATGCACATATGGCGTTTGATAGTATCGAATGGCAATACCTGTTTGCAGTCTTGGAGAGATTGGGATTTGGTCCCCAGTATCGATCTGGGGTCAAGTTGCTCTGTACGAATCCACTGGTTAGGGTACGGGTGAGCTGTTCGGTTTCCCATTTTTTTGCCCTACATAGACGGTCGTCCTATTCGCATTGGCACTAGAACTGCTCATGGCTTGGGTAAGAGGAGGCCCATTGGTAATGGGGACCATGGGGGTCGGGAGCTGGGAGGAACGCATATCTTTATATGCAGACGATGTCCTACTGTACGTCACAAGACCTCGCTTTATAGTTGACAGGCTATTGCAAATATTCCGATTATTTGGTAGCTATTCAGGGTACCAAATTAATTGGGACAAGTCCTTCTTGTTTGTGCTTACAGATGGACCAATGCCAGAGCTGAGAGGGGAGATAAAACGCCAAACTAAAGACAAATTCAAGTATTTAGGCATTACTATCATGAAAACAGAATCAGAATTCCTGGAGGAAAACTTACTGCCCCAATTGGAACGTTTGAAAAGTGACTTGGTGCATTGGAGGACCCTACCAATCTCTTCAAAATGATGACACTAACACGTATGCTATATGTTCTACAAAATACCCCAATCCAGATACCAGACAGGTTCTTTAGAGAAGTAGATAGTCAACTGAGGAAACTCCTGTGGGATGGGGGTGGCGGAATAATAGCGCTAACCAAACTCCATAGAGGTGTCTATGATGGAGGCCTCGCCATTCCAGATATAAAAAAATACTACTGGGTGATGCAGTTGATAACAATCAATGAAAGGATCTTTGTGGGTAGAGATGACTGGGCGTACAGGGTGAATCACTTGGTGTTGGGGCAGAGGGATTACCCAGGTGCACTGTATTGGAAAACGATGGACAAACCAATGCCTCCATATTCGCAAGCAATGCTGAGTGCATTGAAGAGGGCCACTAAGGGGCATATCAGCAACAGATGGCGATAAATATCGCAAAGCGCGCTTACCGCTTTTATATTTATCGCGGTCTATCGCTGGCATTTATCGCCCAGTTAGCGCGTTATTAACAACGCATTACTCCAGTGCGAGAATATTACAACGATATCCAGGGAAATGGGCCAACATCGCTGGAAAATCAGCGATGTTGCACTCAAAACGGCAATAGCCTTGGTGATATGACCCTGTGGTCGTATCTCCATAATCCACCTCGCATGTTAGGTATGCCGTAGTCAGGAATTTAACAGACGTTGAATTCCTGCGTTAAGGCATAGTCAATGCGATGATTATTATCGCTAAGGCTCCTTGCTGATATCGCGAAGCTGCCTTAGCGATAATTTCCCATGTAGTTTTCCCAGCCACGCCTACTTTGCATCTTATTAGCGATGTTTACCGCTAAGATGCCAGGCATTGGGAATTCGGCAGCTAACATGCGCTAATGCATGTTAGCGCGGCCTTGTTGATAAGGCGTTAAAATTAGTTCCTAGGGTGAGAAAACAGGCTGACAGAAAGAACCCCACTATGGAACAGCGACATGATGTGGGAAGTAGGTAAACTACAGGGATTTAATAAAAGGGAATTGTTAGATATAGTTCACCTAGGAGATGTATCGAGGGGCTTGTCAATAATCTAATTTGAAGACCTGCAGAAGGAATATCAGCTAGTGGACACAGAAAGATTTAGATACATGCAGCTAAGGCATGCACTCAGATGGCACATCAGAGAAAGGGAGCACGTTCCAGAGTATAACCCCCTGGAGGATCTGCATCTACTGGACCCGATCCCAGAAAAGGCCACATCCTTAATATATAGGAAGATAATCAATAGCCCTCCTGACCAACTGAGGGCTCTGCATGAAGCCTGGGAAGCAGATATCGGACTATTGGAAAAAGACAACTGGGCTGAAGTGCTACAAAGCCCAAGGGAGGTAGCAGAGAGCGAGATTTCGACTAGTCCAGCTAAGGATCCTACATGGATCTTATTCTACGGGAATAGTTATGTATAAGTTAGGGCGCACCCCTACAGATCTGTGCACACAGGCTGTAAAGAAAGGGGCACCTTTTTCCATACCATCTGGGGATGCCCAGTTATACAGCAATATTGGGGAAAAGTAACACAAATCATGTTCGGAGTACTAGGGCAAGAAATTCCCATGGATGCCAGATGGCACATCCTGTGTGTGGTGTGCGGGCAGACATGGCCAAAATATCAGGAAATATGGCTAATGTTGGCTGCAATGGTAGCCAAGAGGAATATCGCCAGGTATTGGGGACAAACCTTGCCCTGAGGGTGGAGCAATGCAAGTCTGACCTTGATTGGTGCAGTGCAGCTGAAAAAGTTGTATATGAGAGTAGAGGCTGCCCACGAAAATGGGAAAAAATATGGCTCTGGTGGGTGGTTTACAGGGACCTTTGAAATAAGGGAAGAAGGGAGAGGGAAGATAACAAAAATGGCAATAGGTGAAATGAGGTAACTGGCAATTGTCAAATATGTAGCCAGGGTGAGATCCAGAATAATTGCTGTAATGTTGGAAAATAGATTTGAAAGGTAGAGTTTTCTGTATGCAACCAATGCTCCTGTGGATGACACACTGTATTCTGCAACTGAAAAAAGATTAATAAAAAGATTTTTAAAAAAAGAAATGCTTTTAGACCACTTTCAAACTTTTAATCTCCAACAGCTAATTAAAGAACCCACACATGCTGCGGGTCATATATTCGATGGCTTGTTCTCTAACAATTAGGATTTAAAACTTGATAAAGTACTCCCGCTTACATGGACTGACCATAAACCATCTTGTTTAAAATAAACACCCCCATGAGTAAATCCAGTTGCATTTCTGAATGTAGAGCACACCAACATCAGGCTTGGAGAAAGGTGGACAGTCTTAAACTTGACGCCTTGCTTGGAAAAATTTCCCCCTCACTCAGAAATGAACACAATTCTTGGGTTTATAAGGCGATAACCCAGCTAGTCCCCTCAATAACCAAAGTATGCCAACGGAACACGCCCTCAGCGGCATGGTTTTCCCAACATCTTCAGGCGCTAAAGAGAGAATTTGTAAACTAATAAAATACAAGCAGCTAGGAATTTTTCCAAGGAGCTATTCAAAACAGTCAAAGCTTTATCTATGCTTGGGGACAAAAGTAAAACACCAGCTAGTGAAGATCACTGTGAAAAATTAGCACATATCTTCTTTAATACAGTGAATAACATCTTTTAAGAGTTCACCAGCCAAATGACTAATCCATCCCCCAACTTAGATACATTCAGCATACACACTCCCTTAGTTAAACATGAGAGTGACTCCTCCCCAACTTTTTGTACTACAGTAGATCAAATAATTATTTGTTTAAAAACTATAAAGTCTGGCTCTTCCATAGATCCTCCTGAGGTGCTGCACTCAGTGATACTATTGCATTACAGCTTACTCCATTAATAAGCACGATTTTGGAACCCAGCTGTTTTCCAGCACACTGGAATAAAGCTTCTATATTACCCATAATAATAAAGCCAAGCCTGGATCCTACTGAAGAAAACTATTACAGGCCTATCTCACTCCTACACCTAGCAACTAAAATTCTAGAAAGAGTAATGAATCAAGAGATTATAATTTTTCTTGACTATAACAACTGCCTTGAAACCACTCAATATGGGTTTAGGCCCCAGCACAGTACAGAATCTGCCCTTCTGGCATCCACAGAGGAGATTAGGTCAATTGTGGACAAAGGAGACAGTGTGGCCCTGGTCTTACTGGACCTATCGGCCGCATTTGACACAATGGACCACCACTCCCTCATTAAGCACCTTGAAACGATGAAGGGCCAGCTCTCAACCTTATTAGATCTTTTTTCACGAATACAGAACAAGTGGTATCCCTGGCGGAATCACCTCCTCCACATTTAAGATCCTGTGAGTGGTCCCTCAGGGATCTTTGCTGAGCCCAACTCTTTTTAATGTTTATATCACTCCCCTAATCCAACTGATTAGATCGTTTGGGTTCTCGTGTTTGTTCCTATGCCAATGATACCCAATTAGTGGTATCCATCTGATATGAGCCTCACAAAGTGGCTGCTCCGTGTAAGGCATTCATGGACAGCATAGCCCAATGGATGAACCTAAACTTTATAAAAATGTAACTCTGACAAGAGAGAAGTTTTGTTGTTGGGATACAATGATACCTTCTGGAACTTGACCTGGGGGCCACCCAACTTAGGACCCCTACCAGTAGAGAAAGCTAGAAGCCTAGGTGTTGTGTTAGATGGACGATTAACATATGTGGAACACTCTTATCAGGTTACATCCTCGTGTTTCCTTATGTTCAAGATCTTGAGAAAAATTCTCCCATATCTTTCAATTTATTTGAAAATGACGGTTTTCCTCGCATGTGTCATCTACAAAATTGATTACTGCAATGCATTATTTGTAGGATCTCAATCAAGAGTCCTCCATAAACTTCAGAGCCTCCAAAATGCAGCAGCTAGAGTTCTTCTAAATCTTCAAAAATTCTGCTCATCACTAAAACTATAAAAGAGTTACATTGGCTCACTATCCCAGTACGCATTCAATTTAAAGCACTCTGCTGGGTACACAAAGGTTTACACAAAGAAGGTCCATTATTTCTCCAGGACATCTTTAAGTGGTACATCCCCGTTGATCCTTACGCTCTAGCTCAGCCAAGCAGAAGCAAGTGCTCAGAATTAAAAAAGTTATTTGGGGAGGATGGGGGGGGTGGGACGGTTCTCCTACTCTGCTTCCAAAGGGTGGAACCTGCTTCCAGACCACTTGAGAAACCAAGAATAACCTTCTGAAATTTATTAAAGATCTAAAAACTTGGTCTCGATCTAACTGCACATAGATGATCATAATGCACTGTCTGGTATTATATGATAGCGATCTTCTACCATACTCTCTGCTCATCTAGGTTGGTTCGGTGCTCAAGGATGTAAGAATGCTAGCAGCAAGACACCTTTTTGGTATTAGCGCGCTTAATACAACCCTTATAACATAACAATAGCTCTCACATAGGCGAGATCTGTTTGCTTTGCCAGTGTTTGTTTGGTATTGGTCATTTGGAACCAGAGTCTTTTCCTAGCTGGGCATCTAACCGGTGTGGACAGTGATCTTGCAGACCACCTAAGCAGGATGCTTCAACAGATCCATGGGTGTGAAATTAATCCTCACGATCAGCAAAGGTACTTTTGTTCTTAGGGCATTCCCACCATCGGTTTGTTTGCTACCATGCCAAAACTTTACCTTTCTGTATCCCCAGCTACAGTTTATGGGCAATGCCCTATAGATGAACAGGGGTATTTGCTTGTTACCCTTATACTGGCGACACCAACGTTGGCAAGATAAGCTTGGTACTCCATGCTTCTGGAGATGCCAATTCATGTGCCGGAGAAGATGACTTTAACACCAAACGTCTGACTCAGAATAGAAGGCTCAGCATTCAGACCATGGGAAACTGAACCTAGCAATCTGTCCTCTGAGGTCTTAGTTTGGTACTTCAAGCTACTGGAAGGTGGAATGCAAATCCTGTGTGAGGCATGTAAAACCAACACCCTTACCTGTTTTATATGTTCAGGTGGAAAGGCCTTGTCCACTTCTCCATTGGTAACCACATCGACAGCCTTTAAAGCATTTGTGCAGGAAATCATAGTACTTGTTGCTACTGCAAAATCGGGATTAGCATACATGTCAATCCAGTTATCTACCTGCCCTGTGGCCTACATGCAAAATGGGAAGCATTTATCCCTCCTTCCATAGATGATACCTCCCCTTTCTGATGAATACTTCTAACTGCAGATTTCTCACATTGTGAATATCCCCTGGTGCTAGACTAGATCTGGAGAATTTTTTTTCTAGTAATTCACTCGCTCTCTGGTTAGTGGTATCGTGCGGCTCTGCATCGACTAAGTCTCGCCACGGAAGTGTCTCTGGAGTTACCTTTAACCTCTGCACACTGATGTCAGTTCCTTTCTTTGCGCACATCTGGCGCTTGCGCTCTCAACTTTTCTGTCATTTGACAGGATTTTCATCCAAATTCTCTCATAGTGTGCCAGGGCTTTGTCTCCTCAAAAGAATACACGATTTAATCCCGGCATCTTTCACAAGCAGATGTCTATGACAGGCACTTACCAGGTTTGTCTCTAGTTTGTGGGTTAGTCACATGACTTCGTCTTGTGAGGACTGCGCCAGGATGAATCCACTGGCCATCAGGGAGTGCAAAGCCGAGCTCTGCGTCTCCGAATATCATCCAAAGGCACAGAAGAGCTGGTATCGGTTGAAGTCGAGGACAGTAACCCGTTCTCACTCTCAAAACGTTATTTGGAAAGGTACTCTTCACATTCAAAGTAGTCTTGTATGTCAAAGAAAATTTACAAGAAGTCCCAGTGTGACAAGCCATCTATCTGCCAATCTTGTCAGGAGAAGTCATGTGGATGTAAGTGTGCCATTCTATCTTGGTCCTCCTCTCCTACCATGGAACCAAACCTACAACTTACTCAGACCCAACCTAAATCCCTGGCCATTCAGTGATGGTGCAACAAGGAGTCTTCAAGGAGGCCATTTTGCTTATTGTTGTCACCATTACGGCTCCCTTGGAGGGCCTCACAGATTGCTTTCGGAACCCTCATGGATGCTGGGCCTCTTGACCCAGTTGTGGGGTCCGGGGCTGATGTCCACCACAATTTCAGATCTTTTCCTCTCCCCTGCGCATCAGCGTCTGTGCTGGCACTCCTTATAACAGGGCCGGCGCTGGGCATGGGCAGTGTGGGCAGCTGCCTAGACCCTCACTGTCAGCCCACCAGCATGGGGGCCGCAGCACTTTAACACACCACCAGCCCTATTGAACTGCTGCCGATTCAATTGAAAGAGAGGCGTCTCTTTGCAATTGGGCCCATGAGAGGGAGGGCAGGGGGCTCACCCATGGCCTCTTGGGGATGGTGTCCCAATTGCAAGGAGATGCATTTTGCAGGTTTGTCCTACAATCAGACCTCCTGCCTGGCTGCCCATTTAGAGACACTGTGGGACACCCTTTGTCCAGCAATTTAGGGCCCCCACAGTTTTTAGGCTCAACCTCCAAGCAATTCTCACACCTTCAGCCCAAAATCGGCTGTAAAAGGGGTGCTTGTAGGTGGCTGAGAGGAGGAGCTGCGGCCTGGGAAGAGTCTCCACAAAGCAGCTTCCGAAGCCCTGAAGATGTCACTTATGTAAATTAGAGGGGCCTCACACCTTCCCTTTCTGCCCAGGGAGGGACCCAAAAATCCTAGAACCGGCCCTGGATGATAAAACTCTTTGCTCTTTAGGACTATGAAGCAAATTCATCTCGACCGTTAACTTGGGTGTTAACAGTTCAGCTTCATTCTGATCCAGATGGGAAACGGCCCTTACCACAAACATTACATGTTCTCTTTGTTTCAGATTCGGAACAGCATAAAGCGGGATGACTCGTCCCAAAACTTAGGAGAAATATGTTGTGCTTTGTACATGAAGACACTGGTAGCCAGGTTGTAAGTTCTTAAAGTCTTCTTTATTAATCCATGTCAAGTGGTGTCAATCAAGGATCAGCCATATACCAGCTCTTACACCAGCTCCCATATCTCCTATGCCAGCCCCACCAGGAGCAGCCTGCCTAGCTGCTCAGCCCATCTCCAACTGTCACCACTCATCCACGCAGGCACCCAGGCATTCCATTCATCACAGTCACACCAACATTCCGTCACCATCTCTCACTCTGGCTGAGCGGCTAGGAGGACCTAGGCTGATTTACATATGAATGTAAACCTTAGAATATAACAACAATCTTTTCTTAGACCTCAAGGATGTCAGTAAATTGGGCATCTCTACGGACACTGGATTGAATCCTTCAATCCCCATCACCCCACCCGGTCCATTCACAGAGGAATCTGCTTCATTCAACTTGGAAATAAGGAGGGCTGTGGGCAATTTAGACCCCCAGCTCACACCTGTCAAATGTAAAAAAAGAATAATGTGTAGTGTCTTGTTTATGTAATTATCCTGTCATTTTCTCCCTAGCTGCTCAGCCAGTGTGAATGTAGCCTGGACAGACTTATCACTCCTCCCCTTTAATGAGGCTCTTACAGACGCACTAATGGGCACTTGGGTCAAATCCAGCTCTTGCCTCCCAGTTAACAGGCAGCTTGCTAGATGGCACAGACCTGCTCCTAGAGACCCGACTTTCTGTCTCCAAAATCCTATGCCATGGTCCAGGAGTTACCAAGCAGGCTTAAAGTGAATGACTTCCCTAATACATCTCCTGATACAGAATCCAAGTGAATGGAGTAATTTGGAAACTAGAGCCTCTCTTTGGCAAGTGTTGTGCTACGCTCTGTGAATGCTTGTTGCCTCCTGAGATGCTATTTGTAGGTGTTATGGGACATGGTTGGCAACCTTGCCCAGATTATACAGTATGTTCACTGATGGACATGCGGTTTGGTGTCACCCTACTCCTTGGTAATGAGGCAGACTCTGCTCTAAAGTGCTTCAAGGACCAGAGCCATGGCGTGCCTCCTCTGCTTTTCTGTGCCAGTCCGGCAGTAGCTCCAGCAATTTTGCCCCTTTCTAGGCTTTGAATGGAGCTTGGCGTATCAACAACCCTAAGGTTCACCTCCACTACAAAGGCCCCAATCGTGTTGGGGATCTGAGCAGCAACATACAGGCTCTTGGGCAACGTACTGCTCATTCTCCAGCCCCTCCCTGGGAATTAGGTATTACCTCCACAAGTGGCAAAGCATCACATCCAGGAGGTGGGTGCTTCAAATCTTTCAATAAGGATATGCATTACCATTACTTTTTCCTCTGACCAATGTAGGATCTACAACGGAGTGGCTGTTGGAGGTCCTCTTGTCAGTCTTTCAGAAGGAGTAATCCAGTGAGAGAGGACCACATCTATGTTCTGCAGTTCCACAGGTGTTCCCTGCATTTCAAAGGTGGCCAAGAGCTTTTTCAGTTTTCTGAGATTCCATTCGGCCTCACCAGCACCGCTCGGGTATTCGCAAAGGTGATGGCTGTGGTTTCAGCGAATAATCGGAGGTTAGGAATTCCAATCTTTCGATACCTCGGCGACTGGCTGGTGATAACAGGCTCACAATGGTCAGTCATAAACCATCTCCAGACGATTGAGGACCTCCTCACATCTTTGGGGCTTTCAATCAATGTGCTGAAGTTAAACCTTATACCTTCAGAGAGCCTCCCTTTCATTGGAGCTGTTTGTGGATATAGTGCTCTTTCTTACCTTTCCACTGGCCAATCTTGTCCAGGATATTTAGGTTGTGATCCCAATGTTTCAACCTGTATCCTAGGTTCCATTGAGAGCGGCTCTAAGATTCCTTGGCCTTCTCACCTTCTGTATCCTGCTTGTGGGACAAGCCAGATGGCATATGCAGGCTCTGCAGTGGAATCGAGGGCTCAGTGGGCTCCGCACCAAGGAAATATGGTACATAGGTGCTCCATATTAAGCAGAATATTGTTCTATTTTAAAGTAAAAAATGTAGAAATGGACATAAAAATGAAGACATCAGTTCATAATTGAGGGGTGTAGTAGAAAAGGTGACTGTTTAGTATTAGTTTGTATTTAAATGTATTTAATTTCCATCTACATATCCTTCACAAAGTAACCCCATAAAGATACTTTTCCTAAGGTCTGTATTTTTTTACGGTTTTGTGAAGCCAGTTTGAGACATAGCTCTTCCAGTCCACATTTTGTAACTGAAGTATTGATATGTCCTGTTGTCAACATGACTGTATTGCATGTTTACATTATTTAAGTGAACTCCTTCTGCTGATTTGCCACCAAAATGTTCAAAGTCCTCGAGATGCAAAGTGATTATATATGGGGACTGCGCACAGTACCTTGCAGTGCGGGCACTTAAGGCATTGTAACAAAACCAGTTACCCTTATATGATTACTGTTTTATGGTTCTCTGCTTTGATAAACTCCTGGTGTAAATTAGGTTTATGAGTTTAATTAAATCTTATTTACCTTTAAAATTTGGTTTGTGGCTTTTATTGTCGTAGGTCAAATGCTGCAACTCTCGTGCCAACAAGTGTTAAGTTCTGAACACTGCAGTTGGTTTTTCTTGAAATACTTATTTTCGTATATGCTGTGTTATGCAGATTTGTAAAGAAACTAGGCAGAACTACAAACTTATCAAGGTATTTGGCAGTGGATGTGCATGAAAAACTATGCTGTCTTTATGTACCTGAATGAATGGGAGTCTTTAAACAAAAGAGCTTATTGCACACTCATTTTTTGCCACAAAGTGACCATTTTCATCATTAAAGCCTAAAAGCTCTAACTGACTCTCATGTCAACTTTATAGAAAACTTGGATTTAGCTAGCAATTGATCCTCATTTTTGTCTTTAATATGGTCCATAGCTTTATTAAATCTAAAGTATTTTCTGTTAATTGTCACATTTTAAAGAAGGTTCCCTGTTTTAGCCAACCTGAGTGTCCGTTTTGACAAATCTAACAATTGGATTTATTTGTTACATACCAGATGACAACAGTTTTCAGCTGTCTATGTTTAGTCCCCAATCTTATGGCCAATATAGACCGCAAGCTACTTACATGGAAAAAAAACATTCATGTTCCCAGAAGTCTGTTGTTTTTTACAGGGCTGGTGTCTGGGTACCAGGAATGTTAAAATCTTGGTAATAGAGGTGACTACTGTTATTACCCGAGGTTTGTTTACCTTTATTTGCCGTATGGGATTGGGTTTGGCCGATCTTGAAGATTTAATCCACTTTTCATCGCTTCTTTTATAGGTATTGATTTGGAATTGCAAAACTACTAGATTTTCACTGGAGAATATGCATTACTGTTTAAGTCTTCAAACTATTGATACATGCCCGTGGCTTACGTACTTTAAATCTGTTTCCAATGTAATCAGCTAACAATTTGTTTTACACTCTTGAGGATATTCGTAAACTTACAGCTTCAACATTGAGAAATTATTCTTACCTTTCAGATCACTGTTGAGCAAAGAGAATGAAATTTCTACACCCACTGGGCAACTAACTGGATGACAAACATTAGTGTAGGCATTCAGTTTGATCTTACCCTAGTCAGTAATGTTCATGAGTGTTACGTCTTTAGCAGCTTTAAAGTGGGTGTTATGCATTTTTCTCTCTCTGGGGCCAGGGATTAGGCTAATTTTACTGTCCATCAACTTTCCATCTGTGACTCCCTTTTTTTAACAGAAAATAATAAATGTAAAAAAAATTTCATTTATATAACATCCCTGTGCTACAATATTGGAAAGCATTATTTAAAGAGTTGCATTTTAATTACTGTAGAGCCCTTTTTGGTCAAGCTTCTATATCTGTTGTATATAGTTTGTGGGGCTTACAGCCCGCCCACTGCTTTTCATTTGTTTTCAATGTGCTTTAAAAATCTTTGCTTGCTAGTGGTCAATCCTTCCTCTTTGTCCCTCCTTATTGTCATTCATTAACTCCCACGAGGAGGGACCAAGTACTGTATCTTTATGCTTTGGTTGTTTTTTTCTGTATCTGGGGGACTATTTTTTTTCTTTCCTGCTCGTATTACACTGTGGGTGCATATTTAGCTTCGGCGACGGTATTTTAATGCATCTTCACTCCTTCCCCTGTTGTTGCTACCATCCTTCCTGCACTACGGACTCCATTGTGAACATGAATAGCATAGTCACAATCACAGATAAACTAAGATGTGATTTAAATTTGAAAAGAATGTCGAGTGATCCGTCACTCAATATCGGATGCCCACAGAAAAGGTGCAAAAAGGGCTGGAGGCACAATTTCCTACACCCTCAAAACTGGGAAGCAGGTCAAGACCGTCTTCCACAAACCAAATATACACAATAGCCCAGCACACTTTTGTACGTAAATATGACAATGATATAATAGATCAGAAAGCAGCATTGTTGCAAAGATGAGTCGATGCTGTATTAAATTTGATTCTTTATTCAATTCTTTTAAAAACTTTTGGAACCGCCAACGCGTTTCGTCCCGTCCAGGGACTTCTTCAGGGCTGATAGTATATCAACGGGCAAATTCTAAGCTGTGTTTGTTCATCAGTAGTGTTAACCAAAATGAAGAGTTTAAGTTATCAAGCAACAGCATGGTTTGTCCATTGATTTTAAAATTTCAAATTTGATTCGACAAGACTTCTCATAGAAAGGCAAAGTATCCTAGACTCGTGCGTGCATCGTAGTGGCGCCACTACGATGCACGCACGAGTCTGCATTCCGGATCTAGGATACTTTGACTCCCGCAGGATATTTTAGCCTAGAGACCAGCTAGATCACAGTGCCACCATAAGCCCCCCTAATTTGAACAGGGAGCGAATGGTTCTGGCAACCATAGAACATTGACAACCCTGACCCCTCAGGGATTGTGGTAACAGACCAGTACACTTCCACTCATTCATCCGTGCTCTTTGTTCTAAGAGAAATATACAGAGAATACACAATATATTCAATTGAACCACCATATTTATTGATCCAACATTATTTTTGGATAAAATGCATGTGCTGTGGTAATCAGTAGACAGACTCAGATGAAAGTGATTACAAGCACCAAAAGAGTAAATAGCAGATAGAGTTCCACCATGGTGCTAAAACAGTATATATATGCATATACGAAGGGGGTCCCAGTGAACCGTTTAGACATTCATCACATTTATTTGCAATAAAGGTAAAATACATTAAACAAGACACTGTTGAGTGTCGGTTCCCGTGATTTAGAGCGGATTTCAAGTGCTAATAACTCTATCAGGAAATCAATGAATTTGGAAATACGACCGAGCAAGACCCGACAAACTGTTTTTGAATAGGTCTTGTGTTTGCACACAGTCGAGATTCAATCCTTAAAACTTCCATATTGAATCGACGCACTTACTTTTTTCAAGAATTTGACGATTGCGACATAAGAAATATTCCAGTACTTTGCCACCGTGTGAAATTAATCACTCAACCACCATGAACTCATAGTGTACCCTTGGTTTCACGCCTCTTGTCCTGATGAAGACCCCGATGTAAGGTCCTAATTACGCCTACATTTGTAGCGTGGGGTCGAAACGTCGACGGCTACTCCTTTTTATCTCAGTTGACGCCTCCCCTTAGTTGTGGATATAGAATACCAGCGTCACATACAGGACCTTTGTTGAACATTTGGAAATCTGTGATTCCTTGTTTTGGCTCAGGGATCTGAAGCCAATTTAGTTTCAAATCATTAATTAAATATTTTTTGAAATATCCAGTTTGTCACAACCATTCTCTTTCTTTACTCATCTTTTCTTTCACAGCATCACGCTAATCCCTTTTTCCCTTCCTTTCTTGGGGCACTGTTAATGTATCCGAAATTTCTGTATTGTAAACTTTGCTCATTGTGATTAATTTACGATGTGTCTTGTTTAATGTTTTTTACCTTTATTGCAAATAAATGTGATGAATGTCTAAACGGTTCACTGGGACCCCCTTCGTATATATCATATAGCACCCAGGTCCCTAGTGACTTAATTGGGTTAACCCCCTTCTTTCTTATCTACTCAGTATATATATGCAGGCATATAAAACAAGGTAGTAATCAGGCTTGCTCTCACTATGCAATCCTTACACTGTGGATGTCTAGAGTGTGTGTAGGTATAGAGCCAATAATCCTCCCACAGGATAATCCAACTCCATTACCTGGAGAGAAAGAATGTAGGACCTCGCCCTGGTCACGAAATGGACACCCCTCACGGAGATGTCAGACCTCTGTGTGGTGAAGTCTCAGCATGCAGGGACTCTTGGTGTCAGCTGAAGTGCCTCCTCTGCTAACCCTCTGAGATGCCTATTATTTTTTTTTTTTAAAGAATCCATTGCAGTGTTCATACAGATTAGCAACCTTTTGAATATGTAGCTAGCCCGGTCACCCATGGAGAAGATAGAACGACATTTGTACATTGTGGTTAAAGGCCTTGTACTTGGTGTTCAATGTATTGTGATAATGTTATGCAAAGGCAGATGTGTAAACAGAAGTAGTTCCAGAGAAACTAATCCGACATTGTTACGTACGCAAATATGTGTAAATGGTCACAGCAGTAATGTTATTTTGCAAAAGAGGAAAATGTAAGGAAATGTGCCGCTACGGTACATGGGCATAACTCAGGTACATAACACCCACTCCTCATATATAAAAGCCATCTAAAAAGTAGCCTGCCATAATGAAATTCAAACTAAAAAGGACTGAAACAATTCTCTTCAAATCATCTAAAAGCAAGCTTCCCTTTAAAATATTCATAAAAGCCATTAAAAGTCTGTTAGACATGGCATCTTTTGGCATGTTTCTCCTGACTTTTTGCTTTCTGACCTCCCGGTTTTTTGTCTTATTTTATTGCATCCCCCACTGGTGTGGGTGATGTCCCCTGGGCACTGGATTAGTCCTTATGAAAAAGGTTTCAAATAAACTGTCTTTTTAGGTCAGATTTTTTTAAATCTTGTGTTGTTCATCACACATGATGTTTTTCTGTCAATAAACTTAATTTCCCACAATGCATTATAGTTGATACATGATTCTCTGTTCAACTTTTCTGTCCCAATGCATTTCGGCTTATAGCCTTCTTCAGGGGATGGTCTGTGAATAAATGTTTTACATTATAATTTCCAGTACAATAGGAGACAACGTGTACTTTTTATTTTCGTAATGCAGCCCGTTTAACTTACGTTTTCTGTAGTAATTACACCGGACACCTTTACTCTGAGACCATATGTTTATTGGCTCTAAACTTCACAGAGGCAGCAATAAAGCATGAACCACCATCACCAGCCAAACTCCAACTGAAGCTTCAACTGTTGCTGATGGAACTGTGCAACAGCAACGTTCTACACAGATATAATGCTCGTGATGGATGCAGCCAAGCCCAGAGAAAGAATTTAGCCAGTTACAACACCCCCTCTCTTCTTCCTAAAGATCAAACCAAAGCATACAATAGATGTAGGGGAAAGGTAAAAGCATCAAAGAATGAGAATACTCAAAACACAAGAAAATGCAAAACTCAGGTCGGTACATAATCAGTCAAATAGCTAGGCAGTCTGCGAGACCGGCAAGGGCAGGAAGACTCAGACCCCAAAGGAGGAGAGGAATCACAGGGAGGCGAACTGGGAACACCCCCACAGCTATAACCAGAGCCACCCTCGCCACTCCCAACCAAGTCGTTGGCCTTGAGATCAACATCACTTATAAGCAAGAAGTCACTGACACTGTTGTCAGAACTACTGCCAGGGGAACCTGCTGGTTTGGCCCTCAAGTCACCTCCTTTGCGATACAAGTCAACCTTGCGCTTGTTCCACGTGTTGCCATTGTCAAGCAAAACATCATTATTGAAAACTTGCTTCACTCTAAAGGGCCGCCAGAACTTGGATAACCCCTTGCCCCATCTTCCGTGTTTGATTTTGACCAAGTCACCAGCGCAGAGACCCTTGGCATCATAACTGAGACCAACCCCCTTAACAGCTTCAGCCTTGCAAGAAACAAGCCAGGAGGGTAGAAGTTTGGTGCCAGGTTTCCTCCCACACATTTTCTCAACTGGAGAAATACCCGTCACACTATGCGCAGTTGCGCGATGCACCCAAACCATCTCATCAACCAATTGTTTGATACTCTTACCACTCTGAATGGCCATGGAAATAGTGCCCTTAACCAGGCATTAGCATGTTCTACCATGACATTGGCCTGAGGGTTGTAAAAGGCAGTGATGTTATGAGTGATTCTACACTTGACAAGAAAATCCCTCATTTCGTGTGAAACAAGTTGTGTGCCATTATCCGTGACAAGGATACGAGGAAGACCCTCCTCTTGAAACACAACTTTGAGCTGCTCAATCGTCCTGCAAGTCGTTACATCAGACATAAAACGTACAATCAGCCATTTGGAATGAACATCACCAACACATTCCTCAACCTCTCCTCCACACTATGCATAGGCCCAATGAAGTCCAAACAAACGGTACTCCATGACAACCCAGGATCTTCAATGTGTCCAAAAGAAGCCTGACAACCGGTCTTGAACCTTTTCTCACTCTCCAAGTACACCTAACAATTAACAATCCAAGAGTTAATCTGCTCATCCATGCAGGGCCACCAGACGCTTTCATGCACCTGCTTCTTGGTCATTGTTTGCCTGAGCTGTCCCTCATGAGCAAGTCTGATTATCTTAGGCCTTAACCCGCAAGGAGGTACAAATTTGTCATGCCTCATCAAAACCTTGGACACTAACACTCTATTCATCCAAGATTTTAACTAAAGGTCTTACAGAGGGGACTAAAGTGCTTTCTCTTCTACCACCAAAAACCAACATGCATTCCACATCCTTATGGGTAGAATCTTGATCCTTGCACAAGTTCCATTCATCCGCCGACAATGCACTCTGCGACTTCACCCAAAGAGGCTACTGCTCCATCTTGTTCTCAAAAAGAGCCTTCACTATGACCTACCTTGCTCCTCAAAGACAAGCAAGACAAGCAGTTTGCGCATTTTTCCAGCCCGGAATGTGAGTCACCCAGTACCTGTATTCTTGGAGCCGAGAGGCAAGTCTGGGTAATCTGGCTGAACCCTTACCGGTGCCTCCTGGGCTTAACACCTTAACCAAGGGCTTGTGGGCAGTGTGGATGCAGAAATCAAGACGCCACAAGAAAGTCCTGAAATGCTCAACAGACCATGCAGCTGCCAACACTTCACGCTTAATGACCGAGTAGTTACACTCACACTCGGACAAAGATAAGGAGGCAAACGCCACAGTTCTCTGAACAACCCGCATGGACTAGGGACAAGACAGCCGCCAACCCACAAGCACTGGCGTCGACTGTAAGAAAACTTGTGAGGTGGGTGTCAAAGGGTGCAAGAACTCCAGCTTCACAAATGTCCTTCCTCATGAGGTAAAAAGCACACTGTTGAGTTTCCCCCCCAAGTTAAGGAGCATCCCTTCTTCAACAACGACCTGAGAGCCTCAGTTTGGGTGGCAAAACAACTAACAAACTTGGCATAATACTTTATAAGGCCCATGAACAACAGTAATTGGTCTTTGTCGTGAGGAACAGGGGCATCACAGATTGCTCCAATTAGTTCACCTTTGGGGTGAACAACCTGCCCTGATATGGTATGGGCAAGGTACTTAATCTCCTCCACAAGGAACTTGCAATTATTTTTCCTCAGGGTAAGACCAGCCTCCCTCAATCTGCCCAGGACTTCTCTCAAAATCTTGTTGTGCACCTGAACAGACTCTCCAAATACGAGGATGTCATCCTGAAAGAATTTTACATTCTCAACACCCCTCAACACCTCGGTCATAATATGCTGAAAGTCACTGGCCACGGAAGACAGCCCAAAAGGCAGTCTTTTAAACCTCAAGGTACCCTCCATGGTATTGAACGGTGTGAGATCATTGGACTCTTCAGGTAACTTAATCTGGTGATAAGCACTTTTCAAATCTAGTTTTGAAAATTACTTAACACCCCTAAGCAGGAACAACAGCTCATTAATGTTCGGAAGGGGAAAAGAATCGTAAACAACATGCTGGTTCAAACTGCGGAGGTCAACACAGAACGTAAGCTTACCATCGATTTTCTTGGTGATCACTACCGGAGAGACCCACTTGGACGCCTAAACTAGTTCAATGATCCCATCTCTAAGCATGTCATCCAACAATTGTTTGACTTCATCCCTTACAATGAATGGGACCCTCCTAAATTCATGTTTGATTGGGACAGTACCCTCTTTCAAAACAATCCTATGAGTTATGAACCTTCAACTCGCCAAGCCCCCCTCGAAGAACATCATCCATTTCTCTCAAAACCTCCCCAGTGGACATATCAGTCAAGCAAAGGACTTACCCCTCAGCATGGGGATCAATGACGATGTGAATGTCGAATTGGTGGCCCCAGCCCAGGATTGGAGGTCCCTCCTCTGCAACATAAACTTTGCCCACCACTTATCTTGACTTAAAAACATTGGGAGTAGTAAAGAAACCAAGGACATCAATAGACTCTCCTTGGTACCCCCTTGGATCGATGTCCCTTGGTAGGAGTGGAACCTGCGGCCACTCTTTCCTCATCCACTTTGGTACGCCGGTGGACTGTGGCTCTCTGTACACTATCAGTTCCACTTGTTTTCCCAGAATACTAAAGAAGGCCTTTGGACGCTGTCTTTTCCCGTCAACACCGTTGCCAGGGAGAACCATCAACACCCATTCTTCGCCATCACCATCCATACTTATGTCCTCAGCAACAGTAACCCTGGACTTGTCAGAAGCTTTGCACATTCGAGTGTAGTGGCCCCTGCATCCACACTTTCTGCAGTCCTGTTTGGACGCAAAACATAATTTGTAATCACTTGTGTGTAATGAACTGCCACACTTAAAACAGACCCTGGACTTTGCACCTTTAGTGAGCCTTGAGCTAGATTTATCGGCCAAACTCTTCAAGGCGAAAACCTTTCTCCCAATGGCTGCCACATCATCCATTGGACAGTCTTTTTAGCTCATAGCCAACATGCACCGCTCAGACTACTCAAACACTTTGGCAATTGAGATGGCATCCTTCAAAGTGGGGTTCTTAGCAGCCCATAAACGTTATTGTGCCTTCTTACTATGGCAATGAACAATTAACTGATCACGAATGAGTTCATCTGCCATTTGACCAAATTTGCACTTAATGGACCGATCAGGTAAAGCAGATACAAACTCATACATGAATTTTTCCGCCATCTGAGGACTAGTATAAAACTTGAATCATGACAACACAATGTTCTCTTCTTTGGCAAACCTCTTCTCAAGGCGTTGCTTGGCTTCCAAAAACATCCTCAACAGGTTGGTTGTTACTACCTAGCCTCTGCGGTAAATACTTGAAAATGCGATGAGCTTCCTACCCTATTGTGCCCAGCAGGAGTGCTGTCTTCCTTTTAGCAGAAAACTCAAGACCATCCAAAGCAACAATGCAGTTTTCAAAAAGGTCAATCCACTCCTCCCATGGCATGGACGGTTGCCCAGGCTGGGCAAGGAAAAATTGAGAAATTTACTATGGAAGAGACTGTTGTGCTGAAGATAAACGCACAACCAAAAACAAGGCAGCTTAGGGATTAGTCAAAGAGGATAATGAAAAGTGCACCAATGAAATCCACCACCAAGCTAAACAGAAACACATTAGACTTGAAAAAGAAAGACAAACTGCAATAAGGACTCCAGCCAGCAGGGGGCTCGCAATACTTGAAGAACCTTTCCTCAAATAGGTCACATGACAGCATGAACCACAGAAGAGACGGTGAAGAGCTGCTGTGAGGGCGGTGAAGGGGAGCCTTTGTGAGACACAGGTGAGTGCTTCTGATCCAACGTACAGGCAGCGCGCATAACTAAAAATCCCTTGTGATAAAAATTTATTAAAAAGTCCTCCGCGGAGGAGGAGCTAAGCTAGCAAACAAGATGGCCGCGTAGGCTCCCAGCTCCGCCGACCTCCGACTCCCGCCAGCAGATCCTGTCAATTATCCTGTTTTTGTGCCCTGCCTCCGTGTGTATGAACCTGACGAGAGATTAATGGTGCAATCCCGAGATTTCTACCTGTTCGGTAGACAAAGATACCTCGAGTGGCAGTTTACGGCCTAGATCAGCTTGGAAGCCGGGGTCTCGAGTACTGGCCCAGCCGGGTTTCAGTCGAACAACATCGGCTATGATGATGTGATAGGGTCCGGTCTACCGTATTGGAGGATTTCTTGGATCGATATTGATGACGTCTGGCTGACTTGGTAGCGAATGCAGGAGGGGTGACGATTCCCAATTGAAGCGGTGGACGGGGGTCCCTGCCCGGTGGCCCGGTTACGGCCCCCGCTGGTGTTCGCTGGGTTGGGATCTCCACCTGCGGTGGTGAAGTTTGGATATTTTTGCAACTATCGATAAGTCCCCCTCTGCAGTCGTCTGTTCCCTCTCAGCCTGTTCCCCGCAGGGAGACCGGGCTCTCTGGGGGACGGAATATGATCGACACCAAGCGAAGAGTGGTGAAACGGACCGAAAGTGACCCGTCACTACGAACTGTGTTGGCAGTTATAGGGTCGCTTCATGTTTACGTCGAAGCCCGCATTCAGGGAATGATAGCGCGCTTGACTGATATTAATCCTGTTATTACGCCTGTTCGCCTTATTTTATGTCTGAATATATGGCACCTGATATGTCTTTTTCTTTTTCTGTTTTGAAAATAATAAAAACAAATATAAAAAAAAAAGTCCTCCGCGCATAGGGAAAGCAAGTGCACTCTACCTTCGCCCCTTTCCTCGACTTTTGGAGTGAGCATGAGCTCCACAGCCACAGGAGACACGTTAGTCACATTCGACTCCCATCAAAAGGCACCGGCTCTCCTTTGCACCTCACCTGACTGGATTTCACCATGTGAATTTTCACACAGACGCGATTTCTGCGCACCTTAAAAGTGTGTCAGACGTGGCTCCCCTTTCATATGATAATGGCTCCACAAAATGGGCTCCTTCTCTCACATGTTACACATGGCTCCGCAAGACACGAACAGCGCTCCGAGATAAGCGCTCGTCAATAGCTAGACAGGCTCCTCACTGCAAAACTCGACTTGGAAGCCTCGCTCGTCCACCTTCACGCTTCCGGGCTGCCCAGGTGTCACTACATATGGCTGTCGATCGTTGCCAAGAAATGTACTAGATGTAGCGGTCTAGATGTTGTCTCGTAAGGCCCTGCATGCCCCGGAACACCTCACACACTATGTATCACTCTCTGGCCAGGCGTGGCCAGAGAGCATAAATAAACGGCCTGGAAGTCGCTCGGGACTTCCGGCCAAGCTGCATTGCAGAGTGCATGGTCATCTTTGTCTGCTGTCCTGACTCCCACGTATGCCTTTTCCCCACCTGATTTCCCGCGTCACCCTGGCGACGAGGGTGGGATACCGCAAGCCCTAGGTGGTCCCCCCTCCACCCCTTATCGCAACTGGCAGCACCTGCAGGACTCACCGATTGAAGCGTGGTTCTGGTGGAAGAAGCGCGGCCAAAAGGTGAGCGGCGCGAAGCACGTCGTGACTAGATCACCGGCGGATCGTTAAGGCAAACAGCGACGGGGCCCGAGATGTGAATGGCTCCAAGGCGTAGCCGCACAGGAGAATCACCCCGAACGTCGCGCATGCAGTGCGCATAGCTGCCTAGCATTCCAGCCGACGAGAAGGCCCATAAAGAATCCCTGGCATCCCGGGAGCCCGCGCGCATGCGCAGAAGAGTGCGGGAGGAGGCTGAGCGGAAAGAAAGCCCGCGAAGAGAGCAAGAGCAGCGTGCAGCCCTCCCAGCCCCTCGAAAACGCTGGGAAGTAGACGCGCGTCCAGCGCGGGAGCCACAGAGCACAGTGCTACCCCAAACAAGCATTGGCAATAACAAGGGAAACAAAAGTGTACTAATAATATATAAAAGGAAAGCAACCAGACACTGACAAGAGCAGCAACAAGCCAAAAGTACCATAACACATAATATACATCGACAATTGTCAGGAAGACAAGGCCAATATCCGAAATAAGACCAGTGAAGGGCATATAAAGGCGCAACATGTCAAATCAAGGGAATCAGCAGCAAGCAGCACCAGCAGGACAACAGGCAGTAGCAGTACCAGCACCCCAGTACCCGGTACACACTCAGATTGCAGCACTATCGCCATTCAGCGAGCTGATTGAACCAGCAACTGCGTCACCCAGGTGGAAGGTGTGGGTCAGTCGGTTGAACAACTACTTTATAGCCACCAGGGAGACGGATGGTGCAGTGAAAAGGTCACTATTACTACACTTTGCAGGTGACGAAATATATAAACTTTTTAAGCATCTCCCAAACACCGGTGCTGACACGGATTATGACGCAGCTGTGAGAGCCCTGGATGCTCATTTTGACCCCCAGCTCAATCCACACTATGAGCGCTTCAAGTTCAGGCAAGCAAGACAACGAGACGGAGAAACAATGGATGCCTTCCATGCGCGTCTCAGGGAGCTAGTGAGTACCTGTGATGAAAATGACCAAGCGAAGGAGGTAACAGCTCAACTCATACAAGGCTGCAGGAACAAAACACTGCGAACATTAATATTGCACCAACCTCGTATAACTCTCGATGAAGTATTAGTCCTTGCACGTTCACATGAGCTCTCAGATGTGCGAGCATCGGCAATGGAAGCCGCGTTTAGTCACCAACCGGAGCAGCCAAGTAGTGTCAAGGTTGAGCGCGTGGATGCAGTGCGGTCGACGAAGCGCGGAGAAAGAGGACGATGGCCAGCTCGGACATCAAGGAAATCGCAATGTGGATATTATGGCAAAGAAGAACATCTACCGGAGAGCTGTATGGCGAGAGGAAAAACATGCATGAAGTGTGGTTTTCCTAATCACTTCTCAAGTGTTTGCACAGGGGGTGCACGTGGACGAAACTTCACAAGAAGGTGCACCATGACCGGAGCAGTAAGACACCTGACATTGGATGAACCAATGACATCACGATCAGTCAAAGCAAAGTCCCAACAGACACCACAGCTCGAAGACTCCTCTACCGAAGACAAAGAAGAGTGCTACTTTGTCTCATTTGCAGGGGACCTCAAGACGAGAAGGCGCCCCCAACCCAAGTGTAACATCGTGATTGATGGGTGCCCGGTAACAGGACTGATTGATACGGGTGCGACAGTAAATGTAATGGGACTGCAACACTACAAACGACTAAGCCCGAAGCCAACACTCGTCCCTTCCAAAATACGAATCCTCACATATGGAAGCCAAACACTACTTCCCTTGAGAGGGAAAATGACAGTGACAGTACAATCAGAGAATCAAGAGGTAGTAACAAGATTTCACGTGGTAGACGGCGAAGCGGACATACTAGTAGGGAGTCACACGGCGGAAGACCTCAACCTAATTGCATTCGCTAATGCAGTTAAACTGCTACAGACGGAAGACATCCTGGAGATGTTCCCACAGTTATTCCATGGGCTAGGCAACATCAAACGAGCCCCTGTGAAGCTACACATTGACCCAGCAGTCCAACCGATTGCACTGAGGCATCGCAGAATTCCATTTCACCTTCGCCACTGGTAGAGCGGGAGCTCAAAGAACTAGAACAACAAGGAGTAATAGAGAAGGTGAAAGGACCAACACCATGGGTGTCCCCATGGTGATTGCAGAAAAACCTAAGCAGCCCGGGAAGATAAGAATTTGCATTGACATGAGGATGCCCAATCGGGATATACGGCGGAAGCGACACCTAACACCGACAGTAGATTATATTTTAGCAGATCTGAATGGTGCCCAATGGTTCTCAAAACTAGACCTCAACGCGGGATACCATCAACTGACACTAGCGGAGGAAAGCAGATATATCACCACCTTTTCAACGCACTTAGGACTTCGCAGGTACAAACGGCGAAATTTTGGTATATCCTCAGCGGCAGTAATTTTTCAAAATACAGTAAGAGAAGCATTATCAGGCCTCCAAGGGGTATTAAATGTCAGCGATGATATCCTAATACACTCCAAGACCCTTGAGGAACACCACCACCGACTACGTGCAATACTGCAACGACTGGTGGAAGTGGGAGCGACCCTTCACAAAGACAAATGTCAGTTTTTCCAAAATACTATTGAATTTTTTGGGTATGTTTTCAGTTCAGAAGGAGTAGAGCCTAGAAAATCCAAGGCGATCCAGTTGGCCCCTGCGCCCAAGAGCGCCACAGAGGTCCGAAGCTTCCTAGGGATGGCGACATACTGTGGAAGATTCATCCCTAACCTAGCGACCATCGCAGAGCCGTTAAGGAATCTCACGAAGAAAGACGCCCCATGGAAATGGACCACAGAGGAAGACAGAGCATTCAAACTGATGAAGTCCGCCCTACTAGACAGCACCACGATGGCCTATTTCGATACACCCCGCAACACAGAGGTACTGGTAGATGCGAGCCCAGTTGGGTTGGGAGCCCTGCTCACCCAAGAGACCGCCCCTGGAGTGTGGGTTCCCCTGGCGTTCGCCAGCAAGTCACTGACAGCAACAGAAGCCAGATATTCCCAGATCGAAAGAGAGGCGCTGGTGACAAAATGGGCCTGCAACCATTTTCACCTCTATGTCAGCGGACACCCGTTTCGAGTCGTAACTGATCACCAACCTCTAGTACCGCTCTTCAAAGGAACAGCGCCTCATCCACCCCCGAGAATTGAAAGGTGGGCTGTCCAACTACAACACTATCAGATGGATCTTGTCTACAGGCCAGGTGCCAAAAACCCCGCAGACCTTTTGTCCCACCATCCAGCACCAGAATCTGATGATGGGGGTGAACAAGAGATACAGACAGAAGAGTTTGTTAACATGGTGACTCAATAGGCTTGCCCGAAAGCGTTGACAATTGAAGAAATCAAAAGCCAGATGAGCATGGACACGGCCCTCCAGAGAGTGGTTGAATCTCTACAGAGCAGCACCTGGGATTGATTCCTTAAAGATACACATGAATGGAGGGAACAAGAGCGGAATAGACTAGGGAAATTTTGGAAAGTACGCAACGAGCTAAGTCTGGCAGAAAATGGAATAGTGCTATGAGGCAGGCGGATGGTAATACCCCAAGGGTTGCATGAACGGGCAACTACGCTAGCCAACGAAGGACATCAAGGCACAGGGAAAATGAAATCGAGAGTGAGAGAGAAGGTGTGGTTCCCCGACCTGGAGGAAAATGTCGACACTCTCGTAAAGAACTGCTCAGCGTGCCAACTCACCAGTGCAGCGGAAGTATCAGCACCAGTGATTACCGAGGACCACGCACCCTCACCGTGGTCATGGGTGAGCCTAGACTTTGGCAGCTTCCCTGATGGGAGAGTCACAGCAGTGCTTGTTGACAGCTACACCAAGTATCCCATTGTCGAGGTTTTGCCATCCACTGCGTTCATCCACCTGCGACCTGTGCTGGAAAAGTCGTTTGCTTTGTTCGGCCTACCACATGTGCTCAAGACCGACAATGGACCTCCGTTTCAAGGGGGTGAGTTCCGGGACTGGATGGCGTGTCTAGGGATCAAACACCAGAATATCACCCCACAGTGGCCCCAGGCAAACGGAGAAGTAGAAAGGTTCATGCGCACGTTGAACAAAACATTGCGGATAGCTCGAGCCGAAAACAAGGATCCGGAAATTGTGTTATACCAATTCATGAGAGAGTATCGCAGTACACCCCACAGCACCACCGGACGGTCTCCGTGGTCGCTCATGCTCACTGGACCGAGGCGAGACTGGCTGCTGATGGCAGAGGGATGGACGCCCGAACCTTATCACCCAGAAGAAACACAGTCCAAGAGGAAGGAAACCAACGATCGAGCCAGCCAACGGCGCAGGGCCAAAGTCAGAACACTGGAGCCTGGTTGCAACGTATTGATTCGTAATCGATGGAGTGGAGGAAAATTCAGAACTCCATATGAGCCTGGTCTATGGACAGTACTATCGACGAAGGGCACAGCTGTCACCGTTGGGCGAGAAGGAGAGACAGTAACAAGGAACGTATCGTGGTTCAAAAGAGTTCCAACTCCTATGGTAACATCACCAGGCGAGGAGATGCTGAGGTCAGATGGAGAGATACTGTAAGCACCGGAAGATGGGAATGTCGAGGCCTCGCCTCCACGTGAGAGAAGGGAGCCAACACAAGAGTCTCCAAGGCTGGACTACTCCCCCGAAGCGCCCAGTTGGCAAGATCCTCAAAGAAATCTGAGGAACCCGCAACCAAGTAAGAGACTAGCTGACTTTGCGTGGGGGCATCAAATATCATAATCAGTGTTGGTTTGAAACCCGAGTTGGAATGGGATGTAGTGGTCTAGATGTTGTCTCGTAAGGCCCTGCATGCCCCGGAACACCTCACACACTATGTATCCTGGCCAGAGAGCATACATAAACGGCCTGGAAGTCGCTCGGGACTTCCGGCCAAGCTGCATTGCAGAGTGCATGGTCTTCTTTGTCTGCTGTCCTGACTCCCACGTATGCCTTTTCCCCACCTGATTTCCCGCGTCACACTAATGACACCGGACACCTTTAATCTGAGACTATATGTTTATTGGCTGTAAACTTCACAGAGGTAGCAACGAAGCATGAACCACCATCGCCAGCCAAACTCCAACTGACGCTTCAATTGTCGCTGGTGGAACCGCGCGACAGCAACATTCTACACAGATGTAATGCTGGGGCCGGACGCAGCCAGGCCCAGAGAAAGAACTAAGCCCATTACAACATTTTCCTTTAAAGAAAACCGGTTGCAGTGCAAACAAAATGCTTTATTTAAAAAAGCAAAACACACAAGATGGGGCGTGGCCTAGCGGGCGAAGATGGCGGACGCAGCTTACTAGAGCTCCCACCGGCCCGGCATAAATTTGTGCATTTATCCTGGCTCCCGGACCTACTCGGCGGCATTCCAGTTTCGCATTGGTGGCGGCCAGTGAGAAGTGTTCTCCGGTGTTGCGTGCGGGGTTTCCGAGCTCTTCGCAGCGCAGAAAACGACAGCGGCGACTTGCGGCCTGGTCCCGGTGGGCACAGCGGGGGGCCTCGATTTTGGTGGTGCCCAGACGGACGTCTTTGGTGCTGGCCCGCGGAGTCGGCCTCTGAGGCTGTCCCGAGCAATCAGCTTGGCACCGGAGCAGAGCGTGGACATCCCGCTGAGCCCCCCGTTCTCTGTGCAGCTACTTGGGCAGTGTGGACGCTGGGGGAGGACTGCGGCCTGTGCGGCGGCCTGGAGACCGGGGCCTCGATTTTAGCGTTCCCCGGCCGCAAGTGGTGAAGGCCGGGGCCGACCCAGACGGCGAGGTGGGTGGCCCTGCCTGCAGTCTTGGTATTGACTTGGATCCTTGACCGGTGGCCGCCTGGGAGCCCCTGCTGCGAGAGTGCCCTGGACAGTGGCCGGGGAGCTGCAGCGCGCACCGTGGGTACCTCCGGCCCCCCATAATCATGGACGAGGGGTCGCAAGGCTGCGGCTGTGGTGTGTGGGGACCCCCCCGGTGTGTGGACTTCCCTGTGGCCCGTTGACGTGCCTGGACGGGGCCTACCGTATACAGCCTTGGACATGACCTGGGGCGGAGGAGGCAGTGGATCCGCCAAACAGGGGCCCATCGATAAATTCACTGGGCCGAGCGGGGGGGCAGGTGCATCAGGGGGGGGCCAAGGTGCAGGACCGGACAATGCAGCACTAATGGCGGCGATCACCCAATCCAGGGATATGCTGGACGCCAACATAGGAGCAGTTGGGGCAGACGTGACTTTGCTGCGCCAAGACCTTCGCAACGCGGTGACCCGCATCACGGAGGCGGAATCCAGACTCTCGACTGTGGAGGATGATGTGGGAACCCTGAAGCAGAAGGTGGTCGCGATGGAGAAGATTCAGAGGGGCCTTGCGCTCCGTGTTGAGGATGCCGAAGGGCGGGCGCGCCGGAATAACCTCCGCTTCGTGGGATTTCCCGAGGGTTGCGAGAAGGGGAACATGGAACGCTTCCTGTCCCAGTGGCTGGAGGCTTGGTTGCCATCGGACGCGCTGTCACGGTGCTATGTGATAGAGCGTGCTCATAGGGCCCTGACACAGAAACCGCCAACCGGAGAGCGGCCCAGACCGGTGATCGCTAGGATTCTGAACTTTCACGACAGGGACACCATTTTACGGGAGGCAAGGGCAAAAGACTCTGTTCTGTTCGAGAATCAGAAAATCATGATTTTTCCGGATTATACGAAACTGGTGCAGCAGCAACGCCATTCTTTCATAGCGGCCAAGGCGAAATTACACGGCTTGAAACTCCAATATTCTCTGCTTTATCCGGCCCGCCTCCGGGTGATTTTCCAATCACGGACCCACTTCTTTGACACCCCGGAGGAGGTCTTCAAGTGGACGGATGAGACAGTGAGGGTCCGGCCACATGCTCAGCCGGGCCTGAACCCGGGTTCCTCCAGGAGCTCCTCTCAGGAGCGGGCCGACCAGCGTGTCCGGGGAAAGAGGCACAGGAGTTCTAGGTCGCGGCAGCGCTCCTCTTCCTCCGCTGGGGCGCAAGATGGGGCACCTACGGATTCGGACCAATCCAGTAAGGAACATTGAACGTCGACGGACATTGAAGTACAAGGTGACCTATTGATGTCGTAGATTTTGGCAGTGTGTGGTCGACCACTATGCCCAGCTGCCCGGATGGTTTGGGACTGGGTACCTTGACACTTTTGGCTCTATATGTTGATGATGGTGTGGGCTGCGGAGTGGGGTTTGGGATGCC
Source organism: Lissotriton helveticus (assembly GCF_964261635.1). Taxonomy (NCBI): domain Eukaryota; kingdom Metazoa; phylum Chordata; class Amphibia; order Caudata; family Salamandridae; genus Lissotriton; species Lissotriton helveticus. Next base: position 557,665,570 of record NC_136070.1, read on the forward strand.
TGTTTATCGGGGCTGTTACCCTCCTTTATAGGCGGGTGTTGGTGAGGGGGGTTCCGGGTGGTTGAGTGGGTAGTTGGGATCCATTGGTATGGTTGGCCTTGGGCGCTCTGTTTTGGGCCCGAGGTTGCCCATGCCGCGACAGATACTTCTGTGTTCTATGAGGTATAGGGGTGGGGCGCGGGGGTTGGGGGATGGGTGGTTCAGGGGGGTGTTCTGGGGGAACGCGGGTGGGGGGGGAGGAGGGGGGCCATTTAGCTGTGCACGTGATTTTCATGCCGGGATGGTGCTGGTGCTGTGTGTTCGGGCCTGCTGTCGGATGCTCCTGCTATGTGTTCCCTGGGATCATGGCTGATGTATTACCTCCGGGACCCCAGGGGGCGTCCATGCGCATATTGACTTGGAATGTCAGGGGAATGTTGGATAAAATTAAGAGGGGTGCCGTCCTGCGATGGGCGAAGAGGGAGAGGGCGGATGTACTGCTCTTGCAAGAAACACTTATGATGGGGACGAAAGTGCTTAGTCTGCAGAGATTTGGCTATCATCAGGTTTTTCATGCTGGCTTTTCGAGGGGCTCCAGGGGGGTCGCCATTTTGATCCATAGACGGCTAGCTTATGTTCATGAGCGACAATGGCAAGACCCACAGGGCCGCTATCTTATTGTGAAGGGGATGGTGGGTACCCAGCCGGTTGTGTTTGGGAGTGTCTATGCCCCTCCCCCACTACAGTGGTCCCTGGCTGAAAGGCTGTTTGCGGTGTGGGCGGAGGTCCCGGAGTCCCTAGCGGTGATAGGTGGAGATTGGAACGATGTGCTGGATGCGAATGTGGACCGTAGAAGACTGCAGGAGACTCTGGCGGTGCCCGCCCCCCCCGTTTGCGTGCGATGGTAGACGGCTTAGGCTGGGTTGATGCTTGGCGACACTTGCATGCTGCGGCTAGGGAGTATACGTATGTTTCAGCGGTGCATGGCTCCTTTTCGCGGCTGGACTGTGTGTTTGTGCCTGATGTGTGTCTGAGCAGAGTGTGAGGGGCGGCTATTCTGCCCCGGGGGTTTTCCGACCACTCCCCAGTAGCCGTAGATGTTGAGTTGTGCAGTAGGAGGCAGCCGTTCCGGTGGCGGATGTCCCCGTGGCATCTTCAACAGGCTGACTACATCCATCATATGAGGGGGGCGATAGCCCACTATTGGCAGGAGAACCTTGGTGGGGAGGCGGAGGTGACAATGGTCTGGGAGGCTATGAAACCTACGCTGCGTGGGGTGGACATAGCGGGGTGCGCGGCGGCCCGCCGTCGACGCAGGGAGGCCATAATTGCAGCGGCGGTGCGAGTGGAGGTCCTCGAGCGACGGTGCCAAGGGGAGGGAGGTAGTGAGGCGGTGCGGTTACTTCTACATGCGCAGCAGACTTATACATCTGTACTGTTGGATGAGGCCCGACAGGCTTGGTTAGCCACACGCAGCAGGATATACCAATGGGGGGACAAGTCGTGCACTATGCTCCATCGATTTTGTCAGAATACCATGCAGCCGGGTACACTGCCTGGACTCACGGATGATGCCGGAGTTACGGTGACGGATCCGGTGGAACTGGCGGCTAGCTTCGCGCGCTATTATGCGGCACAATATGCACCGCAGGATTGCCTCCCGGCCGATGCGGTGGACAAGTTTATTGCTGACCTGCCCCCGAGGGCCGTCTCCGACGAGACGCGGGCGACACTGGACCTCCCTCTTACGGTGGAGGAACTGGGAGACGTGCTGGCGCAGCTTAACACTGGCAAGGCGCCCGGACCCAGTGGCTTCCCGTGCGAATTTTACAAGAAATTCCAGCTTCAGTTAGGGACTCACTACAAGGCGGTCCTGGAGGCTGCGCGTGAGTCGGGTCGATTACCCGCAGATTGGCAACATGCCGAGGTGGTGGTCTTTCAGAAACCGGGTACACCCCCCGCTAGACACGATTCGTATCGCCCCATATCATTGCTTAACATAGAGGCTAAACTACTGGCGAAGGCGCTGGCGAACCGGCTTCTCCCCTACATCGCAGACCTAGTTCATCCGGATCAGGCAGGCTTTATGACGAACAGAGCGACACGACACAACATTAGACGGGCACAGACAGCCATCGACGCGATGGGGGCCACGGGTGAGCGCGCTGCCCTGCTCCTGGCGGATATAGATAGGGCGTTCGACTCGGTGAGCTGGGCTTACTTGTTTGCGCTCCTACCTCGCCTTAACCTAGGCCCGGTCTTTGTCTCCTTCTACCGGCTGCTATACACTGACATCACGGCGGCCGTGCGGATCTCGGGGGCGGACTCTGCGAGGTTCCCAATTGGTCGTGGGACCCATCAGGGCTGCCCGCTGTCCCCGTACCTATTTGCGCTTGTTATGGAACCTCTGGCCTCCTGGGTACGGATCGATGCGCAACTGCGGGGCTTTCGATGGGACGGGGGACGTTCTGACAGGATTGCCCTATATGCGTATGACGTCCTCTTCTTCCTTACGGACCTCGATAGATCGGGCCCGCGGGTGTTAGAAATTATGCGAGTCTTCGGAGAGGTTTCGGGTCTGTACCTTAATCCGCGTAAATCCACCCTATGGGTGCTGGGTAGTGGAGCATATGTGGGCTCCTGGGCGTCGGCCCTAAGAGTGGCGGTTGGGGGCCTGTTGTACCTAGGTGTGTTCTTGTCCGAGTCTGCATCGATCTCTTGGGAGCGTAATGTGGTGCCGGTCTGGGACAAGGTGCAATCGGATTTTAAAACGTGGGCCCGGATGCCCCTTACTATCTTTGGTAGCTCTGCAATCTTCAAGATGGTTGCGCTTCTGCGCCTTTTGTATCAGCTACAAAACCACCCACATCCGATTACACCCCAGTGGTTCCGGCAGGTTAATTCAGCGCTGGGACGCTTCTTATGGGCTGGGGGTGCCGCCAGGGTGGCGCTTCGCACCTGTTTTCTGTCCACCTACTGTGGTGGTCTTGCGACATCTGATGTGCTGTCATACTACCAGGCCTCCCACTTGTTGGTTCTGAATGACTGGTGGTACGGAGATAGGGGGGATCCGGCATACGCCCTGGAATGCTTGCTGATGGGGAACCACACCTTGCATACGATTCTATACTTGGCCAGGCTGCGGCAGCGGTTGCCCGGGGCCACGCAGGTGGTGTTTAGGATATGGCGACAAGCGCTGCGCCGCATGGGTTGGTGGGGCAGGCTGACGGCTGAGACTCCTCTGTGGAATAATGGGCAACTCCCCGCATTGGTCTCGCTGTCAGGGTTTGGCGGCTGGGATTCCATTGGGATTTCGTCGTTAGGAAATGTCGTTTCCGGCGCGGCCCTCAAATCGTTTCAGGAGCTCAGGGTTGAGTTCCGTATGCCCAACATCCAATTCTTTAAATACCTTCAGCTCCGTCATGCGCTTGGGCCCAGTTTGGTGGGCTTGGACTCGCTGCCAGAGTTTAGCCCTCTGGAAGCAAAGGTCTTCATGGGAGACCTTGGCGACAAGAAGGTATCCTGTATTTATCAGACCCTTGTCACTCACTGCTCCTCCTCCCTCCTTAAGTTGAAGGAAGCCTGGGAACGAGATATTGGCCCGCTGGATGAGGATGATTGGAGAGAGGCTTTGGAGTCCCCGCGAGGGACCGCTATCGCGGTGCGCCTGCGCCTGGTTCAATTCAAATATCTACATAGGGCCTACTATACGCGTGAACGATTGTGGAAGGCGGACTTGATTGGGTCCCCAGAGTGTTTGCGGTGCGGTGCTGAAGTGGGTACTCTGCTACATACTGTATGGTCCTGTTCAGGTCTGACTCGGTTCTGGCGGGGTGTATGGAACTGTCTATCGGAAGTACTGGGATGGGATCTTCCTCGGACCCATCGCCTGCCCCTTCTCCACATACTGGAGGGCGTTGGGGGAAATGTGTACAAGCGTCACTTGTTGTTGCTGGGCCTTGTCGTGGCCAAGCGAGATTTGGCGCAGGCGTGGAAGAGTGATCGCGCCCCCCCGCTGAGTGTATGGAAGACAGGGATGGACTTTTGTATGGGGTTGGAGCGCCCGGTGTTTGAAGCCAGAAGGTGCCCTAGAAAGCATTTTAAGATCTGGAAGAGGTGGGCGGAATATAGGGGTTTGACTTTGGATCCTCCAGCGGAACCGTATGAGGAGGTGATTTTGACGGACGGGCTGCAGGCCTGAAGAGACACTAGCTATATTACTGGATACAAACATCTACTGGCGACCGGCTATGGTTACGTGCACGGGGTTGGGGAGGGATAAGGGGCGGGTAGCGGGATTGTTGGGGGGGCCTGGGTAGTGGGGGGGGGGTGAGGTTGTTACTGATTGGGTTTGCACCGTGCTCCTATATGCTTTAAGGTTGTGGCAGGACTCTCCTGACTGTGGAAGCCTGCATATATGCTTTGCCTGATCAATAAAATAAAAAAATTTGTTGTGAAAAAAAAAAACCAAACAAAAAACACACAAGATGATGGACGGAATGTTGCACAATGGCAAAACATTCACCCCAGTCACAGATCTGGGTTTAATCCATCGTTATTTTGCTCACCAAGCCACCCCAGTTCAGACATGGCCATATGCAAATCAGTCTTGGCCCTGTGCCTCATGGGAACAGTCCAGCCCGAACTGCCAAGCCATGTCTTCCCTGGACAGGAATCAAGCATCCTAGGACCGGTTTCTGGCTATCAGCCGTCTTCAGCCAGGATAGCTTGACTCCAGTGGCTTAGTGAGCACGGGACCCACGTCTGGGCACACCCTTCCCACATAGGGTGAACAGCAAAACACACAAGATGATGGACGGAATGTTGCACAATGGCAAAACATTCACCACCAGTCACAGATCTGGGTTTAATCCATCGTTATTTTGCTCACCAAGCCACCCCAGTTCAGACATGGCCATATGCAAATCAGTCTTGGCCCTGTGCCTCATGGGAACAGTCCAGCCCGAACTGCCAAGCCATGTCTTCCCTGGACCGGAATCAAGCATCCTAGGACCGGTTTCTGGCTATCAGCCGTCTTCAGCCAGGACGGCTTGACTCCAGTGGCTTAGTGAGCACAGGACCCACGTCTGGGCATACCCTTCCCACTTAGGGTGAACAGTAAAACACACAAGATGATGGACGGAATGTTGCACAATGGCAAAACATTCACCCTCAGTCACAGATCTGGGTTTAATCCATCGTTATTTTGCTCACCAAGCCACCCCAGTTCAGACATGGCCATATGCAAATCAGTCTTGGCCCAGACATGGTGTTCTGCTGACCCCAGCAGCCCACCATCCACGATTGTAGCCATTCACAATGGGTCGCAATTTGCAACCTGCCTCATGAATATTGATGAGGCAGGTTCATTTGTGACCCACTGCAAATTATTAACGGTGTCAAACACACTCTTGTATATCGCAGTTTGTGATTTCCTAGTAGCGAATCGTGAAATTCACTATTTGGAAATCGCAAACAGGTGATTTCGTACTACTCCTGGTGGTCCTGTGTGTTTGGGGGGATGAGGTGGTAAACAGGAGCCACATAATATTGTGATGCCTTGACCTGCACTTTATATTGTTCTCAGTGCTTTAAGTGGGTAAAAATAAGAGCAGGTACTCACCAAATCGAGCTGTGAAGCTAGCTAGAGGTGGGGCTAGTGACACTAATTTAAGGGGTTTGAGATTTTCTAATTGTGCATGTGTGTGTTATGATAGAGATATTTCTGCTACCTGTATAGGGGAAACATCCTTTACAATGCAACTTTTACAACGCACTACCATTACGACGCAACTTTTACAACGCAAGTCATTACAACGAATTGCGCTGGAGGGCGCTCTAGGATAGGGAATAGTTTAATTACTATCCAACACCTTCCCTACTATCCACGGGGGGACTGGAGTTGGAATAGTGAATTAAACTATTCACTATCCAGCGCCCCCCAACGCAAGTCATTGTAACGACTTGCGTTGTAAAACCTGCGTTGTAATGGCATGCGTTGTAAAAGCATGCGTTGTAGTGACATACATCCCCTGTATAGTATTTCTTTTGGCCTTACATTTGAATATTCAGTAACACTTTGCCTGCAGTGCCAACAAGAGAACTGGTTCTTTCAGAAGGATTATTTAATCCAGTTTGGAAAATATTACTATTATCCTTGTGGTGCCAGTGGCTACTTTGATGATAATCAGATAACACACTTCTCACAGTAGCCACGAAGTACAAAACACAGCAGATGTTTGACCATTCTGCACGCATAATAAACATTACTTTCTCTAAGAAGCCAGTGCACAAACCAAGCAAGTAGCAGGTTACCTCAATTATACTAAAATCATATTGCTACAAGTTATTTATATTGAGATAACTCCAAAGGGAAATATACTGACTGTAAAAAAATAGCTACTAGTTTACTCCTTGGTGCATAAACCCAACAGCCCGTGTGTATTGAGGTCTCTACACTGTATATTAATTGCTGCTATAAAGTTAAAAAAATACTATGCTAATGTATTAGTAAACATTTATAAAGTTTTGTGGTTATTACAATGCATGCTCAAGAAAGCACAGAACGGCCACTTAAAGACATGCTGTGTTGGTTTGCTTCAGATACTGTATGCTTTTTGCCTTTTTCTAATAGAACATAGACAGTGGAAACAAATAATAATTTGTATATTTATTTATAGCTTTTCATATAACAGTTAAAACCCTTTAAAAAATATATACTATTATCCAAATGTCTTTCTGCCAACATGGGAAGGATGAAAAGCCAAATATACCTCACCAGGATTCATAGTTGTCATCTGCAGACAGTTGAATGTCTGAGCATAGTGCTTTCAACTAGTTGTAACATTCAAATAATCTCGCAAACACAACAAGATGATGGATGGAATGCTGAAACTTTTCAACCACTCACCCCAAGTCAAGAGATCTGGGTTAAATCAATTGTTCTTTTGGTCACTACACTATCCCAGTTTGGACCCAGACCTATGCAAATCAGCCTTGACCCTGCTCCTTATGGGAAAAGTCCAGCCTGGTCCAGTTTCGGGGTATAACCCCTGATCAGTCAGGCTAGTTTGAATCCAGTGGCACAGCAAGCAAGGAACCCATGTCTGGGCATATCCTTGTCCACTTAGGGCAAACATAGCAAACACAACAAGATGATGAACGAAGTACTGAAACTTTTCAATCACTCGCTCCCAGTCAAGATGTCTGGGTTTAACCCATGGTTCTTTTGCTCACTATGCCACCTCAGTTTGGACCCAGCCATATACAAATCAGTCTTGACCCTGCTCCTCATGTGAACAGTATAGCCCGAACTGCCAGGCCAAGTCCTCCTTCGCCCGGACACCGGTCCTAGGATGCTTGTTTCAGCACACTGTCGATCATCTTGTTGGGTTTGCTATGTTCGCTTTAAGCGGCCATGGGTATGCCCATACTCCCATACTTGCTGTGCCACTGTATTTCAGCTAGCCTGGCTGATATGGGGTGATACCCTGAAACCGGTCCTGTTTCTGGTCCAGGGAGTACATGGCCTGGCAGGTCGGGCTGGACTGGTCCCAGGAGGAGCAGGTTCAAGATATGGACCCTTGCTTCAACAATTACACAACTTTGTGACGCAAGCAATGTGCTGTCAAGACAAGACACATCTGAATATGTTAAACACCTATGGCACAAAAGCCATTACAGAATGCTCAAGGTACACCAATACACAGTGAATGTGAACATGTGTACTATTCCATGGATACAAAAACATGATGTTTCCATCTGTATGGAAATGGTCCTTATTACATCTGCCTATGGTGTTGGTATTGCACAGTCTATCAAATGTTTTACCTTTGCAATTAGGCCCATCTACATCAGAATTGCTAGGTGTAGGTATGTGTGTAATCAAAAGTAGCAAGGTGTGTGTAGGGTGTTGGGGCAACTGACTCAGGTGTATTGTAAATAATGAGAGTTCATGATGTTGATAACTGTTTCTAGTCAGCCTATGACTGGCGTATTATTTCATTGTTTCCACAGACAGGACCTCTACTGAACAGCGCAATTTCAATAAGCGTATGGTGCACTACCAACATACTAAGTGGGTTGCAAAGTCATACAGGGCCATGAAGCGTCGCTACCAGACAGAAAAAGCCCTGGGGCAGTGGTATGTTTTTCCCAGGGACCCACCAACCCCAACTGGAAGTTTGGCAAGCCATACCCAACCAACTGCAGGACCCTCACAGGCTGCACACCCAGCACCATAAGGAGTGGACTCTCACAGGGTGCCACACCCAGCACCTCAAAGAGTGGACTATCAAAGGCTGTAACACCCATCACCACAAGGAGTGGACCCTCACAGGCTGCAACACCCAGCACCTCAAAGAGTGGACCCTTACAGGCACCGGCACCCACACAACAGCCCACAGGATGGCCCTCAAAGTTTGAAGCAGACATGAGAAAGGGCATGTCAGACATTAAACTGTGCATGGCAGTAGTAGAAAATAAGGCCCTGTCCCTGCTACGGGACATCAAACAGGCAGTTGGACAGGGCAAGCATTAGTAACCCACCAAGACACCTCCTGCAATTTCTGCTTGCTTGAGAGGCAACCATATTATTAGGGTAGTGTATGGGATAGGTTAGGTTAGCGTTGAGTTAATGTAGTGATACAATAGTGTAAATAAAGTTTTCCTAGGGGTTGGCTAGATTGTTGTTGGATAGGATTACTTTGGGTTGGGTAGGGGGTGTGGCGACAATGTGGTTTAATGTATAAAGAAAAAACTTTTTTTTCCCCCAAACAAAATCCAGTGGCACAGCAATCAAGGAACAAAGGTCTGGGCATACCCTTGGCCACTTAGGGCGAACACAGCGAACACAACAAGAGTATGAATGGAATGCTGAAACTTTTCAACCACTCGCCCACAGTCAAGATATCTGGATTTAATCCATAGTTCTTTTTAAAAAAAAAAAAGTTTTTATTCAAATTTTTGACATTTAATACACTCACCCCTCCCCCCCCACAAAAGACCAAGTTCATGATACAAATTCAGGTTAAACCACCAGAAATAGACAACAACAACAAAAAAATTCCAAGACAAATTAAATCATACATATTCTGTAAAGTGTGAAGCCCGAAAAGGATAAAGGAAGCAGGCAGCATCATAATCATATATGAAAATATTAATAGCTAGGATGAGTTCAAGGTCCCTCTAATTCCTTCGAGATACACCTGTAAGCCGACATATTGCCCTTAAGCATGAGCTTGTATCCACTGTAGCAATGGTTTCCATATCTGCATGCCTCTTTTTTTTTTCAGCCCTTTATTTTTATATATGGCCACCTCCACACTACATATTGCAAGTAATCTAGCCCTCCATTGCGTGAAGGCCGGTGGTTGAGGGTCCAGCCATGAGGAGGCTATACACAGTCTGAGAGCCGCCATAGCTACAAATATCAACCCCTGTTGGTGTATTGGCTGCTCGATTCCAGCCACTCCTAGTAATATTTCTTCAGAGGAATTAGTAATTCCTAAATGGAATATCTCAGATAATAATATAATAATAATCATAATATTAATAGCTAGGATGAGTTCAAGGTCCCTCTAATTCCTTCGAGATACACCCGTAAGCCGACATATTGCCCTTAAGCGTGAGCTTGTATCCACTGTAGCAATGGTTTCCATATCTGCATGCCTCTTTTTTTTTCAGCCCTTTATTTTTATATATGGCCACCTCCACACTACATATTGCAAGTAATCTAGCCCTCCATTGCGTGAAGGCCGGTGGTTGAGGGTCCAGCCATGAGGAGGCTATACACAGTCTGAGAGCCGCCATAGCTACAAATATCAACCCCTGTTGGTGCATTGGCTGCTCGATTCCAGCCACTCCTAGTAATACTTCTTCAGAGGAATTAGTAATTCCTAAATGGAATATCTCAGATAATAATATAATAATAATAATAATATCCACATTTGTAAAGCGCACAATCACCCATTAGGGTCTCTAGGCGCTGGGGGCCGTCGGGAAGATTAAGCAAGCTATTGCCCAGAGTCACATGGTGCTGGGCTAATCTGCCGCCGGTGCCGGGGATCGAACCGTGATCCCCAGATTCCGGAGTGAGTCGCCCTGGCCGCGGCGCCACACCTCTTCCATAGAAAGTTAGATATATCTATCCTAAGATTAGTAAGTGCCGAGCAAGTGGCAAACAGATGAATGATATCGGCTTCAACCACTGAGCAGCGTGGACAAGTAGTTCCCTGTCCAGTGGGCAATTTGGCAATTTTATAGGGGGTGTGGTATAGGGCAAAGAATGTTTTATAAAATTACGCTTGCAATTTAATTGACATAAGCCATGTTTGTGAGAGCTCCAGAGCACGTGCGGGGGTTACTAGCTGCACCGCTAGATTAGTCTGCCGCCTGTCATAATGCTTATCTAAATCGTCCAGAAAGTACTATTAAAATTCTTGTAAATTTACCCGATTTTAGGCGTTGTTTCCATACACAAATTATCTATAGCTGCATTAGTTTGACATTTACCTCGCCCCCCCCCCTTTTCCTTGACGGCAGGGAAAAATTTCACGCTGATTGATGTAGCATCATGTTTTCTTTTGGGCGAGTGCAAAAAATGTTTTTGTTTTTCTTATGATGTGCAGTTCTTGTTCAAATTGACAGTCAGTTTTGTTTTCTGTGTGATGGGTTTTGTTGGGCTGTTGCCCCTGTTAGCTCGTGTCATATGTGTGTAAATATGTCTACATATGTGTGGGATCATCTGTCTCATTATTCGAACTATGCATTATGCGCAAACAGGCTGTTAGCACATTGGCACTCTTTCCCATGAGTGCTATGTGTGTCAAGTAGTTGATATAGACAAATGACATTGTATGTGCTTCAACCTAGGATGCAAGAGTCAACCTATGCAATGTAATACATCTACGACTACTCTGTGCAATGGCAATTAGCCCCATGTTGCACAGTGGAGGCATCAGGTTGCAGTCCTGATGTAAAAGTGTGCAACTATTTCCTGCACACATGCCAGGGGGAGCATGGATGGGGCTATTTGATTGATTGCATGAGTACCATTTACATCCAAGGGCCATATCCCACAGGTCTGTGACAGTGTCAACATTTGTGGCCACCTTGACCATTATTCATGCCGATTGTGGTATGGTAGGTTCCCATGCATGCCTTAGTGTGTTATCCAACATTTAGCTGACAGTACAGCTACGTAATGACTCCATATCTACACCATGCAACACGACGGTGTTGCTTGTGCATTGCAGTGGGTGTACACTATGGTACACGCAACATATGGTATGTAGAGTTTGTCTCTGTTAATTGAGGCAACTTTCTGGATGTGACATGTGGGTATGTTAATTTTAACAGCATAAGTAGACTGTAGTTTTCGGAGTGTGATCCCATGCACATCCTATGTGTAACACTGTAAAGTAACTGAAACGGGGGGACAAGGAGCTGGATATAGGTCAAGTGGCTCTTGCTCCCAAATAATAGATAGGCCACTAAGGAGAGTCACTTCCCGAGAGCTGAATTGGAAAGGAGTTGTTTTAGAGAAGTAGAAAGGAGTTGGAGAGACTTCTACCTGATGCCCTCACACACCCCGAAAGATGTCATGCTTCATCATGGGGCGATGCTCCTCGTCAGGCTGGCACTGCAATGCCCTACGGGTCCCCCGCAGGGTCACTTTATCAGAGATCTTTTTTTGATCTAGCAGTATGGCGGGTGCGGGTCAGTGTGGAGTGTTATGTGAGAGGTGACAATTAAAAATTACTTGAGGGTATCTAAGGTAAAGTGATTTAATGAGGGGGGTCCCTCTGTCATGATTTAAAAAAATAAAAGTTTGAGTGCTGCTGGAGGGTAATTATGACCCTCAGTAGCTACACAAGTGCAGTGTTTTTGTTGTTGTTTTTTTTAAAGGATGGGGTAAACATGTTTCGCTCTATAGTGTGGTCTCAAGAGGAGATCTTTCGCACTTCTACAGGACCATAAGGGAGTTGTTAAGGTAACGGGAAAAAGTGTCAGACGGTGGCCTTATTGAATCAAGTTGTGCCACTCGGAGGACCCAAGTAGTGGTCCTATCTATTCAGTATAGGTAGAGTGCTCCATAAGTTAAAACAAGAGAGTGCTGGCTGTCATCATAGTTTTATCAGAAGGCACAGGTTCTTGCACCTACCCGACCTAGAGGTCAGGTAGGTGCAACTTGATTCACTAAGGCCACCGTCGGACACTTTTTCCCATTACCTTAACCACTCCCTTATGATCCTGAAGAAGCGCAAAGGATCTCCTCCTGAGACCACAATATAGCGTGTAACATGTTGACCCCATCCTTTTTTTTTTTAAACAAACAATGCACTTGTCTATCTACTGAGGGTCATAATTACCCTCAAGCAGCACTCAACCTTTTGGTTTTATAGGTTTAGCCTAGCGACAGCACTCATGCGATGCTCGCTCTGCGAGACTGTTGTAGTAGAGTATGGGAGAGAAGCTGTGCCCACTCTCCTCCCATATTTTTAATTGGCTTGTGTCATTGTCTTTCGTAAATGCTGCCTTTTGATTCGTTAATAGGCTTGTTAGTGCCTAGTACAGCCTTATCTTCATGTGTACCCTCCCATGGTGACTGGCCATTTTACTTCAGTTGTTACAACTGGACCTGTTATTTAGTCTGTAAGTACTATTTTATTGAGTTTCTCTTACTGCAGGTCAGACATGAGCTGCTTCAGCTGAAACCGCGTGTGTATTTTTAAGCAGCACGGCCGCCCCCATAACACGGGGGCCTGCTTTCAATCACTTTAACTCGGCATTATCTCATATCTGTTTCAACCCACCAAGTAAAATCAATTTAGAAGTGATGAGTGAATTAAGTCATGTGAATTCCAGGTAGCACATAATCTTGTGCTAATGGGCTAAAGCTGACAACAGCACATCTGTGTTACATGTCATCTGTACTAAAGCCACCTGAATGGTTGTTTTCAAAAGCCTATTTTATTAACAACACCTCCACCATCAACACCTCCACCACCAACAGTACCACCACCACCACCACTACTACCAATACCACCACCCACAATACCACCACCCCTCCCCAATACCACCATCACCGCCAATACCACCACCACTGCTAATCCGAACATCACCACCAATCCCAACACCACCAATACCACCACCACCACCACCAATACCACCACCACCAATACCACCACCAATAACACCACTACCACTACCACCAATACCACCACCAATACCACCACCACCAATACCACCACCACCAATACCACTACCACCAATACCACTACCACCAATACCACTGTCACCAATACCACTGTCACCAATAACACCACCACCGCCAACACCACCACCGCCAATACCACCACCACCACCAATCCCAACACCACCAATACCACCACCACCATCAATACCACCACCACCATCAATACCACCACCACCATCAATACCACCACCATCAATACCACCACCAATACCACCACTACCACCACCAATACCACTACCACCTATACCACCACCAATACCACCACCACCAATACCACAAATACCACCACTACCAGCACCACAAATACCACCACTACCACCACCAATACCAATTCCACCACCAATACCACCATCACCCCCAATACCACCATCACTACCACCACTAATACCCCCACTAATGCCAATACCACCACCAATACCACCACCAACACCACCACTAATACCACCTATAATACCACCACCCCCAATACTACCACCACTAATACTACCACCACCAATACCACTACAACCACCACTACCACCACCACAAATACCACCACCAATACCACCACCACCATCACTACCAGCACCACCAATACCACCACCAATACTGATACTACCACCAATACCTCCACCAATACCAATACCATCCACACCAGTACCAACCCCAATACCACCCCAAAACCAATACAACCACCACCAATAACACCAATACCACCACCAACATCACTACCACCACCACCACCACAACCAACATGACTACCACCACCACCACCACCAATATCAATACCACCACCAATACTGATACCACCACCAATACCAAGACCAGTAACGAGGGACCCGAGACAAACAAATGAAGGCAGGGACTCTCGGGAAACAACAATGAGGAAAGGTCCACACTCCAGGGCAAGGGAGGAAAGTGTCGCCTCCCACAGGATAATAAAGGAGCGTGACAATGTCCCCAATGGATACAAAAAAGAGGTTCACTTAGTTCCAGAGAGAATCAGATGCCTAAAGAAATTACACCATGATACCACCAATACAACCACCACCAATTCCACCACCACCACTAATACCATCACCACCAATAACACTAATACCAATACCACCACCACCAATTCCACCACTACCAATACCACCACCAATGTCACCACCACCAATATCACCACCACCAATAACACCAATACCACCACCAATAACACCACGACCACCGTCACTACCACCACCACCAATACCAATACTTATACCACCACTAATACCATCACCACCAATACCACCAATACCACCACCACCACCACCAATACCACCACCACCACCAATACCACCACTACCAATACCACCAATATCACCACCACCAATATCACCACCACCACCAATGCCACCACCACAAATACCACCAATACCACCACCATCGATACCACCACCACCAATATCAATACTACCACCACCAATACCCCCAACACCAATACAACCACCACCACCACAGCACGACCACCACCAATACAATACCACCACCCCCACCACGATACCACCAATATAACCACCACCAATATAACCACCACCAATACCACCACCACCAATGCCACCACCACCACTAATACCATCACCACCAATACCACCACCACCAATAACACCAATACCACCACCCCACCAATACCACCACTACCAATACCACCACTAATACCACCACCAATACCACTACCAATAACACCACCATCATTACCACCAATACCACTACCAATACTGATACCACCACCACCAATACCAATACCACCAACACCTGTACCAACCCCAATACCACCAATAACACCGCCACCAATACCACCCCCAATACCACCACCACCACCACTAATACCATCACCACCAATAACACTAATACCACCACCACCAATACCACTACCACCAATACCAGTACCAATACCACCACCACTATCAATACCACCACCTCAAATACACCACCACCAATACTACCACCACCAATACCATGAATACCACCACTACCACCACCACCAATACCAATATCACCACCACCAATACCACCACCACCAATACCCACCATCACCACCAATACCACCATCACCACCAATACCACCATCAATACCACCACTACCACCATCCCCACCAATACCATAACCAGTACCAATACAACCACCACCAATACCATCACCAATACCAGCACCACCAATACCACCATCACCAAAAATACCACCACCACCACCAATAGCAACACAACCACCACTACCACCACCAATATCACCATCACCGCCAATACCACCATCACCACCAATACCACCATCAATACCACCACTACCACCACCCCCACCAATACCATCACCAGTACCAATACAACCACCACCAATAACATCACCAATACCAGCACCACCAATACCACCATCACCAAAAATACCACCACCACCACCAATAGCAACACCACCACCAACACCACCACCACTACCACCACCACTACCACCACCAATACCACCACCAATATCACCACCAATATCACCACCACCAATGTCACCACCACCAATATCATCACCACCACCAATACCATCACCACCACCAATACCATCACCACCACCAATACCACCACCACAAATACCACCATCAACCAATATCAATACCACCACCACCAATACCACCACCACCAATACCACCACTACCAATACCACCACTAATACCACCACCAATGTCACCACCACCAATATCACCACTAATATCACCACCACCACAAATACCACCAATACCACCAATAACAGCACCACCAATACCACCACCAATACCACCATCAATACAACCACTACCAGCACCCCCACCAATACCATGACCAGTACCAATACCACCACCACCAATACCAGCACCACCAATACCACAATCACCACCAATACCACCACCAATACCACCATCAATACCACCACCACCAATAGCAACACAACCACCACTAATACCACCATCACCACCAATGCCAATACAAATACCACCACCAACACCACCACTAGTACCACCACTAGTACCACCACCAATACCACCACCAATATCACCACCACCACCAACACAAATACCACCAATACCACCACCACCAAGATCAATACCACCACCACCAATATCACCAATACCACCACCACCAATACCACCACCACCAATACCACCACTACCAATACCACCACTAATACCACCACCAAAGTCACCACAACCAATATCACCACCACCGCTAATATCACCACCACCACCACCAATACAACAAATACCACCAATACCACACATACCACCAATACCACAAATACCACCAATACCACCACCACCAATACCACCATCACCAATACCACCACCACCAATATCACCAATATCAATACCACCACCACCAATACCAACACCAACACCACAGCACGACCACCACCAATCCAATACCACCACCACGATACCACCAATACAACCACCACCAATACAAATATCACCACCAATACCACCACCACCACTAATACCATCACCACCAATACCACCACCACCAATACCACCAATTCCAACACCACCAATACCACCACTACCAATAACAGCACTAATACAACCACCAATAACACCAATAACACCACCCCCACGAATACCAATACCACCACCAATACTGATACCACCACCAATACCACCAACATCAGTCCCAACCCTATATACCACCCCATAACCAATACAACCACCAATAACACCACCATAAATACCACCCAAAAATACCACCAGCATCCACCAATACCACCACCACCACTAATACCATCACCACCAATACCACCACCACCAATACCACCACCACCAATACCACCACTACCAATACCACCAGTAATACCACCACCAATATCACCACCACCACCACCAATGCCACCACCACAAATACCACCAATACCACCACCATCGATACCACCACCACCAATACCACCACCACCAATATCAATACTACCACCACCAATACCCCCAACACCAATACAACCACCACCACCACAGCACGACCACCACCAATACAATACCACCACCCCCACCACGATACCACCAATATAACCACCACCAATATAACCACCACCAATACCACCACCAATGCCACCACCACCACTAATACCATCACCACCAATACCACCACCACCAATAACACCAATACCACCAACCCACCAATACCACCACTACCAATACCACCACTAATACCACCACCAATACCACTACCAATAACACCACCATCATTACCACCAATACCACTACCAATACTGATACCACCACCACCACCATTACCAATACCACCAACACCTGTACCAACCCCAATACCACCAATAACACCGCCACCAATACCACCCCCAATACCACCACCACCACCACTAATACCATCACCACCAATAACACTAATACCACCACCACCAATACCACTACCACCAATACCAGTACCAATACCACCACCACTATCAATACCACCACCTCAAATACACCACCACCAATACTACCACCACCAATACCATGAATACCACCACTACCACCACCAATACCAATATCACCACCACCAATACCACCACCACCAATACCCACCATCACCACCAATACCACCATCACCACCAATACCACCATCAATACCACCACTACCACCACCCCCACCAATACCATCACCAGTACCAATACAACCACCACCAATACCATCACCAATACCAGCACCACCAATACCACCATCACCACCAATACCACCACCACCACCAATAGCAACACAACCACCACTACCACCACCAATACCACCATCACCACCAATACAAACACCACCACCAATACCACCACCAATACCACCACCAATATCACCACCACCAATGTCACCACCACCAATATCATCACCACCAATATCATCACCAACACCAATACCATCACCACCACCAATACCACCACCACAAATACCACCATCAACCAATATCAATACCACCACCACCAATACCACCACCACCAATACCACCACTACCAATACCACCACTAATACCACCACCAATGTCACCACCACCAATATCATCACCACCAGCAATACCACCACTAATATCACCACCCCCACAAATACCACCAATACCAGCACCACCAATACCACCATCAATACAACCACTACCAGCACCCCCACCAATACCATGACCAGTACCAATACCACCACCACCAATACCAGCACCACCAATACCACAATCACCACCAATACCACCACCAATACCACCATCAATACCACCACCACCAATAGCAACACAACTACCACTAATACCACCATCACCACCAATGCCAATACAAATACCACCACCAACACCACCACTAGTACCACCACTAGTACCACCACCAATACCACCACCAATATCACCACCACCAATGTCACCACCACCACCAACACAAATACCACCAATACCACCACCACCAAGATCAATACCACCACCACCAATATCACCAATACCACCACCACCAATACCACCACCACCAATACCACCACTACCCATACCACCACTACCCATACCACCACCACCACCAATATCACCACCACCAATATCACCACCACCGCTAATATCACCACCACCACCACCAATATAACAAATACCACCAATACCACAAATACCACCAATACCACAAATACCACCAATACCACCACCACCAATACCACCATCACCAATATCACCAATATCAATACCACCACCACCAATACCAACACCAACACCACAGCACGACCACCACCAATCCAATACCACCACCACGATACCACCAATACAACCACCACCAATACAAATATCACCACCAATACCACCACCACCACTAATACCATCACCACCAATACCACCACCACCAATACCACCAATTCCACCACCACCAATACCACCACTACCAATAACAGCACTAATACAACCACCAATAACACCAATAACACCACCCCCACGAATACCAATACCACCACCAATACTGATACCACCACCAATACCACCAACATCAGTCCCAACCCCAATACCACCCTATAACCAATACAACCACCAATAACACCACCATAAATACCGCCCAAAAATACCACCAGCATCCACCAATACCACCACCACCACTAATACCATCACCACCAATACCACCACCACCAATAACACCAATAACACCAATACCACCACTACCCATACCACCACTAATACCACCACCACCACCACCAATATCACCACCACCAATATCACCACCACCACAAATACCACCAATACCACCACCACCGATACCACCATCACCAATAACACCACCACCAATACATCACCACCAATACCCCACCACCAATACCACCAATACCAGTACCACCACCAATACCAGTACCACCACCAATATCATACCACCACCAATACCATACCACCACCAATACCACCACCACCAATACCACCACCACCAATACACCACACCAAAACCACCACCAATAACACCATCACAACCAATACCATCACCACCAATACCACTACCACCACCATCAATACCACCACCTCCACCATCACCAATACTACCACCGCCAATACCACGAATACCACCACCAAAGCCACCACCAGTACCAATACCACCAGCACCACCAATACCACCACCACCACCAATACCACCATCAATACCACCACCCGCACCAATACCATCACCAGTACCAATACCACCACCAATACCATCACCAATACCAGCACCACCAATACCACCATCACCACCAATACCACCATCAATAACACCACCACCAATAGCAACACAACCACCACTACCACCACTAATGCCACCATCACCACCAATACCAATACACATACCACCACCAACACCACCACTAATACCACCACCAATGTCAGCACCACCAATATCACCACCACCAATACCACCACCACAAATACCATCAATACCACCACCAATATCAATACCACTACCACCAATATCACCAATACCACCAATATCACCACAAATACCACCACCAATGTCACCACCACCAATATCATCACCACCACCACTAATATCACCACCAATACCACAAATACCACCAAAACCACCAATACCACCATCACCAATATCAATACCACCACCACCAATACCAACACCACCAATACCACCATCACCAATATCAATACCACCACCACCAATACCAACACCACCAATACCACCATCACCAATACCACCACTACCAATATCAATACCACCACCACCAACACCAACACCACAGCACGACCACCACCAATCCAATAACACCACCACGATACCACCAATACAAATACCACCAATACAAATACCACCAATACCACCACCACCACTAATACCATCACCACCACTAATACCATCACCACCAATACCACCACCACCAATACCACCAATTCCACCACCACCAATACCACCTCTACCAATACCACCACCAATAACACCAATAACACCACCATCACTACCACCACCACGAATACCAATACCACCACCAATACTGATACCACCACCAATACTACCAACATCAGTACCAACCCCAATACCACCCCATAACCAATACAACCACCAATAATACCGCCACCAATACCACCACCACCAATACCACCACCACTAATACCATCACCACCACTAATACCATCACCACCACTAATACCATCACCACCAATACCACCACCACCAATACCATCACTACCCATACCACCACCAATATCATCACCACCACCAATATCACCACCACCACAAATACCACCAATACCACCACCACGGATAAGACCACCACCAATAACACCACCACCAATATATCACCACCAATACCCCACCACCAATACCAGTACCACCTCCACCAACACCAACACCACAGCACGACCACCACCAATCCAATAACACCACCACGATACCACCAATACAAATACCACCAATACAAATACCACCAATACAAATACCACCAATACCACCACCACCAATACCACCACCACCACTAATACCATCACCACCAATACCACCACCACCAATACCACCAATTCCACCAATACCACCACTACCAATACCACCACCAATAACACCAATAACACCACCATCACTACCACCACCACGAATACCAATACCACCACCAATACTGATACCACCACCAATACTACCAACATCAGTACCAACCCCAATACCACCCCATAACCAATACAACCACCAATAATACCGCCACCAATACCACCACCACCAATACCACCACCACTAATACCATCACCACCACTAATACCATCACCACCACTAATACCATCACCACCAATACCACCACCACCAATAACACCAATACCACCACTACCCATACCACCACCAATATCATCACCACCACCAATATCACCACCACCACAAATACCACCAATACCACCACCACGGATAAGACCACCACCAATAACACCACCACAATATATCACCACCAATACCCCACCACCAATACCAGTACCACCTCCAATACCAGTACTACCACCAATACCATACCACCACCAATACCATACCACCACCAATACCATACCACCACCACCAATACAACCACCACCACTAATACCATCACCACCAATACCACCACCACCAATAACACCAATACCACCACTACCCATACCACCACTAATAGCACCACCAACAATATCACCACCACCACCAATACCACCACCACCAATACCACCACCACCAATAACACCACCACCAATACATCACCACCAATACCCCACCATCAATACCACCAATACCAGTACCACCACCAATACCAGTACCACCACCAATACCATACCACCACCAATACCATACCACCACCAATACCACCACCACCACAAATACCACCACCAATACCACCACACCAAAACCACCACCAATACCACCACCAATACCACTACCAAAACCAATACCATCACCACCACCACCAATACCACTACCACCAATACCAGTACCACCACCATCAATACCACCACCTCCACCACCACCAATACTACCACCGCCAATGCCACGAATACCACCACCAAAGCCACCACCACCAATACCACCACCAGTACCAATACCACCATCACCACCAATACCACCATCAATACCACCACTACCACCACCCGCACCAATACCATCACCAGTACCAATACCACCACCAATACCATCACCAATACCAGCACCACAAATACCACCATCACCACCAATACCACCACCACCAATAGCAACACAACCACCACTACCACCACTAATGCCACCATCACCACCAATACCAATACACATACCACCACCAACACCACCACTAATACCACCACCAATCTCACCACCACCAATGTCACCACCACCAATATCACCACCACCAATTCACCACCTCAAATACCACCAATACCACCACCAATATCAATACCACCACCACCAATATCACCACTAATACCACCACCAATGTCACCACCACCAATATCATCACCACCACCCCTAATATCACCACCAATACCACAAATACCACCAGTATCACCAATACCACCATCACCAATATCAATACCACCACCACCAATACCAACACCAACACCACAGCACGACCACCACCAATCCAATGCCACCACCATGATACCACCAATACAATCACCACCAATACAAATACCACCACCACCACCACTAATACCATCACCACCAATACCACCAATTCCACCACCACTACCAATACCACCACTAACACCACCACCAATGTCACCACCACCACCAATAACATCAATAACACCACCATCACTACCACCACCACCAATATCAATACCACCAACACCAGTACCAACCCCAATACCACCCCAAAATCAATAACACCACCAATAACACTGCCACCAATACCACCACCACCACTAATACCATCACCACCAATACCACCACCACTAACACCAATACCACCACCACCACCAATACCACCAAACCCATACCACCACTAATACCAATACCACCACCACCACCACCACCACCAATACCACCACCACAAATACCACTAATACCACCACCACCAATACCAGTACCACCACCAATACATTACCACCAGTACCAATACCACCAATACCCCACCACCAATACCACCAATACCAGTACCACCACCAATACCAGTACCCCACCAATACCATACCACCACAATACCATACCATCACCAATACCACCACCACCACCAATACCACCACACCAAAACCACCACCAATACCACCACCAAAACCAATACCATCACCACCACCAATACCACTACCACCAATACCAATACCAGTACCACCACCTCCACCACCACCAATACTACCACCACCAATGCCACGAATACCACCACTACCACCAATACCACCACCAAAGCCACCACCACCAGTACCAATACCAGCACCACCAATACCACCATCACCACCAATACCACCATCAATACCACCACCCCCACCAATACCATCACCAGTACCAATACCACCACCACCAATGCCATCACCAATACCAGCACTCCCATCACCATCACCTCCAATACCACCACCAATACCACCATCAATACCACCACCACCAATAGCAACCCAACCACCACTAATACCACCATCACCACCAATACCAATACAAATACAAATACCACCACCAACACCACCACTAATACCACCTCCAATATCACCACCAATACCACCACCACCAATATCGATATCACCACCACCAATATCACCAATACCACCACCACCAATACCACCACTACCAATACCACCACTAATAATACCACCACTAATACCACCACCAATATCATCACCACCACCACTAATATCACCACCTCCACCAATACCACCACCACCAATACCACCATCACCATACCACCATCACCAATATCAATACCACCACCAATACAAACACCACAGCACGACCACCACCAATCCAATACCACCAATACAACCACCACCAATACAAATACCACCACCACCAATACCACCACCACCACTAATTCCATCACCACCAATACCACCACCACCAATACCACCAATTATACCACCACCACTAATACCACCACCAATAACACCAATAACACCATCACCAATACCACCACCACCACCAATACCACCACACCAAAACCACCACCAATACCACCACCACAACCAATACCATCACCACCACCACCAATACCACTACCACCAATACCAGTACCACCACCATCAATACCACCACCTCCACCATCACCAATACTACCACCACCAATGCCACGAATAACACCACCAAAGCCACCACCAGCAATACCAGTACCAATACCACCAGCACCACCAATACCACCATCACCACCAATACCATCATCAATACCACCACTACCACCACCCGCACCAATACCATCACCAGTACCAATACCACCACCAATACCATCACCAATACCAGCACCACCAATGCCACCATCACCACCAATACCAATACACATACCACCACCAACACCACCACTAATACCACCACCAATGTCACCACCACCAATAACACCACCACAAATACCACCACCAATATCAATACCACCACCACCAATATCACCAATACCACCACCGCCAATATCACCACTAATACCACCACCAATGTCGCCACCACCAATATCATCACCACCACCACTAATATCACCACTAATACCACAAATACCACCAATACCACCATCACCAATATCAATACCACCACCACCAATACCAACACCACCAATACCACCATCACCAATACCACCATTACCAATATCAATACCACCAATACCAACACCAACACCACAGCACGACCACCACCAATCCAATAACACCACTACGATACCACCAATACAACCACAACCAATAAAAATACCACCACCAATATCATCACCACCACCACTAATATCACCACCAATACCACCATCACCAATATCAATACCACCACCACCAATACCAACACCACCAATTCCACCACTAACAATACCACCACTAATACCACCACCAATAACACCAATAACACCACCATCACTACCACTACCACCACCACGAATACCAATACCACCACCAATACTGATACCACCACCAACATCAGTACCAACCCCAATACCACCCCATAACCAATACAACCACCAATAATACCGCCACCAATACCACCCCTAATACCACCACCAATACCACCACCACCACTAATACCATCACCACCAATATCACCACCACCACAAATACCACCAATACCACCACCACCGATACCACCACCACCAATAACACCACCACCAATACATCACTACCAATACCCCACCACCAATACCAGTACCACCACCAATACCAGTACCACCACCAATACCATACCACCACCAATACCATACCACCACCACCACCAATACCACCACCACCACCAATACCACCACCACCACCAATACCACCACACCAAAACCACCACACCAAAACCACCACCAATACCACCACCACAACCAATACCATCACCACCACCACCAATACCACTACCACCAATACCAGTACCACCACCATCAATACCACCACCTCCACCACCACCAATACTACCACCGCCAATGCCATGAATACCACCACCAAAGCCACCACCACCAGTATCAATACCACCAATACCACCATCACCACCAATACCACCATCACCACCAATACCACCATCAATATCACCACTACCACCACCCGCACCAATACCATCACCAGTACCAATACCACCACCAATACCATCACCAATACCAGCACCACCAATACCACCATCACCACCAATACCACCACCACCAATAGCAACACAACCACCACTACCACCACTAATGCCACCATCACCACCAATACCAAAACACATAGCACCACTAATACCACCACCAATATCACCACCACCAATGTCACCACCACCAATATCACCACCACCAATACACCACCACAAATACCACCAATACCACCACCAATATCAATACCAGCACCACCAATATCACCAATATCACCACTAATACCACCACCAATATCATCACCACCACCCCTAATATAACCACCAATACCACCAATACCACCATCACCAATATCAATACCACCACCACCAATACCAACACCAACACCACAGCACGACCACCACCAATCCAATGCCACCACCATGATACCACCAATACAATCACCACCAATACAAATACCACCACCACAACCACCACTAATACCATCACCATCAATACCACCACCACCAATACCTCCAATATCACCACTAATACCACCACCAATATCATCACCACCACCACTAATATCACCACCAATACCACAAATACCACCAATACCACCATCACCAATATCAATACCACCACCACCAATACCAACACCAACACCACAGCACGACCACCACCAATCCAATAACACCACCACGATACCACCAATACAACCACCACCAATACAAATACCACCACCACCACCACTAATACCATCACCACCAATACCAATACCACCAATTCCACCACCACCAATACCACCACTACCAATACCACCACTAATACCACCACCAATAACACCATCACTACCACCACCACAAATACCAATACCACCACCAATACTGATACCACCACCAATACCACCAACATCAGTCCCAACCCCAATACCATCCCATAACCAATACCACCACCAATAATACCGCCACCAATACCACTCCCAATACCACCACCACCACTAATACCATCACCACCAATAACACCAATACCACCACTACCCATACCACCACTAATACCACCACCACCAATATCACCACCACCACCAATATCACCACCACCACAAATACCACCACCACCACCAATACATCACCACCAATACCCCACCACCAATACCACCAATACCAGTACCACCACCAATACCAGTACCACCACCAATACCAGTACCACCACCAATACCATACCACCACCACCACACCAAAACCACCACCAATACCACCACCAATACCACCACCACAACCAATACCATCACCACCACCACCAATACCACTACCACCACAAATACCACCAATATCAATACCACCACCACCAATATCACCAATATCACCGCTAATACCACCACCAATGTCACCACCACCAATATCATCACCACCACCCCTAATATAACCACCAATACCACAAATACCACCAATACCACCATCACCAATATCAATACCACCACCACCAATACCAACACCAACACCACAGCACGACCACCACCAATCCAATGCCACCACCGTGATACAATGTCAGGACTCAAATCCTGGGTTCGACCCTTTGTAACCCTATGAGGCGAGCTGAGCAAGGAGCCCCTGTCAGAGGCACCTGGTCTAGGAAGGTACAGGTATGGAGAGACAAGATGGCCGCTGAAGAGGCCGCAACAGAAGACGAGTAGGCGTTCTAGGCATTTTGTCGCAGCTGCTGAGAACACTAGAAGCAGCGCAAGCGCATCACGGAATGCGCACTTCACCTAAGATCCAGCCCTGAGAAGTTCGTTTTGAGGAAGCGCCTTAATTAATTCATAGAGGAAATTCCTGTCACCACGTTTAGATTTTGAAGTAAAAAAAATTCGGAGCGTGTGTTAAGGCACTCGGCATTGCTGTCAAGCGCGAGTTGCCAAGTGCAAGAGTTATCGTCATCTTGAAGAGTTCCAGACTCCTCCGTGAAGTAAACGGAGAGAAACCAATTTGCCTGTGCATTTTCTGAAGACAGAGACAAGACGCTGAAGCTAGCAACTAAAATCGAAGCAAAGCCATGTGACACAGTGAGGATTTCTCGAGTGAGGAGCCTGCCGAGAAGCTAAGCTAAGTGGAAATAAAAGTACAATTATAACTACGGAGTTTTCGAGTTGTGTTAAAAAACAGTTGCAATATACTTAATGAAAAGGCAAATAACGTGCCTGACCAGAAAGCCTTGCTGTATTCCAACAATTCTGAAGGACACAGAAAGTTGTTAAGAATATAGTTAATACCAAATGTTTAACGAAGTAAAGGAAGATAAGGAAATATAAAAGACTGTGATTATAAACCAGAGGCAGAGAAAGGAAGTAGTTCAGTGAACCTGCAAGAAATATTAACTGGGTTTATAAGGTGAAAGGAGTAAAACCAGGTTACAAGAATACAGACCCCCTATATAGAAGTTCTCCGCTAACTAGTGAAGTAAGTGCACTAATTAAAAAAAAAACTAATAAGAAAAGCCCAAGGTAAAATTAGGAAGTAAACTAATGATTATCCTTTATCTTGTATACCAGTGACAACTATTAGAGGAGAATAGAATTACAACCTTTAACAGAAGAGGAGCAAGGTCCTGGAGCATAAGGGTGGGTAAGAAATATAGTGGCGTAGAACAGGAAAAGTTAAATAGAGACAGACTTGTGATAATGTGTATTTATTTCTAGGTTCCTTAGTGCAGTTCGTGACTGAAGGTAGCTGAACAAGGACCCCCACAGGATCTTCTCTTCTCTTCTCTTTTGTTATTTTATCCAATACCCCCTTCCCCCGAGGTAATGTAAGTAGATTCTGATTTAGACCTGCTGGCATTGCTGAGAGGGATTTGGGTACTAGCATCTCTGTTCCTGTGCAAGACCGGTAAGCCTAAGTGTAATTTGAATTCTGACAGAGTGAAGTGCCCACGTTGCCTTCAGCACCCGAACAGAGATGGCGGAAGCAATTGACCTGCAATCCTTAGGAACAGTCTTAGACGCCATACAAAAGGAATTGATGGCAGTCAGAGAAGATAATCGA
Source organism: Lissotriton helveticus (assembly GCF_964261635.1). Taxonomy (NCBI): domain Eukaryota; kingdom Metazoa; phylum Chordata; class Amphibia; order Caudata; family Salamandridae; genus Lissotriton; species Lissotriton helveticus. The sequence continues at coordinate 557,694,370 of NC_136070.1, forward strand.
AATCTTAGACAGGAGGTAGTTAATTCCAGAAAAGAGACCGCAGAATTAGCGCAAAGGTTACGACAGTCCAGTTCCCAGAGAGGGAAGCGATGAATCCAGTATTAGAAGCCTCAAATAGATCCACCACACAAGTAATTCATTCATTATCCCCAGTTATACCTCTAGCCGCCCCTGAAAGATTTAGTGGAGACCCACAGAAAGCACAAGTTTTTCTTTCACAATGTTCATTGCATTTTATGTGCCGCCCTTCGATATTTCCCGACGCACAGTCCAAGGTAGCTTTCATACTGTCTTATCTAAGCGGAGATGCTGCGTCATGGTCCATGCCTCTAGTCACCAGAGATGATCCTTTGTTAAGAAATTTTGAGGAATTCAAACAAGAATTTCTTGGAATATTTGATCGGCGGAGAATATCCCAAGTGGTGGATAATGAGTTACTGGATTTGCGGCAAGGCAATCGAGATCTAATAGCCTACTTGGCCCAATTCAACAAACTGGTGGTGGAAACTGATTGGCCAGAAAGCAAGAGAGCTGCAGTCTTTTATAGGGGCTTGAGAGACGAATTAAAAGATGCTTTGGCCCAAATTCCCAACCGACCAACCGAAATTTCAGCATTGATTGATTTAGTCTTGGAGATTGATTTCCGCCAAGGAGAAAGAAGAGGTGAAAAGAAAAAAGATTTTAGAACAATCCCTCCAAGGTATGATAGAGCTCGATCTGACAGCAACAGAAATTCGGAGGGTCAACAGGGAACAGAGCCCATGCAAATTGAAACGATAAGAGGACCATTGTCTAAAGAGGAAAAGGAAAAAAGAAGAGCAAGCAATTTGTGCATGTACTGTGGATCTGGAGGGCATTTCGTTAGGAATTGTCCAAAGAAACCAAAGACAGCCTTTAAGCTGAAGGAAAACTAACGGCACCACCTGTGGGAGGAGTTGAACAGGTGAGTGCGGTCCAAGAAATAACTCCAAGTGAGCATCAAATTGCGAACACCTTGCAGGCTGCCGCTCCGCATCTAAATTTGTCTATGGAAGTGAGATTTGGGCAGACGACCTTAACGGAAGTTTCAGTCATGATCGATTCAGGAGCGACCGGAAATTTTTGCGACTTAGGATTCGCTGCTAAAGAAGGCATAAAGGCAATCAGGAAAGACAAGAGTGAGCCAGTCCGAGCAGTTGATGGAACGAACCTTTCGTCAGGGCCCATTGTGAGTCACACAGAACCGATTCAATTAACCTCTAATGATGGGCATAAAGAAAAGTTCGTATTTAACTTGATTGATGCACCTCAGTTCCAACTAATTCTGGGACTCCCATGGCTCACCGAGCATAATCCCACAATAGACTGCAGTTCCAGAACCATCGCAATGGATTCAAGTTATTGTCAAGAAAATTGTTTTGGAATCGAGAAAGGGTCTTTAGAGTGTAACCCAGCTATATCCTTGTGCTCAACAGGTCATTCAATGTGTGTAATCAATGCCCACGAAATACCAGAGGAATATAAGGAATTTGAGGATGTGTTCAATGAAGCGGAGGCCGAACAACTACCGCCGCATCGAGTCTATGACTGTAAAATAGACTTGGAACCGGGATCTAATTTACTATGCAGTCGTGTCTACGCCCTAACTGAGAGAGAACACCAACACTTAAAAGAATATTTGGATAAATACTTGGCCAACGGTTTTATTCGGCCCTCTCAATCCCCCGTTTCATCCCCTTTATTTTTCGTACCAAAGAAGGAGAAGGGAGAGTTGAGGACGTGCATCGATTACAGAGCAAACAACAAGATGACCAAGAAGAATCGGTACCCTTTACCTTTAATCTCGGTACTTTTGGACCAGGTGAAGGGAGCTCAAATTTACACTAAGTTAGACCTCAGAGGAGCTTATCATCTGGTCCGAATGCGAGAGGGTGACGAGTGAACAACGGCCTTCCGGACAAGGTTTGGGCTCTTTGAGTATCAAGTCATGCCCTATGGATTGTGCAACGCTCCAGCAGCGTTCCAGCATTTCATAAATGACGTCTTGAAGGAATTTATTGATCAGTGCGCAATTGTGTACATCGACGACATTTTGATCTATTCGGCCGACGTAACCAGGCATCAAGAACAAGTCAAATGAGTGTTTCAGAAGCTACGAGAGAATAAATTGTTCATAAAATTGGAGAAGTGTGCTTTCCTTGTGACGCAGGTTGAGTTTTTGGGGTTTGTCCTTTCACCCTCCGGAATATTGATGGATCAACGAAAAATAGAAGCAGTTACGAATTGGAACTCACCTGCAAGTGTGAAGGAAGTTCAGAGCTTCATCGGATTTGCCAATTTTTATGGAAGATTTATAAAGGAGTTCTCCAGGAAGATTCTCCCTTTGATGAAATTACTAAGGAAAGGAATCAAGTTTGAATGGACTAAGGAGTCAGAGGAGGCCTTCCAGTCTCTGAAGAAAGACTTCACCACGGCACCAGTTTTAATACATGCGGATCCGTCAGAGCATTTTTATGTAGAGACGGATGCTTCAGACCAGGCTGTAGGAGGAGTTTTGTCCCAACGGCATAAGACTACGGGACAGTTATACCCGGTGGCTTACAGATCCAGGAAATTGACTTCAGCAGAGGTCAATTATACCATAACTGAAAAAGAGCTATTGGCGATTAAAGATGCCTTCAAGGAATGGAGGCACTACTTGATGGGGGCTCAGCATCATGTGACAGTGTTCACTGATCACCGTAATCTAAAATTTCTGAAGACAGCCAGAACGCTTACGCCCGACAATTGAGGTGGTCTCTATACTTTGCAGATTACGATTTTGTCATTACTTACCGTCCAGGGGCACAAAATGGAAAGGCAGACGCCTTATCAAGAATTGGCACGGAAGTTCAGAAAACCCTAATTGAGAACCAACCAATCATTCCTGAATCAAGGATTATAGGAGCCACAACTTCTATTAATCTGGAGAAAGCAATTGGAGAAGTCATGAGTCCGGAGATGTTGCAGGAATGGGTTAAGGAAGATGAAAACAAAAGAATCAATCAACAATTGCCGTATTTCCAGGACGCTCTGTACATTCCTACTGCAGAATTACAACAGCAAATAATGCGAGAATGTCATGATGATCATCTAGCTGGGCACAAAGGAGAAGCCAAGACTGCAGAGTTAATTAAGAGACATTATTGGTGGCCGAAGATGACCTCTGACATACAGAAGTATGTGAAGTCCTGTGAGATTTGTGCGCAGGGAAAATCGGAGCGGCAGGCACCTAAGGGGTTATTACAGCCATTACCCACACCACCTTATCCTTGGCACACAGTAACACTTGATCTTATCACAGATTTGCCAAATAGTCAGGGATTCAACACCATTCTAGTAGTGGTGGATGCCTTTTCCAAGATGGCCCATTTTGTTGCCTTAAAAGGGATTCCCTCTGCTAAACAATTAGCCACCCAATTCAGTTCCCAGATAGTTAAGATGCATGGAATTCCTAAAATCATAATCTCAGATAGGGGTTCCCACTTTTTATCTCATTTCTGGAGAGCCTTCATGGAGGGGTTAGGAACTGAAGTTAGATTTTCCACCAGCTATCACCCAGAGACTGATGGGCAGACGGAGAGAGCAAATCAAGAATTGGAACAATATCTACGTTTGTATCTTCTGAAAGAGGAAGGAAATTGGTCTGAATACCTCTGGTCAGCGGAATTTGCTCACAACAATGCTAGAAACTGTTCGACTGGCTATTCCCCCTTTTATTTAAACTATGGCAGACATCCAAATGCGACCATTCGACAAATGGAAACGGCAGTCCCAGCAGTTAAGGAGGTCATTTCGCATTTGCATCAGGTCCAGTTAAGAGCAGAAGATAATCTGAGAATAGCCAAAGAACGGTATAAGGGTTACGCTGATCTGAAGAGACGTGAGGGGCCTTCCTTGACAAATGGAGATCAGGTTTGGTTGAGCACCAAGAACTTGAGGTTAAAGGGGAATCGGAAGTTTCAGCCTTGATTCATTGGTCCTTACCCTATTGAGGAACAAATCAATCAGGTGACTTATCGATTGACTTTGCCACCCAAATTAAAGATTCACCCAGTCTTTCATGTATCACTGTTAAAGAAGGCTTCGACAAATCTGAGGACTCAATTACCTCCAAAACCAATTCAGTTAGACACAGGGACTGAGTATGAAGTGAAACAGATCTTAGATTCCAAAGAAACCAGAGGAAAACTGTACTATTTAATAGACTGGAAGGGTTACGGTCCTGAGGAACGATCCTGGGAACTCGAGGAAGATGTTCACGCTCCAAGGTTAATTAGATCTTTTCATCAAAAGTTTCCCAATAAGCCCAGAAGGAGAGGACCTGCCTTGTTGGGCGGGTACTGTCAGGACTCAAATCCTGGGTTCGACCCTTTGTAACCCTATGAGGCGAGCTGAGCAAGGAGCCCCTGCCAGAGGCACCTGGTCTAGGAAGGTACAGGTATGGAGAGACAAGATGGCCGCTGAAGAGGCCACAACAGAAGACGAGTAGGCGTTCTAGGCATTTCGTCGCAGCTGCTGAGAACACTAGAAGCCGCGCGAGCGCATCACGGAATGCGCACTTCACCTAAGATCCAGCCCTGAGAAGTTCGTTTTGAGGAAGCGCCTTAATTAATTCATAGAGGAAATTCCTGTCACCACGTTTAGATTTTGAAGTAATTAATTTTCGGAGCGTGTGTTAAGGCACTCGGCATTGCTGTCAAGCGCGAGTTGCCAAGTGCAAGAGTTATCGTCATCTTTAAGAGTTTCAGACTCCACCGTGAAGTAAACGGAGAGAAACCAATTTGCCTGTGCATTTTCTGAAGACAGAGACAAGACGCTGAAGCTAGCAACTAAAATCGAAGCAAAGCCATGTGACACAGTGAGGATTTCTCGAGTGAGGAGCCTGCCGAGAAGCTAAGCTAAGTGGAAATAAAAGTACAATTATAACTACGGAGTTTTCGAGTTGTGTTAAAAGACAGTTGCAATATACTTAATGAAAAGACAAATAACGTGCCTGACCAGAAAACCTTGCTGTATTCCAACAATTCTGAAGGACACAGAAAGTTGTTAAGAATATAGTTAATACCAAATGTTTAACGAAGTAAAGGAAGATAAGGAAATATAAAAGACTGTGATTATAAACCAGAGGCAGAGAAAGGAAGTAGTTCAGTGAACCTGCAAGAAATATTAACTGGGTTTATAAGGTGAAAGGAGTAAAACCAGGTTACAAGAATACAGACCCCCATTATAGAAGTTCTCCGCTAACTAGTGAAGTAAGTGCACTAATTTAAAAAAAAAAAAAACTAATAAGAAAAGCCCAAGGTAAAATTAGGAAGTAAACTAATGATTATTCTTTATCTTGTATACCAGTGACAACTATTAGAGGAGAATAGAATTACAACCTTTAACAGAAGAGGAGCAAGGTCCTGGAGCATAAAGGTGGGTAAGAAATATAGTGGCGTAGAACAGGAAAAGTTAAATAGAGACAGACTTGTGATAATGTGTATTTATTTCTAGGTTCCTTAGTGCAGTTCGTGACTGAAGGTAGCTGAACAAGGACCCCCACAGGATCTTCTCTTCTCTTTTGTTATTTTATCCAATACCCCCTTCCCCCGAGGTAATGTAAGTAGGTTCTGATTTAGACCTGCTGGCATTGCTGAGAGGGATTTGGGTACTAGCATCTCTGTTCCTGTGCAAGACCGGTAAGCCTAAGTGTAATTTGAATTCTGACAGAGTGAAGTGCCCACGTTGCCTTCAGCACCCGAACAGAGATGGCGGAAGGAATTGACCTGCAATCCTTAGGAACAGTCTTAGACGCCATACAAAAGGAATTGATGGCAGTCAGAGAAGATAATCGAAATCTTAGACAGGAGGTAGTTAATTCCAGAAAAGAGACCGCAGAATTAGCGCAAAGGTTACGACAGTCCAGTACCTTAGAGAGGGAAGCGATTAATCCAGTATTAGAAGCCTCGAATAGATCCACCACACAAGTAATTCATTCATTATCCCCAGTTATACCTCTAGCCGCCCCTGAAAGATTTAGTGGAGACCCACAGAAAGCACAAGTTTTTCTTTCACAATGTTCATTGCATTTTATGTGCCGCCCTTCGATATTTCCCGACGCACAGTCCAAGGTAGCTTTCATACTGTCTTATCTAAGCGGAGATGCTGCGTCATGGTCCATGCCTCTAGTCACCAGAGATGATCCTTTGTTAAGAAATTTTGAGGAATTCAAACAAGAATTTCTTGGAATATTTGATCGGCGGAGAATATCCCAAGTGGTGGATAATGAGTTACTGGATTTGCGGCAAGGCAATCGAGATCTAATAGCCTACTTGGCCCAATTCAACAAACTGGTGGTGGAAACTGATTGGCCAGAAAGCAAGAGAGCTGCAGTCTTTTATAGGGGCTTGAGAGACGAATTAAAAGATGCTTTGGCCCAAATTCCCAACCGACCAACCGAAATTTCAGCATTGATTGATTTAGTCTTGGAGATTGATTTTCGCCAAGGAGAAAGAAGAGGTGAAAAGAAATTTTTTTTAGAACAATCCCTCCAAGGTATGATAGAGCTCGATCTGACAGCAACAGAAATTCGGAGGGTCAACAGGGAACAGAGCCCATGCAAATTGGAACGATAAGAGGACCATTGTCTAAAGAGGAAAAGGAAAAAAGAAGAGCAAGCAATTTGTGCATGTACTGTGGATCTGGAGGGCATTTCGTTAGGAATTGTCCAAAGAAACCAAAGACAGCCTTAAATCTGAAGGAAAACTAACGGCACCACCTGTGGGAGGAGTTGAACAGGTGAGTGCGGTCCAAGAAATAACTCCAAGTGAGCATCAAATTGCGAACACCTTGCAGGCTGCCGCTCCGCATCTAAATTTGTCTATGGAAGTGAGATTTGGGCAGATGACCTTAACGGACGTTTTAGTCATGATCGATTCAGGAGCGACCGGAAATTTTTGCGACTTAGGATTTGCTGCTAAAGAAGGCATAAAGGCAATCAGGAAAGACAAGAGTGAGCCAGTCCGAGCAGTTGATGGAACAAACCTTTCGTCAGGGCCCATTGTGAGTCACACAGAACCGATTCAATTAACCTCTAATGATGGGCATAAAGAAAAGTTACAATTTAACTTGATTGATGCACCTCAGTTCCAACTAATTCTGGGACTCCCATGGCTCACCGAGCATAATCCCACAACAGACTGGAGTTCCAGAACCATCGCAATGGATTCAAGTTATTGTCAAGAAAATTGTTTTGGAATCGAGAAAGGGTCTTTAGAGTGTAACCCAGCTATATCCTTGTGCTCAACGGGTCATTCAATGTGTGTAATCAATGCCCACGAAATACCAGAGGAATATAAGGAATTTGAGGATGTGTTCAACGAAGCGGAGGCCGAATAACTACCGCCGCATCGAGTCTATGACTGTAAAATAGACTTGGAACCGGGTTCTTATTTACCATGCAGTCGTCTCTACGCCCTAACTGAGAGAGAACACCAACACTTAAAAGAATATTTGGATAAATACTTGGCCAACGGTTTTATTCGGCCCTCTCAATCCCCCGTTTCATCCCCTTTATTTTTCGTACCGAAGAAGGAGAAGGGAGAGTTGAGGACTTGCATCGATTACAGAGCAATCAACAAGATGACCAAGAGGAATCGGTACCCTTTACCTTTAATCTCGGTACTTTTGGACCAGGTGAAGGGAGCTCAAATTTACACTAAGTTAGACCTAAGAGGAGCTTATCATCTGGTCCGAATGCGAGAGGGTGACGAGTGGAAAACGGCCTTCCGGACAAGGTTTGGGCTCTTTGAGTATCAAGTCATGCCCTATGGATTGTGCAACGCTCCAGCAGCGTTCCAGCATTTCATAAATGACGTCTTGAAGGAATTTATTGATCAGTGCGCAATTGTGTACATCGACGACATTTTGATCTATTCGGCCGACGTAACCAGGCATCAAGAACAAGTCAAGGGAGTGTTGCAGAAGCTACGAGAGAATAAATTGTTCATAAAATTGGAGAAGTGTGCTTTCCATGTGTCGCAGGTTGAGTTTTTGGGGTTTGTCCTTTCATCCTCCGGAATATTGATGGATCAACGAAAAGTAGAAGCAGTTACGAATTGGAACTCACCTGCAGGTGTGAAGGAAGTTCAGAGCTTCATCGGATTTGCCAATTTTTATGGAAGATTTATAAACGAATTCTCCAGGAAGATTCTCCCTTTGACGAAATTACTAAGGAAAGGAATCAAGTTTGAATGGACTAAGGAATCAGAGGAGGCCTTCCAGTCTCTGAAGAAAGACTTCACCACGGCACCAGTTTTACTACATGCGGATCCGTCAGAGCCTTTTTATGTAGAGACGGATGCTTCAGACCAGGCTGTAGGAGGAGTTTTGTCCCAACGGCATAAGACTACGGGACAGTTACACCCGGTGGCTTACAGATCCAGGAAATTGACTTCAGCAGACGTCAATTATACCATAACTGAAAAAGAGCTATTGGTGATTAAAGACACCTTCAAGGAATGGAGGCACTACTTGATGGGGGCTCAGCATCAGGTGACAGTGTTCACTGATCACCGTAATCTAAAATTTCTGAAGACAGCCAGAACGCTTACGCCCCGACAATTGAGGTGGTCTCTATACTTTGCAGATTACGATTTTGTCATTACTTACCGTCCAGGGGCACAAAATGGAAAGGCAGACGCCTTATCAAGAATTGGCACGGAAGTTCAGAAAACCCTAACTGAGAACCAACCAATCATTCCTGAATCAAGGATTATAGGAGCCACAACTTCTATTAATCTGGAGAAAGCAATTGGAGAAGTCATGAGTCCGGAGATGTTGTAGGAATGGGTTAAGGAAGATGAAAACAGAAGAATCAATCAACAATTGCCGTATTTCCAGGATGCTCTGTACATTCCTACTGCATAATTACAACAGCAAATAATGCGAGAATGTCATGATGATCGTCTAGCTGGGCACAAAGGAGAAGCCAAGACTGCAGAGTTAATTAAGAGACATTATTGGTGGCCGAAGATGACCTCTGACATAGAGAAGTATGTGAAGTCCTGTGAGATTTGTGCGCAGGGAAAATCGGAGCGGCAGGCACCTAAGGGGTTATTACAGCCATTACCTACACCACCTTATCCTTGGCACACAGTAACACTTGATCTTATCACAGATTTGCCAAATAGTCAGGGATTCAACACCATTCTAGTAGTGGTGGATGCCTTTTCCAAGTTGGCCCATTTTGTAGCCTTAAAAGGGATTCCCTCTGCTAAACAATTAGCCACCCAATTCAGTTCCCAGATAGTTAAGATGCATGGAATTCCTAAAACCATAATCTCAGGTAGGGGTTCCCAATTTTTATCTCACTTCTGGAGAGCCTTCATGGAGGGGTTAGGAACTGAAGTTAGATTTTCCACCAGCTATCACCCAGAGACTGATGGGCAGACGGAGAGAGCAAATCAAGAATTGGAACAATATCTACGTTTGTATCTTCTGAAAGAGGAAGGAAATTGGTCTGAATACCTCTGGTCAGTGGAATTTGCTCACAACAATGCTAGAAACTGTTCGACTGGCTATTCCCCCTTTTATTTAAACTATGGCAGACATCCAAATGCGACCATTCGACAAATGGAAACGGCAGTCCCAGCAGTTAAGGAGGTCATTTCGCATTAGCATCAGGTCCAGTTAAGAGCAGAAGATAATCTGAGAATAGCCAAAGAACGGTAAAAGGGTTACGCTGATCTGAAGAGACGTGAGGGGCCTTCCTTGACAAATGGAGATCAGGTTTGGTTGAGCACCAAGAACTTGAGGTTAAAGGGGAATCAGAAGTTTCAGCCATGATTCATTGGTCCTTACCCTATTGAGGAACAAATCAATCAGGTGACTTATCGATTGACTTTGCCACCCAAATTAAAGATTCACCCAGTCTTTCATGTATCACTGTTAAAGAAGGCTTCGACAAATCTGAGGACTCAATTACCTCCAAAACCAATTCAGTTAGAGACAGGGACTGAGTATGAAGTGAAACAGAGCTTAGATTCCAAAGAAACCAGAGGAAAACTGTACTATTTAATAGACTGGAAGGGTTACGGTCCTGAGGAACGATCCTGGGAACTCGAGGAAGATGTTCACGCTCCAAGGTTAATTAGATCTTTTCATCAAAAGTTTCCCAATAAGCCCAGAAGGAGAGGACCTGCCTTGTTGGGGGGTACTGTCAGGACTCAAATCCTGGGTTCGACCCTTTGTAACCCTATGAGGCGAGCTGAGCAAGGAGCCCCTGCCAGAGGCACCTGGTCTAGGAAGGTACAGGTATGGAGAGACAAGATGGCCGCTGAAGAGGCCACAACAGAAGACGAGTAGGCGTTCTAGGCATTTCTTCGCAGCTGCTGAGAACACTAGAAGCAGCGCGAGCGCATCACTGAATGCACACTTCACCTAAGATCCAGCCCTGAGAAGTTCGTTTTGAGGAAGCGCCTTAATTAATTCATAGAGGAAATTCCTGTCACCACGTTTAGATTTTGAAGTAATTAATTTTCGGAGCGTGTGTTAAGGCACTCGGCATTGCTGTCAAGCGCGAGGTGCCAAGTGCAAGAGTTATCGGCATCTTGAAGAGTACCAGACTCCTCCGTGAAGTAAACGGAGAGAAACCAATTTGCCTGTGCATTTTCTGAAGACAGAGACAAGACGCTGAAGCTAGCAACTAAAATTGAAGCAAAGCCATGTGACACAGTGAGGATTTCTCGAGTGAGGAGCCTGCCGAGAAGCTAAGCTAAGTGGAAATAAAAGTACAATTATAACTACGGAGTTTTCGAGTTGTGTTAAAAGACAGTTGCAATATACTTAATGAAAAGGCAAATAACGTGCCTGACCAGAAAACCTTGCTGTATTCCAACAATTCTGAAGGACACAGAAAGTTGTTAAGAATATAGTTAATACCAAATGTTTAACGAAGTAAAGGAAGATAAGGAAATATAAAAGACTGTGATTATAAACCAGAGGCAGAGAAAGGAAGTAGTTCAGTGAACCTGCAAGAAATATTAACTGGGTTTATAAGGTGAAAGGTGTAAAACCAGGTTACAAGAATACAGACCCTCTATATAGAAGTTCTCCGCTAACTAGTGAAGTAAGTGCACTAATTAAAAAAAAAACTAATAAGAAAGGCCCAAGGTAAAATTAGGAAGTAAACGAATGATTATTCTTTATCTTGTATACCAGTGACAACTATTAGAGGAGAATAGAATTACAACCTTTAACAGAAGAGGAGCAAGGTCCTGGAGCATAAGGGTGGGTAAGAAATATAGTGGCTTAGAACACGAAAAGTTAAATAGAGACAGACTTGTGATAAAGTGTTTATTTATTTCTAGGTTCCTTAGTGCAGTTCGTGACTGAAGGTAGCTGAACAAGGACCCCCACAGGATCTTCTCTTCTGTTATTTTATCCAATACCCCCTTCCCCCGAGGTAATGTAAGTAGTTTCTGATTTAGACCTGCTGGCATTGCTGAGAGGGATTTGGGTACTAGCATCTCTGTTCCTGTGCAAGAACCGGTAAGCCTAAGTGTAATTTGAATTCTGACATACAACCAATACAATCACCACCAATACAAATACCACCACCACAACCACCACTAATACCATCACCACCAATACCACCAATTCCACCACCACCAATACCACCACTACCAATACCACCACTAATACCACCACCAATGTCACCACCACCACCAATAACACCACCATCACTACCACCACCACTAATACCAATACCACCACCAATACTGATACCACCACCAATACCAATACCACCAACACCAGTACCAACCCCAATACCACCCCAAAACCAATACCACCACCAATAACACCGCCACCAATAACATCCCCAACACCACCACCACTAATACCATCACCACCAATACCACCACCACCAATAACACCAATACCACCACCACCAATACCACCACAACCCATACCACCACTAATACCAATACCACCACCACCAATATCACCACCACAAATATCACCAATACCACCACCTCTGATACCACCACCACCAATACATCACCACCAGTACCAATACCACCAATACCCCACCACCAATACCAGTACCACCACCAATACCATACCACCACCAATACCACCACCACCACCACCACCAATACCACCACACCAAAACCACCACCAATACCACCACCACAACCAATACCATCACCACCAATACCTCTACCACCAATACCACTACCACCAGTACCACTACCACCAGTACCACCACCATCAATACCACCACCTCCACCACCACCAATACTACCACCACCAATGCCACGAATACCACCACTACCACCAAAGCCACCACGTCCAATACCACCACCATTACCAATACCAGCATCAGCAGCACCACCAATACCACCATCAATACCACCACTACCACCACCACCATCACCAATACCAGCACCACCAATACCACCATCAATACCACCATCACCAATAGCAACACAACCACCACTACCACCACTAATACCACCATATCACCACCACTAATACCACCACCAATATCACCACCACCAATATCACCACCACCAATGTCACCACCACCAATATCACCACCACCACCAATCCCACCACCACTAATCCCACCACCACTAATACCACCAATTCCACCACCACCAATACCACCACTAATACCACCACCACCACCAATAACACCAATAACACCACCAATACTAATACCACCACCAATACCGATACCACCACCAATACCAATACCACCAACACTAGTACCAACCCCAGTACCACCCCAAAACCAATACCACCTCCAATAACACCGCCTCCAATACCATCACCACCAATACCACCACCACCAATACCACCACTACCCATACCACCACTACCCATACCACCACTAATACCGATAGCAGCACCAACACCAATATCATCACCACCACCAATACCACCACCACAAATACCACCAATACCCCACCACCAATACCACCAATACCAGTACCATCACCAATACCAGTACCACCACCAATACCATACCACCACCAATACCATACCACCACCACCACCACAATACCACCACACCAAAACCACCACCAATCCCACCACCACAACCAATACCATCACCACCACCACCAATACCACTACCACCAATACCAGTACCACCACCATCCATACCACCACCTCCACCACCACCAATACTACCACCACCAATGCCACGAATACCACCACTACCACCAATAACACCACCAAAGCCACCAATACCACCACCAGTACTAATACCACCGCCACCAGCACCACCAATACCACCATCACCACCAATACCACCATCATTACCCCCACCCCCACCAATACCATCACCAGTACCAATACCACCACCACCAATACCATCATCAATACCACCGCCAATAGCAACACAACCACCACCAATACCACCACCAATAGCAATACAAATACCACCACCAACACCACCACTAATACCACCACCACCAATACTATCACCACCAATATCATCACCACCAATATCACCACCATCAATGTCACCACCATCAATATCACCACCACCACCAATCCCACCACCACTAATCCCACCACCACTAATACCAACAATCCCACCACCACCAATATCAATACCACCACCACCAATATCACCAATACCAATACCACCACCAATACCACCACTACCAATACCACCACACCAAAACCACCACCAATCCCACCACCACAACCAATACCATCACCACCACCACCAATACCACTACCACCAATACCAGTACCACCACCATCCATACCACCACCTCCACCACCACCAATACTACCACCACCAATGCCACGAATACCACGAATACCACCAATACCACCACCAAAGCCACCAATACCACCACCAGTACTAATACCACCACCACCAGCACCACCAATACCACCATCACCACCAATACCACCATCATTACCCCCACCCCCACCAATACCATCACCAGTACCAATACCACCACCACCAATACCAGCACCACCAATACCATCATCAATACCACCGCCAATAGCAACACAACCACCACCAATACCACCATCACCACCAATAGCAATACAAATACCACCACCAACACCACCACTAATACCACCACCACCAATACCATCATCAATACCACCGCCAATAGCAACACAACCACCACCAATACCACCATCACCACCAATAGCAATACAAATACCACCACCAACACCACCACTAATACCACCACCACCAATACTATCACCACCAATATCACCACCACCAATATCACCACCACCAATGTCACCACCACCAATATCACCACCACCACCAATCCCACCACCACTAATCCCACCACCACTAATACCACCAATCCCACCACCACCAATATCAATACCACTACCACCAATATCACCAATACCAATACCACCACCAATACCACCACTACCAATACCACCACACCAAAACCACCACCAATCCCACCACCACAACCAATACCATCACCACCAATACCAGTACCACCACCATCCATACCACCACCTCCACCACCACCAATACTACCACCACCAATGCCACAAATACCACGAATACCACCAATACCACCACCAAAGCCACCAATACCACCACCAGTACTAATACCACCAGCACCACCAATACCACCATCACCACCAATACCACCATCATTACCCCCACCCCCACCAATACCATCACCAGTACCAATACCACCACCACCAATACCAGCACCACCAATACCATCATCAATACCACCGCCAATAGCAACACAACCACCACCAATACCACCATCACCACCAATAGCAATACAAATACCACCACCAACACCACCACTAATACCACCACCACCAATACTATCACCACCAATATCACCACCACCAATATCACCACCACCAATGTCACCACCACCACCAATCCCACCACCACTAATCCCACCACCACTAATACCACCAATCCCACCACCACCAATATCAATCCCACCACCACCAATATCACCAATACCACCACCAATACCACCACTACCAATACCACCACTAATACCACCACCAATGTCACCACCACCAATGTCACCACCACCAATATCATCACCACCACCCCTAATATCACCAATACCACAAATACCACCAATACCACAAATACCACCACCACCAATATCAATACGACCAATACCAACACCAACACCACAGCACGACCACCACCAATCCAATACCACCACCACGATACCACCAATACAACCACCACCAATACAAATACCACCACCACCAATACCACCACCACCACTAATACCATCACCACCAATACCACCACCACCAATACCACCAATTCCACCACCACCAATACCACCACTAATACCACCACCACCACCAATAACACCAATAACACCACCAATACTAATACCACCACCAATACCGATACCACCACCAATACCAATACCACCAACACTAGTACCAACCCCAATACCACCCCAAAACCAATACCACCTCCAATAACACCGCCTCCAATACCACCACCACCAATACCACCACCACTAATACCATCACCACCAATACCACCACCACCAATAACACCAATACCACTACCACCAATACCAGTACCACCACCATCCATACCACCACCTCCACCACCACCAATACTACCACCACTAATGCCACGAATACCACCACTACCACCAATACCACCACCAAAGCCACCAATACCACCACCAGTACTAATACCACCGCCACCAGCACCACCAATACCACCATCACCACCAATACCACCATCATTACCCCCACCCCCACCAATACCATCACCAGTACCAATACCACCACCACCAATACCATCATCAATACCACCGCCAATAGCAACACAACCACCACCAATACCACCATCACCACCAATAGCAATACAAATACCACCACCAACACCACCACTAATACCACCACCACCAATACTATCACCACCAATATCACCACCACCAATATCACCACCACCAATGTCACCACCACCAATATCACCACCACCACCAATCCCACCACCACTAATCCCACCACCACTAATACCACCAATCCCACCACCACCAATATCAATACCACCACCACCAATATCACCAATACCAATACCACCACTACCAATACCACCACACCAAAACCACCACCAATCCCACCACCACAACCAATACCATCACCACCACCACCAATACCACTACCACCAATACCAGTACCACCACCATCCATACCACCACCTCCACCACCACCAATACTACCACCACCAATGCCACGAATACCACGAATACCACCAATACCACCACCAAAGCCACCAATACCACCACCAGTACTAATACCACCACCACCACCAGCACCACCAATACCACCATCGCCACCAATACCACCATCATTACCCCCACCCCCACCAATACCATCACCAGTACCAATACCACCACCACCAATACCAGCACCACCAATACCATCATCAATACCACCGCCAATAGCAACACAACCACCACCAATACCACCATCACCACCAATAGCAATACAAATACCACCACCAACACCACCACTAATACCACCACCACCAATACTATCACCACCAATATCACCACCACCAATATCACCTCCACCAATGTCACCACCACCACCAATCCCACCACCACTAATCCCACCACCACTAATACCACCAATCCCACCACCACCAATATCAATACCACCACCACCAATATCACCAACACCAATACCACCACCAATACCACCACTACCAATACCACCACTAATACCACCACCAATGTCACCACCACCAATGTCACCACCACCAATATCATCACCACCACCCCTAATATCACCAATACCACAAATACCACCAATACCACAAATACCACCACCACCAATATCAATACGACCAATACCAACACCAACACCACAGCACGACCACCACCAATCCAATACCACCACCACGATACCACCAATACAACCACCACCAATACAAATACCACCACCAATACCACCACCACCACTAATACCATCACCACCAATACCACCACCACCAATACCACCAATTCCACCACCACCAATACCACCACTAATACCACCACCACCACAAATAACACCAATAACACCACCAATACTAATACCACCACCAATACCGATACCACCACCAATACCAATACCACAAACACTAGTACCACCCCCAATACCACCCCAAAACCAATACCACCTCCAATAACACCGCCTCCAATACCACCACCACCAATACCACCACCACTAATACCATCACCACCAATACCACCACCACCAATACCACCAATTCCACCACCACCAATACCACCACTAATACCACCACCACCACCAATAACACCAATAACACCACCAATACTAATACCACCACCAATACCGATACCACCACCAATACCAATACCACCAACACTAGTACCAACCCCAATACCACCCCAAAACCAATACCACCTCCAATAACACCGCCTCCAATACCACTACCACCAATACCAGTACCACCACCATCCATACCACCACCTCCACCACCATCAATACTACCACCACCAATGCCACGAATACCACCACTACCACCAATACCACCACCAAAGCCACCAATACCACCACCAGTACTAATACCACCGCCACCAGCACCACCAATACCACCATCACCACCAATACCACCATCATTACCCCCACCCCCACCAATACCATCACCAGTACCAATACCACCACCACCAATACCATCATCAATACCACCGCCAATAGCAACACAACCACCACCAATACCACCATCACCACCAATAGCAATACAAATACCACCACCAACACCACCACTAATACCACCACCACCAATACTATCACCACCAATATCACCACCACCAATATCACCACCACCAATATCACCACCACCAATGTCACCACCACCAATATCACCACCACCACCAATATCACCACCACCACCAATCCCACCACCACTAATACCACCAATCCCACCACCACCAATATCAATACCACCACCACCAATATCACCAATACCAATACCACCACCAATACCACCACTACCAATACCACCACACCAAAACCACCACCAATCCCACCACCACAACCAATACCATCACCACCACCACCACTACCACTACCACCAATACCAGTACCACCACCATCCATACCACCACCTCCACCACCACCAATACTACCACCACCAATGCCACGAATACCACCAATACCACCAATACCACCACCAAAGCCACCAATACCACCACCAGTACTAATACCACCACCAGCACCACCAATACCACCATCACCAATACCAGCACCACCAATACCATCATCAATACCACCGCCAATAGCAACACAACCACCACCAATACCACCATCACCACCAATAGCAATACAAATACCACCACCAACACCACCACTAATACCACCACCACCAATACTATCACCACCAATATCACCACCACCAATGTCACCACCACCACCAATCCCACCACCACTAATCCCACCACCACTAATACCACCAATCCCACCACCACCAATATCAATACCACCACCACCAATATCACCAACACCAATACCACCACCAATACCACCACTACCAATACCACCACTAATACCACCACCAATGTCACCACCACCAATGTCACCACCACCAATATCATCACCACCACCCCTAATATCACCAATACCACAAATACCACCAATACCACAAATACCACCACCACCAATATCAATACGACCAATACCAACACCAACACCACAGCACGACCACCACCAATCCAATACCACCACCACGATACCACCAATACAACCACCACCAATACAAATACCACCACCACCAATACCACCACCACCACCACTAATACCATCACCACCAATACCACCACCACCAATTCCACCACCACCAATACCACCACTAATACCACCACCACCACCAATAACACCACCAATACTAATACCACCACCAATACCGATACCACCACCAATACCAATACCACCAACACTAGTACCAACCCCAATACCACCCCAAAACCAATACCACCTCCAATAACACCGCCTCCAATACCACCACCACCAATACCACCACCACTAATACCATCACCACCAATACCACCACCACCAATAACACCAATACCACTACCACCAATACCACCACCATCCATACCACCACCTCCACCACCACCAATACGACCATCACCAATGCCACGAATACCACCACTACCACCAATACCACCACCAAAGCCACCAATACCACCACCAGTACTAATACCACCGCCACCAGCACCACCAATACCACCATCACCACCAATACCACCATCATTATCCCCACCCCCACCAATACCATGACCAGTACCAATACCACCACCACCAATACCATCATCAATACCACCGCCAACAGCAACACAACCACCACCAATACCACCATCACCACCAATAGGAATACAAATACCACCACCAACACCACCACTAATACCACCACCACCAATACTATCACCACCAATATCACCACCACCAATATCACCACCACCAATGTCACCACCACCAATATCACCACCACCACCAATCCCACCACCACTAATCCCACCACCACTAATACCACCAATCCCACCACCACCAATATCAATACCACCACCACCACCAATATCACCAATACCACCACCAATACCACCACTACCAATACCACCACACCAAAACCACCACCAATCCCACCACCACAACCAATACCATCACCACCACCACCAATACCACTACCACCAATACCAGTACCACCACCATCCATACCACCACCTCCACCACCACCAATACTACCACCACCAATGCCACGAATACCACCAATACCACCAATACCACCACCAAAGCCACTAATACCACCACCAGTACTAATACCACCACCACAAGCACCACCAATACCACCATCACCACCAATACCACCATTACCCCCACCCCCACCAATACCATCACCAGTACCAATACCACCACCACCAATACCAGCACCACCAATACCATCATCAATACCACCGCCAATAGCAACACAACCACCACCAATACCACCATCACCACCAATAGCAATACAAATACCACCACCAACACCACCACTAATACCACCACCACCAATACTATCACCACCAATATCACCACCACCAATATCACCACCACCAATGTCACCACCACCACCAATCCCACCACCACTAATCCCACCACCACAAATACCACCAATCCCACCACCACCAATATCAATACCACCACCACCACCAATATCACCAACACCAATACCACCACCAATACCACCACTACCAATACCACCACTAATACCACCACCAATGTCACCACCACCAATGTCACCACCACCAATATCATCACCACCACCCCTAATATCACCAATACCACAAATACCACCAATACCACAAATACCACCACCACCAATATCAATACGACCAATACCAACACCAACACCACAGCACGACCACCACCAATCCAATACCACCACCACGATACCACCAATACAACCACCACCAATACAAATACCACCACCACCAATACCACCACCACCACTAATACCATCACCACCAATACCACCACCACCAATACCACCAATTCCACCACCACCAATACCACCACTAATACCACCACCACCACCAATAACACCAATAACACCACCAATACTAATACCACCACCAATACCGATACCACCACCAATACCAATACCACCAACACTAGTACCAACCCCAATACCACCCCAAAACCAATACCACCTCCAATAACACCGCCTCCAATACCACCACCACCAATACCACCACCACTAATACCATCACCACCACCAATAACACCAATACCACTACCACCAATACCAGTACCACCACCATCCATACCACCACCAATACTACCACCACCAATGCCACGAATACCACCACTACCACCAATACCACCACCAAAGCCACCAATACCACCACCAGTACTAATACCACCGCCACCAGCACCACCAATACCACCATCACCACCAATACCACCATCATTACCCCCACCCCCACCAATACCATCACCAGTACCAATACCACCACCACCAATACCATCATCAATACCACCGCCAATAGCAACACAACCACCACCAATACCACCATCACCACCAATAGCAATACAAATACCACCACCAACACCACCACTAATACCACCACCACCAATACTATCACCACCAATATCACCACCACCAATATCACCACCACCAATGTCACCACCACCAATATCACCACCACCACCAATCCCACCACCACTAATCCCACCACCACTAATACCACCAATCCCACCACCACCAATATCAATACCACCAACACCAATATCACCAATACCAATACCACCACCAATACCACCACTACCAATACCACCACACCAAAACCACCACCAATCCCACCACCACAACCAATACCATCACCACCACCACCAATACCACTACCACCAATACCAGTACCACCACCATCCATACCACCACCTCCACCACCACCAATACTACCACCACCAATGCCACGAATACCACCAATACCACCAATACCACCACCAAAGCCACCAATACCACCACCAGTACTAATACCACCACCACCAGCACCACCAATACCACCATCACCACCAATACCACCATCATTACCCCCACCCCCACCAATACCATCACCAGTACCAATACCACCACCACCAATACCAGCACCACCAATACCATCATCAATACCACCGCCAATAGCAACACAACCACCACCAATACCACCATCACCACCAATAGCAATACAAATACCACCACCAACACCACCACTAATACCACCACCACCAATACCATCATCAATACCACCGCAAATAGCAACACAACCACCACCAATACCACCATCACCACCAATAGCAATACAAATACCACCACCAACACCACCACTAATACCACCACCACCAATACTATCACCACCAATATCACCACCACCAATATCACCACCACCAATGTCACCACCACCAATATCACCACCACCACCAATCCCACCACCACTAATCCCACCACCACTAATACCACCAATCCCACCACCACCAATATCAATACCACTACCACCAATATCACCAATACCAATACCACCACCAATACCACCACTACCAATACCACCACACCAAAACCACCACCAATCCCACCACCACAACCAATACCATCACCACCAATACCAGTACCACCACCATCCATACCACCACCTCCACCACCACCAATACTACCACCACCAATGCCACAAATACCACGAATACCACCAATACCACCACCAAAGCCACCAATACCACCACCAGTACTAATACCACCACCACCAGCACCACCAATACCACCATCACCACCAATACCACCATCATTACCCCCACCCCCACCAATACCATCACCAGTACCAATACCACCACCACCAATACCAGCACCACCAATACCATCATCAATACCACCGCCAATAGCAACACAACCACCACCAATACCACCATCACCACCAATAGCAATACAAATACCACCACCAACACCACCACTAATACCACCACCACCAATACTATCACCACCAATATCACCACCACCAATATCACCACCACCAATGTCACCACCACCACCAATCCCACCACCACTAATCCCACCACCACTAATACCACCAATCCCACCACCACCAATATCAATCCCACCACCACCAATATCACCAATACCACCACCAATACCACCACTACCAATACCACCACTAATACCACCACCAATGTCACCACCACCAATGTCACCACCACCAATATCATCACCACCACCCCTAATATCACCAATACCACAAATACCACCAATACCACAAATACCACCACCACCAATATCAATACGACCAATACCAACACCAACACCACAGCACGACCACCACCAATCCAATACCACCACCACGATACCACCAATACAACCACCACCAATACAAATACCACCACCACCAATACCACCACCACCACTAATACCATCACCACCAATACCACCACCACCAATACCACCAATTCCACCACCACCAATACCACCACTAATACCACCACCACCACCAATAACACCAATAACACCACCAATACTAATACCACCACCAATACCGATACCACCACCAATACCAATACCACCAACACTAGTACCAACCCCAATACCACCCCAAAACCAATACCACCTCCAATAACACCGCCTCCAATACCACCACCACCAATACCACCACCACTAATACCATCACCACCAATACCACCACCACCAATAACACCAATACCACTACCACCAATACCAGTACCACCACCATCCATACCACCACCTCCACCACCACCAATACTACCACCACTAATGCCACGAATACCACCACTACCACCAATACCACCACCAAAGCCACCAATACCACCACCAGTACTAATACCACCGCCACCAGCACCACCAATACCACCATCACCACCAATACCACCATCATTACCCCCACCCCCACCAATACCATCACCAGTACCAATACCACCACCACCAATACCATCATCAATACCACCGCCAATAGCAACACAACCACCACCAATACCACCATCACCACCAATAGCAATACAAATACCACCACCAACACCACCACTAATACCACCACCACCAATACTATCACCACCAATATCACCACCACCAATATCACCACCACCAATGTCACCACCACCAATATCACCACCACCACCAATCCCACCACCACTAATCCCACCACCACTAATACCACCAATCCCACCACCACCAATATCAATACCACCACCACCAATATCACCAATACCAATACCACCACTACCAATACCACCACACCAAAACCACCACCAATCCCACCACCACAACCAATACCATCACCACCACCACCAATACCACTACCACCAATACCAGTACCACCACCATCCATACCACCACCTCCACCACCACCAATACTACCACCACCAATGCCACGAATACCACGAATACCACCAATACCACCACCAAAGCCACCAATACCACCACCAGTACTAATACCACCACCACCACCAGCACCACCAATACCACCATCGCCACCAATACCACCATCATTACCCCCACCCCCACCAATACCATCACCAGTACCAATACCACCACCACCAATACCAGCACCACCAATACCATCATCAATACCACCGCCAATAGCAACACAACCACCACCAATACCACCATCACCACCAATAGCAATACAAATACCACCACCAACACCACCACTAATACCACCACCACCAATACTATCACCACCAATATCACCACCACCAATATCACCTCCACCAATGTCACCACCACCACCAATCCCACCACCACTAATCCCACCACCACTAATACCACCAATCCCACCACCACCAATATCAATACCACCACCACCAATATCACCAACACCAATACCACCACCAATACCACCACTACCAATACCACCACTAATACCACCACCAATGTCACCACCACCAATGTCACCACCACCAATATCATCACCACCACCCCTAATATCACCAATACCACAAATACCACCAATACCACAAATACCACCACCACCAATATCAATACGACCAATACCAACACCAACACCACAGCACGACCACCACCAATCCAATACCACCACCACGATACCACCAATACAACCACCACCAATACAAATACCACCACCAATACCACCACCACCACTAATACCATCACCACCAATACCACCACCACCAATACCACCAATTCCACCACCACCAATACCACCACTAATACCACCACCACCACAAATAACACCAATAACACCACCAATACTAATACCACCACCAATACCGATACCACCACCAATACCAATACCACAAACACTAGTACCACCCCCAATACCACCCCAAAACCAATACCACCTCCAATAACACCGCCTCCAATACCACCACCACCAATACCACCACCACTAATACCATCACCACCAATACCACCACCACCAATACCACCAATTCCACCACCACCAATACCACCACTAATACCACCACCACCACCAATAACACCAATAACACCACCAATACTAATACCACCACCAATACCGATACCACCACCAATACCAATACCACCAACACTAGTACCAACCCCAATACCACCCCAAAACCAATACCACCTCCAATAACACCGCCTCCAATACCACCACCACCAATACCACCACCACTAATACCATCACCACCAATACCACCACCACCAATAACACCAATACCACTACCACCAATACCAGTACCACCACCATCCATACCACCACCTCCACCACCATCAATACTACCACCACCAATGCCACGAATACCACCACTACCACCAATACCACCACCAAAGCCACCAATACCACCACCAGTACTAATACCACCGCCACCAGCACCACCAATACCACCATCACCACCAATACCACCATCATTACCCCCACCCCCACCAATACCATCACCAGTACCAATACCACCACCACCAATACCATCATCAATACCACCGCCAATAGCAACACAACCACCACCAATACCACCATCACCACCAATAGCAATACAAATACCACCACCAACACCACCACTAATACCACCACCACCAATACTATCACCACCAATATCACCACCACCAATATCACCACCACCAATATCACCACCACCAATGTCACCACCACCAATATCACCACCACCACCAATATCACCACCACCACCAATCCCACCACCACTAATACCACCAATCCCACCACCACCAATATCAATACCACCACCACCAATATCACCAATACCAATACCACCACCAATACCACCACTACCAATACCACCACACCAAAACCACCACCAATCCCACCACCACAACCAATACCATCACCACCACCACCACTACCACTACCACCAATACCAGTACCACCACCATCCATACCACCACCTCCAACACTACCACCACCAATGCCACGAATACCACCAATACCACCAATACCACCACCAAAGCCACCAATACCACCACCAGTACTAATACCACCACCAGCACCACCAATACCACCATCACCAATACCAGCACCACCAATACCATCATCAATACCACCGCCAATAGCAACACAACCACCACCAATACCACCATCACCACCAATAGCAATACAAATACCACCACCAACACCACCACTAATACCACCACCACCAATACTATCACCACCAATATCACCACCACCAATGTCACCACCACCACCAATCCCACCACCACTAATCCCACCACCACTAATACCACCAATCCCACCACCACCAATATCAATACCACCACCACCAATATCACCAACACCAATACCACCACCAATACCACCACTACCAATACCACCACTAATACCACCACCAATGTCACCACCACCAATGTCACCACCACCAATATCATCACCACCACCCCTAATATCACCAATACCACAAATACCACCAATACCACAAATACCACCACCACCAATATCAATACGACCAATACCAACACCAACACCACAGCACGACCACCACCAATCCAATACCACCACCACGATACCACCAATACAACCACCACCAATACAAATACCACCACCACCAATACCACCACCACCACTAATACCATCACCACCAATACCACCACCACCAATACCACCAATTCCACCACCACCAATACCACCACTAATACCACCACCACCACCAATAACACCAATAACACCACCAATACTAATACCACCACCAATACCGA
Source organism: Lissotriton helveticus (assembly GCF_964261635.1). Taxonomy (NCBI): domain Eukaryota; kingdom Metazoa; phylum Chordata; class Amphibia; order Caudata; family Salamandridae; genus Lissotriton; species Lissotriton helveticus. The sequence goes on from NC_136070.1 coordinate 557,721,035, forward strand.
TACCACCACCAATACCAATACCACCAACACTAGTACCAACCCCAATACCACCCCAAAACCAATACCACCTCCAATAACACCGCCTCCAATACCACCACCACCAATACCACCACCACTAATACCATCACCACCACCAATAACACCAATACCACTACCACCAATACCAGTACCACCACCATCCATACCACCACCAATACTACCACCACCAATGCCACGAATACCACCACTACCACCAATACCACCACCAAAGCCACCAATACCACCACCAGTACTAATACCACCGCCACCAGCACCACCAATACCACCATCACCACCAATACCACCATCATTACCCCCACCCCCACCAATACCATCACCAGTACCAATACCACCACCACCAATACCATCATCAATACCACCGCCAATAGCAACACAACCACCACCAATACCACCATCACCACCAATAGCAATACAAATACCACCACCAACACCACCACTAATACCACCACCACCAATACTATCACCACCAATATCACCACCACCAATATCACCACCACCAATGTCACCACCACCAATATCACCACCACCACCAATCCCACCACCACTAATCCCACCACCACTAATACCACCAATCCCACCACCACCAATATCAATACCACCACCACCAATATCACCAATACCAATACCACCACCAATACCACCACTACCAATACCACCACACCAAAACCACCACCAATCCCACCACCACAACCAATACCATCACCACCACCACCAATACCACTACCACCAATACCAGTACCACCACCATCCATACCACCACCTCCACCACCACCAATACTACCACCACCAATGCCACGAATACCACCAATACCACCAATACCACCACCAAAGCCACCAATACCACCACCAGTACTAATACCACCACCACCAGCACCACCAATACCACCATCACCACCAATACCACCATCATTACCCCCACCCCCACCAATACCATCACCAGTACCAATACCACCACCACCAATACCAGCACCACCAATACCATCATCAATACCACCGCCAATAGCAACACAACCACCACCAATACCACCATCACCACCAATAGCAATACAAATACCACCACCAACACCACCACTAATACCACCACCACCAATACTATCACCACCAATATCACCACCACCAATGTCACCACCACCACCAATCCCACCACCACTAATCCCACCACCACTAATACCACCAATCCCACCACCACCAATATCAATACCACCACCACCAATATCACCAACACCAATACCACCACCAATACCACCACTACCAATACCACCACTAATACCACCACCAATGTCACCACCACCAATATCATCACCACCACCCCTAATATCACCAATACCACAAATACCACCAATACCACAAATACCACCACCACCAATATCAATACGACCAATACCAACACCAACACCCCAGCACGACCACCACCAATCCAATACCACCACCACGATACCACCAATACAACCACCACCAATACAAATACCACCACCACCAATACCACCACCACCACTAATACCATCACCACCAATACCACCACCACCAATACCACCAATTCCACCACCACCAATACCACCACTAATACCACCACCACCACCAATAACACCAATAACACCACCAATACTAATACCACCACCAATACCGATACCACCACCAATACCAATACCACCAACACTAGTACCAACCCCAATACCACCCCAAAACCAATACCACCTCCAATAACACCGCCTCCAATACCACCACCACCAATACCACCACCACTAATACCATCACCACCAATACCACCACCACCAATAACACCAATACCACCACCACCAATACCACCACTACCCATACCACCACTAATACCGATAGCAGCACCAACACCAATATCATCACCACCACCAATACCACCACCACAAATACCACCAATACCCCACCACCAATACCACCAATACCAGTACCATCACCAATACCAGTACCACCACCAATACCATACCACCACCAATACCATACCACCACCAATACCACCACCACCACAATACCACCACACCAAAACCACCACCAATCCCACCACCACAACCAATACCATCACCACCACCAATACCACTACCACCAATACCAGTACCACCACCATCCATACCACCACCTCCACCACCACCAATACTACCACCACCAATGCCACGAATACCACCACTACCACCAATACCACCACCAAAGCCACCAATACCACCACCAGTACTAATACCACCACCACCAGCACCACCAATACCACCATTACCACCAATACCACCATCATTACCCCCACCCCCACCAATACCATCACCAGTACCAATACCACCACCACCAATACCAGCACCACCAATACCATCATCAATACCACCGCCAATAGCAACACAACCACCACCAATACCACCATCACCACCAATAGCAATACAAATACCACCACCAACACCACCACTAATACCACCACCACCAATACTGATACCACCACCAATACCTCCATATATACCAATACCAGCATCAACACCAGCACCAACCCCGATACCACCAATACCAATACCACCCCAAAACAAATAACGCCACCAATACCACTACCAATACTAAATACCACCACTAATACCACCACCACAACCACTACCAATACCACCACCGCCAATATCAATACCATCACCACCAATATCACCAATACCACCACCACCTCTAATACCAATACCACCACCATATCACCACCACCAGTACCACCACAACCACCACTACCAATACCACCACCACCAATACCACCACCACCAATACCACCACAACAAATACCACCAATACCACCACCACAAATACCACCACCACCAATACCACCACCAATAGCAATACCACCACCAACAATACCAATACCACCACCACCAGTACCAATACCAATACAACCAACAATACCCCACCACCAATACCACTACCAACAATACCAACACCACGAATACCAGCACCACCACCACCATCAATATCACCACCAATACCAAAGCCATCAATACCAGCACCACCAATACCACTACCACCAATATGTATGCCACCAATACCACCACCTCAACGCCTCTTGCTCACTAGTAATAGCAGGGGCAATATACGAGGCCGGAGCTGCAGCAGAAACCATCCCTCCCTCTCTCCATGCCTGCTATCAAGCACATCCCGCCCTGCACCAGGAGGTGAAGCCAGGGCCCTACTACAGCTGGAGTGTTTTTTAATAGGCCAAAGATAGCAAAGACATTACGCAATGCCACATTGCAGACTCAAATCACGGAGAGGGCAGGAAATACCCCCCGCTCTTCCTCCTGAGCCGTGACAGTGTAATCACAGAGCGAAAGGTGTTGGAGCATTTTATTAATGTTTATAGCTTGGATCATATGTAACTCTCACTTCACACTTTGTGTCCGAGTAATTTACAACACTTACACATCTTCTTCACTGCACTATTTATCACTACTTTGAAGACGTTGCAGGCAGGTCTCTTCCTCTGATATTTACAATCTAACAAGCGGTCGAGAAGGCCCTTTATTGCAATGCAATAGGTTTTGCATTTGTGAGAGTTTAAGCTATTAGTATTGTAAATGACAATGCCGTTTATTTATGTTTGTCATTTACGATGCCAATAGCTCAAACTCGCGTGAATGCAAGACCTATTACATTGCAAATGCTTGTTGCAGTGATGACAGAGGAATCCCCTCATTATAACAGTTTACCTTCGATACCCTCTAACCATGTTTAATTGTTGCCTCTCACATAACACTGCACACTGACTAGTACACACCATACGGGTAGATCACAAAAAGATTTCCAATACAGTGACCCTTCATGTGAACCATGGGGCATTGCAGCACCAGCCCGACGAGGAGCACCGCCCCATGATGAAGCATGACATCCTTTGGGGTGTGTGAGGCCATCAAGTGGAAGTCTCTCTGACTCCTTTCCACTTCTCTAAAACAACTCCTTTCCAATTCTGCTCTCAGGAACAGTGACTCTCCTTAGTGACTTAACACTGTAAAGTACTCATATAAAAATGTGCCTCTACTGTAAACCTCAAGTATGAGGCCTAACTCATGGCTAGCATCAGGAGAGACACACACCGTTGTTGGCCACCATCTATGTTAACAACCCATGATCAGAGTGGCTGGCACTGAAGAACCTTCTGCTACAGGTAGTTGGCATGAATAGTATTTCACACTTACACCAGATGATGTCCTAGGGTGTTTCATACATTCCGCAAGGTAACTAGTCTGTGTGACAGACATCAGTGGTACAAATGTAGTATTCATAGTGTAGTCTGAGTATAGATTACAAATGCTTACTCCGTGTTAGTGCTCTGAATGTTAATTCATAGACAGATGTACAATGTGTTATTTTACCAAATTTTTCTATTGACTTTTGAAAACCATTATTCAGTAAAGAAATGGTTTATAATTAAGGCTCCCTGTTTTCCGTTTCAATTGATTTTTACAGATTAATGCAGACAGAAAACATTCATTTTCTTGTCTGTATTTATTTTTTAATGTGGATACAAATAGAAATTGGGTTGCTTTTTGAGCAATTTTAAATTCTGTCTGCCATGACTGTCAGGCCTATAGCTGTGTGATTTGATAGGTAAAGAAATAAAAAAGAAAGGAATTTTAGTAAAGAGTCTTAGTAGTTATGCACAAGGTTGATCCAGAAATGTGCATATTTTCACATAACTGCATTGATTGTTCTTCTGCAGGTGTTCACAGCATTGAAACCTGGCAGGCATTCAAGCATGAGTGCATATTTATCGGTTAAATAAATGTGGAAATATACAAATTTCTGCTTATTTATTTCACCAAACCCAAAATAAATATGGATAAATACAGAAACAGTTAACAAAAAATAAATATGGATTAATGCAGAAGGAAATGTAAAAAAACAAAACCTAAAACTGCAGCTACTAATGTTGCATGTTGCAGAGGCTCCTCATCTCCTTCCTCTCCATCATCTGGCATTTCCCTGTAAGTATGATGTGTGTTACAATGATGTGATCTACATTGGTGTTGGATGGGAAAGGCCACCACAATGTCCATGGTATACATCCTTAATGTATGGTGACTGAGAGATGCACTTTGTTTGGCTTGCAGTACTGCATCCATATGAGGCCTTACAATGTTATACAGACATACTTACCATTGCCAAATTGACATGATTTGGGCACGTGCTCCACCCGAGCATCATGATTGATGATAGTCCCTCAGCCTTGTACATGTGGGCCACAGTGGCTTAGTCAGTGTCGACATGTGTGACATAAAGATAATGTGTTGCGCATTTGCCGTGTAGTATGTGACAAGTATATGGGACCACACTAACAATGTATGCACAGTCAAATTCAACCCAACACTGATATGTCAATGTGCTCCTACATGATTGAGTGCCTTGTGGTCTGTTGTGTGCTTGAGATGTACCTACTGACTAGTAGGTCATTCTCATTGGTCCCATTCTGGAAACGCTGATTGAAAGATTGCCGGAAGATAAAGGAGTCATCTGCACTGTCCCGGTACTTGGCAAGGGCGTTGATAAAAAGTCATAGATGGTTCCAAATTTCCTGCACATTCATTGAATAGTTGTGCTTCCTGTTGCAGTAGATGTGTGATGTAGCCGCAGGAGGTAAAAGATGCTCATGTGTGCAGTCCATTGCCCCTAACACACGTGGTAGTCCTGTAATGGCATTAAAGCCTTGCTGGCTGGCGTGGGTTGAAAAGTACCTGACGCCAGCATGTGCAGGACAGCGAGCAGTTTTGGCCTGCGGAGGTAGGTTGGTGCAGCGCTGGGATGTTGGCTGCAGCCTTGGCAGAATCTGCTGCAGGAGACAGACAATGAACTCCTTCTTGAGTCTGTAATGGGCAATGGCCTACTTCTCCCTGAGGTCAATTAGGGTTATCCTCCGACGGTATGTCCTCTCCCTTCTCCTACGCTGCCTCTGTGGTGGTGGAGGTCTACTAGGTGCTCTGAGCTGCAATAGCAGTTAATCCATGGTATAATAGAGATCACTAAAGTGAGTTGGGTCTGTTCTGCTAGTATACAAGTGTGCTAGCGTCATTTTTAATAAACCTGTAGTATCCCAACTGGTATTATTGAAAGACAATTAGAAAGGATATGTCATAAACATTATCAGAATGGAAATAAGGAGACTCTTTAGTTGTTTCAAATGTGCTCATGGCATCATATTTATCTAGAAAAAGGATGGGCAAGTTACAGTTGTAGCAGCACTGTAAATAAACAAATAATACAAACCAAATTGTACTTGGTGCAAAAGATGTGTAAGTGATGAACAAGGTGGCGACGCAAGTGACAATGTGATCAGCATAAACGGCGCATAGTTACTAGTGCATAAATATATACAGTGAGTAAATGAAACAATATGGTTCCAGCTGAATTGTGGAGTTGGTTCTAATTTAGATTAGTTGTAGTTTGGATGAACCACATTGTGCGCTGCGCCTACGATTGCGCTGAGTGGTTGACGGCATTTCTATCCTCATTAATCGGGATCTTCATCAGGGCTGACTTGTGAGGTGTTGGAGGCATAGGAGGTGTAGATGGGAGACATGAGAGCGCACCTGTGGAGTGGTTAGCTTCCCTTTCTAATGGCCAGTGAGTGAGGGGTGGCCTCTGGGAGGAGCGGACAGCAAAGAGGCCCAGCCACAAGAGTGAGATGGGCGCGCTGGGCTTGAGAGACATACCATGGCTTGAGTGAGCCGATTTTGTGGATTGGGCGGAAAGCCCCCCGCAGAACTCCGAACTGCGAACTGAGGACCCAGGTCCTCCTGTGGCCTGGGGTGTCGACGAAGTGACGGAGGCTGTATGACCTGCAAGCCTGTGGTCGTGAGAGACTGACAGTGCAAGAGAACAGTCACAGGTGCTCCTAGGGGAACATGGAGTGGTGGATGCTCCGCCCAGGGCTGCTATCAGGCCCGGAGATGCAGTCTGATTGAACATCTCCAGGAGGGTAAAAGAATTGTGGGATGCTCTCCTCTCCATGCCAGTGACCCCCAATGGGTGCTAAATCCTAAGGAAGGTTTGTCCTTATTTGCTGCCCTGCTGAGTGGGTCTGCCTGGGAAGTTGACAAAACTGTGGAAGAACTTGTGGACTTGCTGTGGAGCTGCTGTTGAGGCGATCTGAGGCAAGTGTTGCTCCTCCCGCTGCGGCCTCCTCAGTGGCTCAACTTCAGATACTATCCGCTCCCACAGGTAACCATCTCATCATTAAGTACACCATCCCTTGTATTTTAGGAAGGCTGCCAAAGAGGACTTCAACTTGCAATATCACCAGAAGATATGTTTGCAAAGACGTCTGCTCCCCCATTTGGAGACAAACCAGCTGTCTCCAGCAGGGTTGCGTCTCCGGAGATGGGAGATGCTGAAGCCCCAATCACGAGCGTCTTACTTGTAGTCCTTATTTTCCTCCTTGCAGGACAATCTTCAGGAGATCAAGAGGGACCTGCTCAGGAGATACAAATAGTCCAGAAAGAGGTCACTGATATCGGAGATAGAGTCGACACCCTGGAGCAACACAAGACTACTAGAGAGGAAATCAAACAGCTACAGCTAGAAATCATATGCTTCACCGACCTGCAGTTCGATCTTCAAGCGCATACAGAGGATTCAGAAAATAGGTCGCTGAAAAATAACATCAGAATTAGTGGGGGACCCTGCAGGAGCAGAGGGGGATGACGTTAAATGCTATGTAATGGCTCTCTTTAACCAAATTCTGGGTGATACGCAGACCAGGGACCTGTGATTAGACCGAGTCCACCAAGTGGGTATTCCTGGTCCTGGAGGTTCTCGCCCCATTGATATTCTGTCTTGTGTACATGATTTTCCTCTCAAGGAAACAATACTATGTAAAGCGAGAGGCTTTCAGCCTTAAGCCCCTTAAGCAGAAGACTCAATGTACTTAGCAGCACATGCTAGTTCAAAGGCTCTTTTACCTCTCCTCCAGCCTACTACTTTATTTGCAGATTCTGCCCACTTACATTCACCTCTCTGTGCTTTGCTTTTTGCTCACCTCTTGCTCAGCCTATTATCTTCTCCTGCTGGTTCACCCCCTTACATCCACTTTGCGCTGCATGCTCTCCTCTTAATGTCTCATCTTTCCCCAATCCTATTACCTTTTCTCTCTGGTTCTGCCACTACATCCATCTTGGCCCTCATCCTCTATGCTGTACTCTTTACCGTTCATCTTTGCACCCTGTCTCTCATATTTGCTTGCTGATTCTGCCCCTCTTACATCCACGTCTCTCGTCCCTGCTCTACTGTTCACCTCACAGCTCTCCAACCAGTCTTTATCTTCTCTACTGGTTATGCCATCCAAATTTCTGCTATGCCTTTTTCCCTTCCTTGTATCTTCTCTTGCTCCTCCTGCCCCATTACGTACACCTCTACCCTTCCTTCTCCCTTTCCCTCTCTTGAAGATCCTGCCCATCTTACATTGAACTCTACCTCCTTGATGTACTCTTCATCTCTAATTTCTCCCGAAGCCTTTAACGTTCTGTTGCTGGTTCTGCACATCTAACATCCACCTTCTCCCCTCTTCATCTAACTTCTTACTGTCTCTTGGTGGTTCTTCTCTCTTACATCCACTTCCTTCGCTTGCCACTCTGCCTATGCACTCTTGCTGGTTCTCTCTCTCTCTCTCTCTCATGTAAATGTAAAAAAAAATGTAAATGTAGTACTTGTATAGCGCACGTATCACCCCCGAAGGGGTCTCAAGGCGCTTGTAGGCATACCGATGTGGAACCCTTCCTGGTTTTTCCCTGTGAAGTGCCCACTCCTGGGCACCCCCAAGGTGAAGCCAGGCATCCTAGCACTGTTGGGGCCCTTGTGGAGATTAAAGCTATTGCCCAGAGTGGGACCCATGATTGAATAGGCACCGAGGCGAGAATTATCAGGTCCGAGGAAATTGAGCCCAAGACCCGCCGAGGCGGGAATTGAACCCTGGTCCCGGGCCAGACCTCTGCATCAGGGTCTGCCGCTCTAACCATTGAGCCACACTTCCCCCTGACTCTTATCCATGCACTACCTTCACTGCTCATCTCTTCCCCCAGCCTCATAACTTTTTTAACTGGCTCTGCCCCATTTACATCTTCATTCCATTTTCATCCTCCTGAACACTCTAATCTTTTCTCACTGATTTTGCCCCTCTTACACCACCTATTTCGATTAATGATCTACTCTTATTCTCGCCTCTTCTTCAAACCTTATTTTGTGGATTCCGCCTCTCTTACATCAATCTCTCTCTTTTAGCCCCAGCTTCGTTGCTTCTCTTTCTCGTTATGTCCCTCTTATATCCACCTTTCTCTTCCATGCTGTGTACCTCATCTCTCCCCCTGCCTCTTACTTTCCTCATTGAATCTGATGGTCTACATCCACCTCTCACCATTTTCTCTCTTTTCTCTGTGCAAGGTTTCTTGATTGTTCTGCCTCTTTTACATCAACCTGCCCCATCCATGTACTACCCTTCACCTCTCAATTCTTCCTCCAGCCCCCCTAACGAGTTTTTGCTGGTCTGTCCAGTTTACACCCACCTCTCCTCTTTGACCCCCAGCCTCTTACCTGGACTCACTGTTTCTGCCTCTCTTACATCCACGTCTCCCTTCCATGCTCTATACTTCACTTTATTTCTCCTATTGTCTCTTAAGTTTCTCACTAATTCTTCCTATATTATACCCACTTCTTACCTACCTACTGAACTCTTCACCTCGTATTTATACGCAGCCTCTAACCTTCTCTAACTGGTTCTACCTCTCTAAAATCTACCTCTCCCCTGCCTCTCTCCCCCAGCCTCGTACCTGCTCTTGGTTGTCTTGCCCTCTTACATCCAACACTCTCCATGGCACCCAAGTTCTTCTGATGGTTCTGCTTGTGTTATATCTACCTCTCCTATCCAAGCACTGCCTTTCACTTTTCATCTTTCTCTACAGCCTCAACTGTGTTCTCTGGTTCTGCCCCGTTTATGTCCACCTTTCCCCTCCATGCTCTACTCTTTGATTGATTTTTAGATCTCTCTCATCTCTACCCTCCATTTGCTGTTTCTGCTCCTCTAGCTTCCACCTCTCCCCTACATACGCTGCTATTCACCACTCTCCCCCCAGGTTCTTACCTTTCTGTGCGGTGCGGGGGGGGGGCCTAGCTCCAAGGGGCCTCCTCAGCACTGAACTCTGGCCGGGAGAGCTCCTGATTGAGCCCAGAGGGCCCCCCCCCCCTAAGTACCATGCAGGGAGGTCCCCTCACTTTTCATTACGCCAGTGCAGCCATCAGGGGGCTCTAATTCAGCCCAGGGCCAATGAATATCTGTGCGATGTGGGAAACTCTGGCCCATTATCACATTCTGCAGAGAGTGACCCATCATTTTGTGTTACACCACTGCTCTTGTTACATTACATCATTCTATCATTCTCTCCTCCCATCCTCCCTCTCCCCCCAAGCCTTTTCCATTTCTCTTTTGCATGCTATTCCTTTTACCCAACCAAGATGATTCCCTCCTCCCATTGATGCTGCCATTGCATACACATCACTCCTTTCTCATCTCCCTTTCCTTAAGCGTTGTGCTCTATATACCTGTTTTGCCCCTGATGTTCATCTCTCACCTCTCTGCTGTACTGTATCATCCCCCCCACCTCTTACCTTCTTTTGTTTCTCTTACCCCTTTCTCTGGTAAGGATGGATGTGGGGAGGCAACCCTCCTTCCCTCCCAACCAACTCAGTTATCATCTCCACTATTCTTTAACAAACGCAATTGTTCATTATTCATGTAAATTAAGCTAAAGTAACAAACACTAAGCTCTTATACTAAACTGGAACTACTATTTATGCTTAATTCTGTTTATGGTACTTTTGGATGCACGTGCTTGTTTGGGAAAAAAAAAACCAATAAAATAGAGTTGCAAAATTAAGAATAACAACATCTCATTTTCTGCTCGTCTACCTTTCCCTTCATTGGAAGCGAGCAGGGCCCATTGTGATGTGGGGTCACTCCTTTATTTGTTAGGTTTTGCCTGGCGAAAAGATGCGCTCTGCGCATCTTTTTCGCGCAGGCGAAAACCTGATGAGAACTGTAGTGGGGTTTGGGTCGGCCCTCGTCATTCATTGGCTGGCTCCATAAATGGAGCCTAGCCATTGGACGAGGGGCCTGTCCGTCAATGCCGGACCAGATTCGGGGGCGTTCCCGAGATTCTTTGGCTTTTGCCGACGTCACGCTACGTCAGCCGAAAGCCGATTCTCGGGAACGCCCCCGAATCTGGTAAGGCACTAGTGGCACCCCGAGCGCTCTGCCGCCTCCTACTACGGTGCAAACGCTGCCTCCCTGATTGAAAACAAAAGCCCGTCTGTCTTTGAAATCATAATGACTTCCCCCCACTTTCAGGTGAAGGTGCCTCGAAGCTGCCACCGCAGGTAGTAGGCTCTCTGTTCACTGCGCAGCCGGGGCACGATTAATTGAATAAAACAGCGGCAAAGAGAGCCGCTGTGCCTTTAATTGTATTTTCTGACAGCGGAAGGGCTGCATAGCAATGACAGGCTCCCTTCACTCAGGTTTTTGATGTGCAATCTGGTTCCTCCAGTGGAGGGCACTCGCCGTACCTCCAAGTGGAGCCGAGGCAGCAGCGCCACGCAGCAGCAGAGCGTCCTCGAGCTCAGGGAAGGCTGCTGAATTAAACAAGGGCTGCTTTGAGCACAGCGACAAACCACTTCCCATCCGGCCCCGCTCCATTGACGAAGCCGCCGTGCGTGGCTTCTAGACCGGGGGCTCCACTCCCGCGTGGCGGGCTGCTCGCCGCCGTTTGGACCCTTGGGGCTGCGGAGGAGGATGCATTGCTTCAGCTGGGGATGGCCGGGGCGGTCAGCCTGAAAGATGCCAATCTTTGGGAAAGCCACCACTGCCTGGGAGAAGTTGATGTCTGGCTGCCGCCGAGCCCGCTGCAGCTCACCGCCGGCGCAGGTTGCATATTAAACTGATGTCTCTTTGGTGAATTCGACGCGGGGACCGAGAAAATTGGACGCCGTCCCGGTTGCCACAGGATTTCCCCTTCCTGCTCACCTCACCACCCCACTCCCCTAATTTACCCTTCACCCCTCAACCCCTGCCCCCGCGTTCTTCCTCGGGGTGGAACTTTGCCTGGATTGAGAGGGGTATTTGCTGGATATGGGATGCTATGAGCGACGGGCTTCCACTACCATGAAGGCGTCGGCGATTTAATTGAATATAAAAACAAACAAAAAAAGACGGACATAAAAACACAGAACTCAACCGAGAAGGGGGGACCTGCTAATCAGATGACAAAGAATGGGTGAGTAACTTCGGCTGCTTCACTCGCACCACGGACTCCCTCTAGACGGATGTTCGTGCCAGCCGGGGGGGTCGTCTAGTGGCAGAGAGGGTCGTAGCTGGGCAGATGCGCTGCGCTGGGTGATGGGGAGAGGGGCCCCGGGAGGGAGGCTGACATTGGATTAGGTCATCCTGCCTTCCTGCCGTGACCATTCGGTGATTGCCGGGAGCTGGGCTTGGGGTTTATGGCAGCATTAATGCCCCATCGCGTTGTGCGCTATTCCATCACTCAGTGCCCCCTCCCCAAAAAAAACAGGATATACACACACATTATTTTTTCCTATCAGTATCTGTGCCAATTTCTATTGCCTCCATCGGAACGCGTGCCATTTTTTTTATTTACCCCTCAGGTTCTCAATTAGTAATAATTGCACCATCAGCAACCTTGCCGTGATTTTTTATTATTTGCCCTCTCAAGGTCCAAAGCAGTGTTAAAAGCTTTCTAGACCTATGCCAGTAATAATTGCCCCGCCACACTTATGTTATGATAGTATTAATTGCCCATTCCCCGAGTAGGAGCCATACTTGCCCCCATCGTGATGCGTGGTAGTGTGTATTCCCTCCGTGACTCGTGCCAGCGTACACTGTCCTTCCTGTGTCCGTGCCAGTATGCAATGCCCTAATCAGAATCTCTGACAGTATGCATTGCCGCCATAGCACTGAATGCAAGAATGAATTGCCCCACCACGATCTGTGTCAATACTAATGGCCCCACTAGGGTATTTACCATCATTCAGTGGCCCGTCAATATCTGCCCTCATATGTGTTATGCATATCAGAATGCACGCTGTAGTTATTGCGCCTGGCGGCCCCGCATGTTTTAATTGCCCGCTCAAGATCTGCGTCATTATTAAATTCACCGTTAGAATCTGGAAGTGCGTCGATCGCCCCCTCAGAATCCACGTCCATCGTTCGCTTCTTCACGTCTCGTACTTGTTTGAATTGCCCATTTGCACCTCTCTCGCACCTGTCTAAAAGGCATATCCCTGTAAAAGTGGTGGGAGTCCTTGTGCCTGTTTGCTTCACAGCAAGATGCTTATTAACGTTTACTGCCCCGTCAGGATTGAATCCTGTTCCAGTGGGAAGAATGCCCGTCAAAGTTCCCGCTCGCCCCACCTCTACCACACGTTTTCAACATGCCCACCTTATGTGCCCAAAAAGTATTGCTTATCCCCCGGGCTAGTGCCGAGAAACCACCCAAGCGGCGTTCAGCGCTATGCAAAGATGAACATATTAAATACGTCAAGTAGCCCCACACGGCGCACCTGCGAGGAAGGCAGATGTGCAATCTATAGGCGAACGTAAATTGTAAATGACAATGCCATTTATTTATGTTTAAAAAAACATAAATAAAAATAATGTCAAGAGCAATGCCAATAGCTCTAACTTTAACAAAGGCAAAACCATTGCATTGTAAATGCTTGTTGTGAGCCCTGCAGGAAGCTCTGCTTTTCATTCATGCAGGGGCAGGGCTCACTTTGCACCTCAGGCCAGTTCAAGCATCTGCCTATCATTATTGTCATGCAGATGCAGTGATTAGGCTAAGAGAAAGAGGTGCCAGCAAAGGAAAGCCGATCACGGCCAGAAGCCCAGCCCTGCCCAGTCTGCCACAGCGGACAGGAATGCGGGAGGCATAATGCCCTTTCAGCCCATGACAGCAGGGCCCAGCTGAAGGGGGGGCGCCTTGGGCCTTGGAACGCTGCACATGAAGGCCCACGTGGAACTCGTACAGCGGCCCTTTTTCAAAAGGAGTTAGAAGGCCACGAGGACCATGGCAGCTTCCCACGCCAAGCGCCGGCCCTGACGAGAACCTGGGAAAACTGGGCATAGAGGAAAAAAAACTACAATGTGCGTGTAGCCGCGCCAAGTTGAAATTGTAACTGTACTTATATAGTGCTTAGGCTGACGAGGCGTACATTGTTGGCGGCTGCCGATCACTGATGCACTTGAGTCTCGGATGCAGTAAAGAAGCCCTTATATCCCTGCATTAGCCAGATAGAGCCAGGACTCTCTGTAACAAGAGATGGTCGGCACCACGTTCTAAGCGGGAATCCCTACCTCGACGGACGAGGTAACCAGATGCCGGAATTTCAATGCCGAGCAGCAGTAGAGATGCACAGAAACGCCTCCGCTCCAGGTAGCAGCCACGCAGGGCAAGACGTAAAGGAATATATATACACATAAAATCACAAATGGAAGGTGTGCAAGTTTGAAGGGAACGGGCGAGCGAATAATAAGGTAAGGGGCAGGCTCTTACAAATGCTAGCAAGAAGAATCAGCAAAACGAGAAAGGAAACTAAGGAACACAATTCCAGCTACAGTCAACAAGCATTGGCATAGCCATTAGGCCTCGCTTTTGGGACCTTCTAAGTATTTAGTTATGCAGCACAATATCCTTGGTGCAACAACATCAACAGTTGCGTGGCTAAACACGTATAAGGTCCCAAAGGCGAGACCTATTGGCTATGCCAATGCTGGTTATTTTTTGTTCTTGGGGGAAACCGGGCTAGTGCCAGGAGGGTCAAGGGTGAGTGGCAGGGAGGTGAGGAGTGAATGCCAGGAGGGACAAGGGTGACTGTCAGGCCATGGGGGTGAAGGGTGAGTACCAGAGAGGTGAGGAGTGAATGCCAGGAGGGACAAGGGTGACTGTCAGGCCATGGGGGTGAAGGGTGAGTACCAGAGAGGTGAGGAGTGAATGCCAGGAGGGACAAGGGTGACTGTCAGGCCATGGGGGTGAAGGGTGAGTGCCAGAGAGGTGAGGAGTGAGTGCCAGGGAGATGAGACGTAAGAGTCAAGAGGGTCAAGGGTGAGTGCCAGGGAGGGGAAGGGTGAGTGCCGAGAAGGGGAAGTATGAGTGCCAG
The DNA here is from genome assembly GCF_964261635.1 of Lissotriton helveticus. NCBI lineage: Eukaryota > Metazoa > Chordata > Amphibia > Caudata > Salamandridae > Lissotriton > Lissotriton helveticus. The sequence goes on from NC_136070.1 coordinate 557,736,263, forward strand.
GGGTGAGTGGTGGCTGCCAGGCCGGGGGGGGGGGGGTGAAGGGCTAGTGCCACGGAGGTGAAGGTTGAGTGCCAGGTCAGGGGGATGAAGGGTGAGTGCCAGAGAGATGAAGGTTGAGTGCCATGGAGGTGAGACGTAAGAGTCAGGAGGGTCAAGGGTGAGTGCCAGGGAGGGTAAGGGTGAGTGCAAGGGGTGAAGGGTGAGTGCAAGGGGTGAAGGGTAGCTGCCAGGCCAGGGGGATGAAGGGCTAGTGCCATGGAGGTGAAGGGTGAGTGCCAAGGGGGTGAGTAGAGAACGCCATGAGAACATGGGGGAGTGTCAGGGAGGTGAAGGATATGTGCCAGGGAGGGGAAGTATGAGTACCAGGAGGGTCGAGGGTGAGTGTCAGGGAGGTGACAGTTGAGTGTCACAGAGAGTCAATGCTGAGTGCCAGAGAGGGAGAAGGGTGAGTGCCAGGTGCGAGGAGTGACTGCCAGGCCTGAGGTGTGAAGAGTGAGTGCCAGGGAGGTGAGGGGTGAGTGACAGACTACAAACAGTAGTGAGCTGGGGTCTAGAAAGAGGTGTGGAGATCATCACCCGGTGTGTGCCAGGCTGTGACGCACCAGTGCCAGGCCAGACTTGGGTGGATGCAAGAACCTCTGAAAGACGGGTGCCAGGTCACTCGTAACCTTAGTACAGGAGTGGGGTGCGCAGGAGAGAGTAACATCTTCAAACAAGAAACTATGCAAAATCCTGAAAACTCCACTTTATGGTCTTGCAACCCTATGTGGAAAATAATTAGCAAATGAATAGGCTTCCGTAGCGGACTTGCAGCTTGGTTTTTTTTTTTTGATTATTTTTTATTAGGCAATCAAGTCAAATAAAAAAGCAATATAACAGAAACATACATTCTTTAGAGTGATAACCCGGAGCAATCATATAATCAAAGTATCTCATTATACATCCTACCATACAAATTTGGCCTAAAAGGAAAAAACAATAAAAAAGGGGAAAATAAATAAATAGAATAAAGAAAGATAAGTGAATAAATAAATAAAAATGGAAAAGAATGAGGAGCCGTACATTTTTACTCTCTTTAAACTTCAGTCAATCAGAAAAGTTCCACTTGTAGCCTTTATACAAAATTAGTCCAAATTTTTTCCATTTTAACTACAGACTTCCGACTTCTATTCTTAGCCAGGGCCATTTCCATAGTATATATTTCGTGTAATAAGGTTATTCACTCTGCCCTGCATGGTGGGTTTGGTGATATCCACGCTCTAGCTACCACCAACCTAGCACAGGGCAGCGCTATATTTAGCCAGCTTGTCTTGTTGTTGCCCGTCGAGTGTAAAGAAAGTAAGACCATAGATGCAGTAAGTGGAGAGAAAATCAATAGTTTTTGATATAAAATGTTTTCTATGTCTTGCCAGAACTTTACCAGCATAGGGCATGAGTAAATCATATGAATAAGATCTGCTGCCACCAGATCGCATTTAGGACATTTAGTTCGATCATAGTTTAAATTGTTCTGTGTCCATTTAGAAATTTTTGATGGAGTATGATATAATTGACTAACCGTCCTATATAATTGTAACTTTAAGCTTGAAGAGTGGACTAATTTGTTAATACTTGTGAGAGCACTTGATATATTCTGTGGAGTCACATTAGTTCCTAGCTCTAGCGTCCATTTTTGTGACAATCTTGGGCAATCATCCGCATTATGCTGGATAAGATATTTGTATCCCATACTAATTAACGATTTCTTTTTTGTATTATACAGACAACTCCAAATATCCGAGCTTGTAATTTTTTTCAGCTTCATTTTCCGTATTAAATAATCCCTAATTTGCATATATTTATATATCGTGCCCCCTGGCAAAGTATAAAGCAGCTGTAGAGTAGAAAACTCAAGAAAGCCAGCAGAGCCATATAAATCTCCCAGTATCTTAATTCCGTATATAGCCCAGTCTCTCCCTACCCTATCGTTGAAAATAGCGGGTAGCCCAGGATTGTCCCATAATGGTAAATCTGTATGAAAAAAAGAAGTATCGCAGAATTTCATAACCAAATTAAAGACTTGCAGCTTGTTACAGCAACTTATTGAGATAAAGTTTGCATTGCAAATAAGCCAAAGCTAACACAATCTGAATTAGTAACGGTACGATTCGCAATGAACTAGAGAAGTTAAACAAGCATTTACAATGCAACGGTTTCGCCTTTGCAAAAGTTAGAGCTATTGGCATTGTAAATGACAACATTTTTATTTATGTGTTGGTTTTGAAAACAGATAAATAAATGGCATTGTCATTTACAATACCAATAGCGCATGCATTTGAGGCACGGGCCCCGGCACAAATAAACCTACGCTCACATAAGCACCACGCTCTCACAGGCCCACGCATGCTACCTCATGTCAGTAATACACCCCATGGTCGGCTATGGCACATGTACATTAGGGCCTCGAAGGGCCAGCCCAGTTCTATGTGTACGGACCCAGGCACAATGGTATTGCGTCCACATCCCCCATTCACACACTGCTTTTCAAGAGCCCGGTCACAAAGGTAACCAGCACGTTCAGGTCCCAAGCACAAATGCCTTGCCCCGGCACAAGTGGACCCACACTCATATTACCATTCGCCTGCCCACTTCATTCTTTCATACTGCCCACTAAACAGCTTGCTCTCCACGGGTCAGGGCACAAACCGTGGCCACGAGGCTCGGAGATATACACACACCCATCACCCCAACAGGGCCCGGACGAACATCCTGTCGTCACGGGACCCAGCCACAGGGTGCAGTGTCTTACATCAGCCTTAAAAACATTTCAACCTTTTCCACAACTGCCTGGCCGACCCAAACTTCCACCACCGAGAACTGAACGCCTAGTATCCGGGGCGAGCTCTGGTTACCCCCATAAGAGGGATCGCATAATGCCTTAAAATAGCAAGGAGCACTCACTGCAAACCCCACTAACAACACTTTAAGAGCGATTGCGGCAATTAGAGTCCTGTGTGCATATTTTACAGCCCCGAAATGTGCACCTAGGTCATAAATCACCCAGGAACAGAGAAACCCAGCAACACAGCCGGTGCTCACATCTGCAGATACTGAAATTCACCAAAGCCCTCTGTTAAACACAAGTGAAAGGGTATATCAACGCTGGTCACTTTCAGTGTACACCCACACCCACCAAAAGAAGAGAAGGCGAGAACCTCAATTCACCTCCATTTGCCGCACATTGGTTACGGCTGTGTCGAAACACTGCAGCGCTGTAGTCACTGGTCCCACATCCAATCCAAGAATGTAACGTGACAGACACTGAGAAAATGCTGCTTGTGTCCGCTACTAAATTGCAATTCTAACATTAATTTCCCTGCATCTGTATAGTTCACAAACACCAACTAGCTAACTAACCAAGTACGGACAGAGCTTGCGAGGCAGCCATCCCCATCCAGCCATCTGTTACCCAGAAGAAGGCCCAGTGCAATGAAGGGAAACTGACTTTGTTTAGCTTCTGGTCGGATTTTAGCAATATTGATCCTGGATAAGATAATCAGTGGAAAGCCTCAGCTATTGCAATTAGCCGAGGGGGAGCCATGCGTGGCCATTGGCTTCCAAATATTTTGCAGGCCAGCCTTATTACAGTTCTATATGCATATCTCACTCAGTTGGCCTGCGCATGGCCGATACATTGTGGGTTTAAGTTGTCCCGCAGTGAACATTCCCAATCGCTGTAACCTGCACCAAACACCCTCTCCCCACCCCCAAAAAAGAAATCACATCCACAATGCACAGGCCTTGCGCACAGATAAACCCGGACCCTCCCTCATCTGCGCCCAATAAACATTTCAGACATGTTTACTGTGAGTAAATAACCCTGCTCGGAACTGATAATGTAGTGCAGTCAATGTGAAACCGACGTTGTCGCTTAAAAAAAAAAAGTCTAAGGGAGTTGAAAGATTAATGTTTTTTTTATTGTTTTTACCACAGTGGCTTGGTCAAGGTACAGTGTTCAGTTCAACCAATGCCAAAGGGGTCCTGGCCAAACATACGGGGATTTAAATCAATTTCCACAAGGAAAGGCTAAACGTTCGCGGCTTCCCATGTTCATGCAGATATAGCAAACTGGAAGGGTGAACTTTGAAACATGAGGCTAAAGTGACAATTGTGAGCAAACAAAATACACAACACCACACAGACTCTCACTAGCAGGCCGATGTCACCAGTCAAACGACCCCGTACCTGCTTCAACTCCGGTCAGCGTGAGGTCTTCATCCGAGTTCCGACTCGCTTCCAGGCCGTCCGTGCATGTCGAGTATCCGGCCCTCTCAGCGAGACCTTGCAGGACCACTAAAATCGCGCAGCCCATCCCGGAAACAGACACGTCGGAAATGAGAATAACATGCCGAGAAAAAAAAAAAACATCCGCCCACCGCCGCAATGACGTTGTTAAAGGGGCGGAGAGCGAAAAAATTGCCGGAACGCCCACGAATCTGCTCGGACAATGACTGACGCATCTCTGTTCCAATGGCTAGCCTCCATTTATGGGGCTAGCCAATGGAACAGAGAGGCAGGTTAAAGCCCCATACTGAAACTCAAAAGATTTTGCCTGCGCGAACACTGCTGCGCAGTGGATGCCAGGCGAAACCTAAAAAGCACCCCAGTATTGAACAGAGGATACAGAATAATAAAATGGGGGCAATATTGGTCTCCTTTTCACAGCTGACAGCCAAACAACAGGGTGTTGTGGAGGACTCGGATTCTGGTGGAATCTGAATTTTTAAGAGTCAATTTTTCATAAAACTTTTATTTTTAAACAACTCTTTTTTACACATTAGTGTATAGTGACACGCAAGTGCCACTGCCCTTCTTCTAAGACACACCCTCTGTGAAACAAACCGATTAGAATAACTGTTTGCTGTTTAAAACTAAGTGGGGCACGAATGCAGTATAGCATTCTGGTTATTGCTTGAAGAAAGGATAAGAAACCTGGTTACCTTTGTCTGTACCATTAATATCTATGTGGATCGGAGAAAATGCATGGAGTGGTATGGTTGACAGGAGACGTGTAGGCTGCTTAAATATTGTAGAGATTGGATTGTCAAGCACTAAGAAACAAGAGTGAATGCTGAATAAAACTAGAAATGTGAACACTTTCATGGTGAACTCGGCCGTGAAAGTGAAACTGATCGCGTGAAAGTGAAACTGATCGCATGAAAGTTTAACTGATCGCAATCGCGCTACCTGGCTGAGAGGAGGCTGATAGGCAGTGAGTGGCCGGGGGTGGGTGTGTGGTTGTGTGTGTGTGTGGTTGTGTGTGTGTCTGTGGTTGTGTGTGTGTCTGTGATTGTGTGTGTGTGTGTGGTTGGTTGTGTGTGTGTGTGTGTGTGGTTGGTTGTGTGTGTGGTTGTGGGTGTGTGGGTGGGTGTGTTTGGGTGTGGTTGTGTGTGGTTGTGGGTGTGGTTGTGGGTATAGGTGTGGTTGGGAGTGGTTGTGGGTGTGGTTGTGGGTGGTTGTGGGTGTGGTTGTGTGTGTGGTTGTGTGTGGGTGTGGTTGTGTGTGGTTGTGTATGGTTGTGTGTGTGTGGTTGTGTGTGTGATGGTGTGTGTGGTTTGCGTGGTTGTTTATGTGTGGTTGTGTGTGTGTGGCGGTGTGTGTGGTTGTGGATGTGTATGTGGTTGTGTATGTGGTTGTGTGTGATTGTGTGTGTGGTTGTGTGTGTGGTTGTGTGTGGGTGTGGTTGTGTGTGTGGTTGTGAGTGTGTGTGTGTGGTTTGTGTGTGTGGCTGTGTGTGTGGTTGTGTGGTTGTGTGTGGTTGTGTGTGTGGTGTTGTGGTTGTGTGTAGTTGTGGTCGTGTTTGTGGTTGTGTGTGTGGTTGTGTTTGTGTGGTTGTGTGAGTGGTTGTGTGAGTGGTTGTGTGTGTGTGGTTGTGTGTGTGTGGTTGTGTGTGTGTGGTTGTGTGTGGTGTTGTGTGTGGTGTTGTGTGTGGTGTTGTGTTTGTGTGTGGTTGTGTGTGTGGTTGTGTTTGTGTGTGGTTGTGTGTCTTTGTGTGAGTATGGTTGTGTGTGTGTTTGGTTGTGTGTGTTTGTGTGTGGTTGTGTGTGTTTGGTTGTGTGTGAGATTGTGTGTGGTTGTAGTGGTGGTTGTGTGTGTTTGTGGTTGTGTGTGTGTGTGTGGTTGTGTGTGTGTGGTTGTGTGCGTGTGTGTGTGTGTTTGGTTGTCTGGTTGTGTGTGTGGTTGTGTGTGGTTGTGTGTGGTGTGTGGTTTGTGGTTGTGTGTGGTTCATGTATGGTTCAAGAGTTGGTGTATGTGTGGTTGTGTGTGTAGTTGTGGTTGTGTGTGTAGTTGTGGTTGTGTGTGGTTGGGTGTGTGTGTTTGGTTGTCTGGTTGTGTGTGTGGTTGTGTGGTTGGGTGTGTGCTTGTGGTTGTGTGTGGGTGTGGTTGAGGTGTGTGGTTGTGGTTGTGTGTGTGTGGTTGTGTGTGTGGTGGTGTGTGTGTGTGGTTGTGTGTGGTGTGGGTGTGGTTGTGGGTATGGTTTGTGTGGTTGTGTGTGTGTGATTGTGTGTGGTTGTGGGTGTGATTTTGGTTGTGTGTGGTTTTGTGTTTGTGTGTGGTTTTGTGTGTGTGGTTGTGTGTGTTGTATTTGTGTGTGTGGTTGTGTGTGTGTGGTTGTGGGTTTGTGTGTGTGGTTGTGGGTTTGTGTGTGTGGTTATAGCGAGACCTAAAAACGACTTGCGTAGGACCCATAGAGTTAAAATAAAGGGGATAGAACAGCAAAACACTAAAGCACCAGGCCAGTGCTCCCTTCTTGAAGAGTTACTGGTTATTAATAAACATAACTACCCATAAAATAAGACTTGACTACAAAGAAAATAAACAAAATGAATGGTCACTACTGGGGGTGGATGGAAACCCCTTCTATGAATAACTCTTCTACCAAAGTGCCTTATACCCACCACAAACCAAGTCACACTTTCCTCTCGACTGAGAAACCTGAATCTGTCACCAAAATGAAACAATGGGCAGCAGCAAGCGGAAAGACAATGGGCATATTTACTAAGAAGTGACGGAGACCGGTGTTAGCCTTCCTAGCTTAACGCCGCACTCTTCCACTTCTGAAATGCAGGGCTGCTCCTTATTTACAACAATATGGTGCAGTCCTGCATTTCCGCCTGCGCTGGTGCTAAATTTAGAAGCCTAGGGCCAATGCAGACACCCTTGCACTATAGTGAAAGGGTGTCTACGTTAAAGGGAAGATTGTTTATGTGCAGGAAGGTCTCCCTTCCTGCACATGAACAATCTTTAACCCCTTCGCTGCGGCCGTGATTTTTCCGCTGTGCGGTAAACAAAAGAACAGGGCGGAGCCGTGACGAACCCCAGCCGTCATCCGCACACGCCCACCGCGGGGCGTGACGGCTGGGGTTCGTCACCAGCATGGGAGGGGTTAAATGGTGTTTTGTAACTTCTATGTGTGCTGCTTATTGCAGCACACACAGAACTTGCAAAACGTCATTTAAAAAAAAAATTATTGTTTATGTGCAGGAATGGACACCTTCCTGCACATAGAGAATCTATGGCATTCTGTTGTTTCTATGTGAGCTGCACAATGCAGCACACATGGAAACAGCAAAAATGAGGAGAAATTAAACATTTCTCCTCGTTTCACCAGGTTCAGACCAGGTTTTCCCTGGTATTAATGTTGGTACTGTCTCCAATTTACGCCACACTTGTAAGGGGACAGCATCAAAATCAATCGGTGTTGCGGTGGAACGCCCACCACAACACCCATAGCCCGCCCCTTTCATGCTGAGTATAGCATTAAATGGGGCATTATTTACAAGGCAGTGTTAAGTGGCTTAACACTGCCTTGTAAATAAGGAAAAGCCCCTATCGCCACTACAACGTCCTGAAAAGTGAAGTTGTGGTAGCGATATGGGCTTGTAAATATGCCCCAAAGGCTCTTAGTGGATTAAGCATTTTCGTGCCAGTGTGCCACAATCAAAGAAGCAGTCATGGCATAGCAAAAAAGAATCCAACTCACAAAAAAGAAGATATCCTACACTTCCTAACGATATGCGAAAAGATTGGTAAGAAGACATCAGACAATAGGCCTAGGCCAATGGCTAGCAGATTGCCACTTCTAGTGGGGGAAACCACCAAGATTTAGATGTTTTATGGTTATTGGCTCAGATCCGTTACCTTGGGATAACAGTGGTGTGGGGTTTTATGACCTAACATGTTAAGTACGATTTTTAGCAGTGCCTTGAATTTCAATAATGTATTTTGACAATATATCTTGTTGGTTCGCTTAGTGGTAAATCAACCAGCCTTCTTGAAAAAAAGGCTTCTTTTTTTGAAAGAAGCACGAACGCACTTTAATACTGAGAGGGCATGCAAGATATATTAAATATACCAGTAAATAAAATAAAAGATTAAAGACAAGGGAAAACCTGGTCTTACCATGGCGCAACAAGGAGAAATGTTTAATTTCTCCTTGTTTTTGCCATTTCCATGTGTGCTGCGATGTGCAGCACAAATAGAAACAGCATTACGCCATTGACTGTTTATGTGGAGGGAGGTGTCCCTTTTTAAAAAAAAATACGTTTTGGAACTTCTATGTGTACTGCATTAAGCAGCACACTTAGAAGTTATAATACGCCATTTAAAAATTGTTTATGTGCAGGAAGGGACGGTTCAGTGACTAAGTATCGAGGGGCATAATATAGAATTCCCAAAATATCGACTCAAAAATATCGAAGTACAGAATATAGAATCTCTATCTACAAACAGGTAAGTACTAAAATATTGAATCCAAAATATCGATAGTTAAAATATAGTTAACTAAAATAACGAATTTTTTAAATGTATTAAAAATAATATAAAAGTAATTAAATATTAAAAACAATTAAATAAAACATACTTAAAATAATGTAAAAAAAGCTTAAAATGTAAAAATAATAAATGTTAAAAAAAAGTAGAGAATTTGTTGGATTGTGAGAGGGTAAAAATTACTATTCCCACTCCAGTGAGTGCAACAGTAGGGAAAACATTGGATAGCGTAGGGGTAAAAATTACTATTCCCACTCTAAAGAGTGCAACAATAGGGAAAGCTTTGGATAGCGGGAGGGTAAAAATGACTATTCCCACTCCTGTGAGTGCAACTGTAGGGAAAACGTTGGACAGCGTAGGGGTAAAAATTACTACTCCCACTCCAAAGAGTGCAACAGTAGGGAAAACGTTGGATAGCAGGAGGGTAAAAATTACTATTCCCACTCCAGAGAGTGCAACAGTAGGGAAAGTGTTGGATAGCGGGAGGGTAAAAATGACTATTCCCACTCCAGTGAGTGCAACAGTAGGGAAAGCATTGGATAACGGGAGGGTAAAAATTACTATTCCCACTCCAGTGAGTGCAACAGTAGGGAAAGCCTCGGATAGCGTAGGGGTAAAAATGATTATTCCCACTGCAGTTAGCTCAACAGTAGGGAAAGTGTTGGCTAGCGGGAGGGTAAAAATTACAATTCCCACTCCCGGAGTGCAACAGTAGGGAAAGCGTTGGATAGCGGGAGGGTAAAAATTACTATTCCCACTCCAGTGAGTTCAACAGTAGGGAAAGTGTTGCATAGCTGGAGGGGTAAAAAATACTATTCCCACTCCAGAGAGTGCAACAGTAGGGAAAGTAATTAAGGCAGATGTTAAGTGGAGGAACCTATTCAGGGTACTATCAGTTAATGTGAGGTGTTTGAATTCCCCAGGAAAAAGGCGCAGAATATACACTAAGCTAGAACAAGAGACCGGTTTGCCGCGAGAGACATCAAAAAGTGAATGCTGGAAGGTTTCAAAAAGAAACATTGTCCAAATTCATAGCTCGGTCGCACATACAACATGCAGGTTAGCCATACTGCTGAGGAATTCATGGGGTTTGAAGATATTCATGAATCGCTACCTGAAAACATGCGAAAAGTAAAATATAAGAAACCACAAACAGAGCATATATGCTGTTGTGCCCTGATTTCAAAGGTAAACAGGGATCGAATAGTCCACCATACTGGCATTTGGCAAACTTCAGTTAGATGACAGAGGCAATGCAGCACTATCCTGGAACTTTTAGAAATAAATATACTCCAAAGGGGAAGAGACTGATACAGAATAAAAGGAATTCTTCGCATAGTTAAATTTCCCAAAAATATTGAAAGGACAGGGAGTCCTTGATAGCTACAATTGTAAAATAAGAGGTGCTTGCAACTGTCACCAGCCTCAATTCCTATAAATCTTCTGGCCCTGGCAGCATTCCAAGTGAATTTTGAATTTGCATCTAAGTTGGAGCCTACCATGTCTTGACCAATTTGCTCGAATTGATAGAGAGATGGTGAAAGTCATGAAATCAATTACCAGGCAAAAAGCAGAACAATACACATCACTACGAGCAATTGAAACATTAAATGTAGATATAAAGATCCACATGAAAATAAAAATGGCCAAAAGATTACAGGAAAATATTCCTTGCAAGTATACATGGAGATTAATGCGGGGTTTGTGGTGTGCAAACAAAGGTGCTTATTTACAAGCCCCTTGCATCGCCTGTACGTCACTTTTCCCATGTTAAAAGTTACGCACCAGGGGGGCGTGGCCAAGATGGCGACGGAGTAAGACGTCCTTGAGAGTCTATCCGGCGCCAACCTCCGCTTAGCCTTGCCCAGCACCCGGAGCGCCGACCGAGCGGCACCCCTACTGCCTGCTGCACAGCCCGAAAAGGCGGAGAGCGGTCCGGTGCAGAGCGCTTGGCCGACGGGACCTCAGACGCGGCAAACGGCCACCCGGAGACCTGAGGCCCTATGATCCCCGGCCTCGAGTGGTGAGACGGGCCGACCCCACTGCATCGAATCGGGTGTGAGCAGCGGCGGAGACGGGCCGCGCGCACACGATCCCCGGAGCCCCCGGATTGGCGGATCCCCCAGACTGAGAGCACTACCTTCGTCCCTGTGGGAGTGGTGTTGCCCGGGTCTGCTGCTGCGGGCGGGAGGCGAGTGCTGGCCGCCGAGAGCGGCGACAACGGCGGTGCGCCATTCTCCCCCCCAATCTCCGCTCCTGGCCTACCCTGGTAAAGGAACTACCTGCTGATGACCCTGGCGGTGAGCCGGCTCGAGCGCGGAGAGCGCTGGTGTGGCCTTCCTGCTTGTGCTTCGCCTGAGCGACCGGTCGCGGCGGAAGACGCCACCATATGCGAGCCCGACCTGCAGGCCTGAGTGATGCAGGGGCGGCGGAGAGGGACCTCGGCTGGATTCTCTCGACAGAGGGGGTCGGCCGGCTCCCCTGAGTACCGGCCTGGACTGTTTTTTGCTACTGGTGGCCTGGTGTTTGGGTGGCCCTACAGATTCAGCCACGAGGTCGAGCAGGGGAGGCGGAAGACGGAGTTGACTCCCGGCCTGCTGGCGAGGGGGAGCGGACCCGGCGCCACGAGGGCCGCCATTCCGCGGCTGCGAGAGACCGAACTCGTCGCCTACAAGGCCTTAAGAATTGGCGGCACTCGACGCTAACACAACCGGTGAGTGGAAGTACCGGGGGTGTTCTCTGGATCTGGCCGGCTGTCCCCCTGTTTCTGGTGCTATTTACAAGGTGACCTGCAGTACACCTTGCATTGCTCCGGGACCTGCGCTATCTCGAGGAGGTGGGCAGCTCGCTGAAGCCATAATGTCTACGTCCCTACGTAAGGGGAAGCCCGATAAGGAGATGCCGCAGAGAGGGGCTCAGCAACCGGCGTCCCCTGGGACCAGTGCGTCCTCCGGACAATCCGACGATGAGGCTCCCGCCACCAAGGCCTTTATGAAGGAGCTCTTTGCCGCCATCAAGGACGACATCTCAGAACTTTGTGCGCAATTAGCCTCTGACTTCCGCGAGGTGCGACGGGATGTCGACAAAACCTGGATCTCCAGGCCCACACCGAGGACTAAGAGAACCGCTCCCGCCGGAATAACATTTGCATTCGTGCGGTGCCTTGGGATGGAGAGGCGGGGGACCTGCGAGGCTACGTGGAGGCGCTCTTCCTACAGGTATTGGACGAGGCGGACGTTACAGCCATTAGAATGGACAGAGTCCACAGGGTTGGCCTACCCAAACGAGGATGGGGGACGCCCCCCGACATTCTAGTGTGCGTCCACGACTTTCAGCTGAAGGAACACATCCTCCGGAAGGCTCGGGACATCCCTTCTATCAAGTTCCGTGACCATCGACCCCAGTTGTATCAGGATTTGGTGGCGTCCACTCTCCAGAAGCGGCGGGAATTTCGGCCTGTCACCTCTCGCCTCCGGGAACAATCTATATCCTACTCCTGGGGCCATCCCTTCCGTCTCATCTTTCGATGGCAGAACAGACTGGTGTAGGTGAGGTCGCTTCAGGCTGCCAAGGACATCTTGGGCATTGACGACGAAAATCCGGAGCCCACGGACGAAGACGCACCATCAAGGCGGAGACACCGATCACCATCTTGGCAGAGAGTGGGGCGAGATAGGAACCTGGGTCGGCCTGATCGTTCGACCAGCTTGCAGGAACGGGGTGCGGCGGTGGCCTCCGTTACGTCTGTAACGATGTCTTCAACGCAAGGTAGCTTTGGGGCGGCTTGAGCCTTGGACTTCAGCTGTTGGCACCGGAGGGGCCCTCTACCTTCAGGTACTGTGGGTAACTTGTACTTTTTGGGAAGACACCACAGACAGGCCTTAAGAGGACTCATCCCTTGGGCCCTTCCCCCACGAGAGAGACAATTACGTTTACTCTACGTCGCATCCAGATGGTTTATTTGTCCACTTGTAGGAGGTTGTGGGGTTGGGGGAGTTGATTGCGGGATGGGTTGTTGAGGGGGGTTGGGGTTGGGGGATGGGATGTTCGGGTGGGTTGTTCGGGGGTGGTGATGACAGTAATGCTTGGATTGTCGTGTGTGTTGAATCTACTGGGGAGCTCCTTCCTTGTCCCGAGGGGATGGGGTACTGCGGAGGTTAGACCATTTTCTGACTCTGCTGGCCCCGAATCCAGGCGACCCTTGACAAACCCCGGGAGGGTGAGTAGGGAGCGGAACTGGGTGCTGAGGAGGGAAGTGGTGAGTAATGTTGGCGGGAGGAACGCTGAGATTTGGAGGGGCTGGAGGACTGGGGCTGGGATGCTGGCTGGCACAAGGAGACGAGAGGATGGGATGAATGCTACGCGGGTGAATCTGCTCTGTTTTAATGTCACTTAATATTGCTACTTGGAATGTGAAGGGCCTGAACTCTCCGCAGAAGCGCCAGAAAGTTTGGAAATACCTGACTGATCATCAGCTAGATGTGGTGGGCCTACAGGAAACCCATCTGGCGCGCAAGGATGAGCTCCGCCTTAAGCATAGGCACCTTCCTCTTATTTATAGGTCTTCGGCCTCCACCAAACATAGAGGGGTGGCCCTGGTGTTCCGAGCGGCCCTTCACTTTCAGCCAATGGGGATGCAGAGTGACAGGGAGGGCCGCTGGCTGATGGTCAAAGGGTTACTCCGCGAAAGGCTCTGTACGTTTGTGGTGGTGTATACTCCTAATTCGGGGCAGAATAGTTTTCTCCAGGATCTGCTGTGTAGAGTTGAGAACTTTGTCGAGGGTCATTTGATTTTCCTAGGAGATTTTAACTTGGTGTGGGACAAGACCCTGGATAGTTCGGGTGCTCTTGGAGCTGATGCCGGCTCTTTCTCTGCAGCTACACAGAGTAGGATTGCTGACATGGGTCTGATTGATAGCTGGCGCACGCTACACCCCCACTCCCGAGACTACACCTTCTTCTCTGCTGTCCATCGCTCCTATTCCCGACTAGACCATATCTTTTTAAGCCAGGCCCTTCGGGGCGATGTCCCTGACTCCAGAATATTTCCACTCTCTGGCTCAGATCACAGTCTACTGGTCCTTGGGTTGAGCTGGTCGGCAAGGGGGGACAGGCCACGCAAATGGTATTTCCCAGCTGCCTTAACCCGAGATGACACTTCGTGCAAGGCGTTGCGGACGGCCATCCGGGATTTCCTGGCTCTTAACCCCGTATCGGACACCTCCATCTTCAATACTTGGGATGCCTGCAAGGCTTCCCTACGGGGCACATGCCTCGCCCTAAATGCTAATCTTAAACTGCGGAGGGCGGAACGGGAGAAGCTGGCGGCGGAGCTTGCCTCCCTGGAATCAGCGCATAAATTGAACCCCTCCCGACTTACCCTTCGCCCCCTTACGGCAGTCCGGGGGAAGTTGAGGGCCCACTACAACAACAGGGCTGAATTTACTCTACTGCAGCTGCGCCACATTTCATATGCGCAGGGAGACAAGGTAGGGAGACATTTAGCCCGTCAGCTTCGAGACAAACTGGAAAGAGAATATATTGGGGGCATGCGGGACGGGACAGGTGACCCACTCCATCGAGACGAGGAAAAGGGGGCCTTGTTTGGCCGTTTTTATGCTGCCCTCTACAGAAGCGATGACCTCGACCCTGCAGCGCAAAGGAGATATCTAGCAGACTTATAACTACCTCAGGTCTCTGCTGACTGGAACGAACTCTTGACGGCCCCCTTCTCCCGAGAGGAAGTACTAGACGCCATCAAAGCCCTGAAACCTCATAAGGCACCGGGGCCGGACGGATACACCGCCCTTTTTTATCAGACCTTCTCCACCGAGATCTGTGACTACCTGGTTGATCTCTTCAACGTGATGGCCGAAACGGGAGGCATCTCAGGCTCTATGGCCGAGGCGGTGATCTCGATCATTCCTAAACCCGGGAAGGACCCCTCTAGTTGCTCCTCCTACCGACCGATTGCCCTCTTAAATATAGATGCGAAACTGTATTCAGCTATCATTGCACGGCGCCTCCAGGAGCTAATGCCGATCCTCATCCACCCGGATCAATCGGGTTTTATCGCGGGAAGACAGACTCACGATAATTTGCGTCGAGTGATGCATCTGATCGAAAAAGCCAACAGATTCCGCATCCCGGCAGTACTGGTGGGACTAGATGCGGAGAAGGCTTTCGACCGGGTGGACTGGGGGTTTTTATTCCGTACCCTGGCGGCCTTCGGGTTCTCGGATAAATTTATCACGATGATTCGGGCGAACTACAGTACTCCCCGCTCCAGGGTGTCGGTTAACGGCCACTTGTCCCCCGCTTTCTCCCACTCCCGCGGGACCAGACAGGGCTGTCCCCTTTCTCCTCTACTCTTTGCGTTGAGCATTGAACCACTGGCGTTAGTGGTGAGAGAGCACGAGGGGATTCGGGGCCTCCCCTTCACTGGAGAACAACACAAGATTTCAGTCTTCGCAGATGACATTCTGTTATCTGTGGGGGAGCCAGCCCGCTCGCTCCCACATATCCGGAGGGTCCTATCCGTGTTTGAGGAGGTAGCTGGATTTAAGGTTAACTTCGGGAAGTCGTATGTCCTTAACATTACACTTTCGCCCGCTGAAGTGGAGCGGGTACGGCCTTTGACCCCCCTGTCTTGGGCGACCAGTTCCCTCTTGTATCTGGGGGTCCACTTGACACCTACCATAGGGGGCCTATTCTCTGCAAATTTCCCCCCGATGCTGTCGTCCATACGGGCTGATTTAGCCCGCTGGAAGCCCAACTACATATCGTGGCTAGGCAGAATACATGCCATCAAGATGGTTCTCCTCCCCAAACTTCTTTACCTTTTTCAGGCCCTTCCCATTCCACTGGATCTAGATTTTTTTAGGCGCCTCAAGACTTTGATGCTCCGCTTCATCTGGCAGGACGGACGAGCCCGTTTCTCCTTTTTCACATTGCGTCGATCACGGTCGGAGGGGGGAGTGGGCCTTCCTGATATGCACTTGTATTACAAGGCTGCACAACTACGAGTCCTTTTGGAATGGTCCCGGAAACTCTCAGAAAAACACTGGCTGCACATGGACAGAAGTGTCGCGGGTCGGTCCATATGGGACCTGGCTTGGAAGCCCAAAGGAGATAGGCCCAGGAATGCCTATATCAGTACCCCCACTAGCACGGTGCTGAAGGTGTGGGACACAGTCTCGAGCGATGACCGCTGGACGACGTTCCCGTCACCCTTCACCCCCATACTTTTCAACCCGGCCTTCCCCCCAGCGTTGCAGGAAGGTCCCTTCCGTCTGTGGCGTGAGGGGGGCTGTAGGGCACTTACTCATCTTTTCCACGGTTCCGTCCCGCTTACTTTCGCTAACTGCATGAGAGACTATGGGGTTCCTTCGTCTGAACGATATCACCATCTCCAGCTCCTCCACTGGGCTACTTCCACCGGGGTGGGTGAGGCGGCCACGAGACCGCCGTCCGCCTTCGAGGCCTTCCTCTTACGCACTGCCACTATGAAAGGAGCCATCTCCTTTCTCTATAAGTTGCTTCTCACCACGGCCACATCACCCCGCCCACGTTATATGGGACACTGGGAGGAACTGCTTGGAAGAGACATCACCGATGCAGAATGGGCGGGCCTTTGGCGGGACATCACGGCGCATAACCGCTCTGTGGCGCTGCGGGAAGCCCATCTCAAAACACTGATGGACTGGTACTTGTACCCATCCAAATTGCACCGCATCTTTCCGTCCTCATCGGACCGCTGTTGGAGGGGCTGTGGTTTCTTGGGGGATTTCCGCCACATCTGGTGGGATTGCCCGGTCATTCGCCCTTACTGGGAGGAGAATTTGTCCCACCTCAAGGACATACTTGGCTACCCAATCTCTGACACACTAGAACATGTCCTACTCGGGCTTCGGGACCCTGCTCTCGAACACCAGACGAGAGCCGATAAGCAGATTCTTTGGCTCTGTCTTGGAGCAGCTAAGCTCACCCTGGCGGCAGCATGGAAGAACCCAGCTGCTCCAGCGATTTCCCTCTGGCACGCTAGACTGTGGAGACTCTTGAGTGTGGAACGAGTGGCGGACATCTTTTTGGGCAACTTTAAGAACTTCATCTTTCGCTGGGGCCCGCTGGTCCGGTTCCTTTCCCGAGGATTGCCATCAGCAGTCTGTCCCTCATCAGTGCGCGCGCTCCACCTGTTTCAACTTTAACTGTGCGCTCAGTATGTTTGTGCGTATGAATGGCTGTCGTCACCACGGGGGGTGGGGTGGGAGGGAGGGGGGGGGGGGGGGGTTCTTCGTTGGTTGGCCCTGATATGCGACACCCCTGGCACATTTGGAAGGGTTCAGAGG
Organism: Lissotriton helveticus; assembly: GCF_964261635.1. Lineage (NCBI taxonomy): Eukaryota > Metazoa > Chordata > Amphibia > Caudata > Salamandridae > Lissotriton > Lissotriton helveticus. The sequence continues at coordinate 557,753,422 of NC_136070.1, forward strand.
ATTGTGCACGGGAGTGCCTGCTTCGGATCCGGCTGATCGCCGTAGCAAGATTTAAGACATTGACTTTGGATTTTTTTATGCTACACTTCTTTCGAAACTATTCTGGCCTACGAGGTGCTTGCCTCCGGAGTTACTCTGCCCATGTGTAGTCTGCATTGCAGGGGTGTCGCTCATTGTATTGTTTTTCCCTTTTTTCCCTTCTCCCACTTTGTATTCTGGAAACTGAAAATAAAAACTTTATATAAAAAAAAAAAGTTACGCACCGGAGGGGTATCGAGCAAGACGGAAGCAAAGAACAGGGGGCGGAAGGCTGAGACAAAAGGAGACGGTCTAACAAAGCTCCGAGGCGAATACCAAGGAAGCAGTAAGGGGGGACCACCCAACCAGAGAACGAAGAGAAACATGGCGGACAGAGAGTTGAGGCTGCAACAACAACAGATGAAGAAGAGCAAAGGTGAACCACCAATCTCAGATTCCCCAATCAAACAAAAACCAGATATGAATAGTACCTTAGAAATGATACTCAAAAAGCTAGCAGGTGCACGAACTGGCGAAAAGCACTAAGCTCACCACTGAATCAATACAGCTAGAGATCGCAGCGGTAGGAGCAGACCTGAACTCAGTAAACATCAGGCTGACAGCAGCGGAGCAACGGATCAGTGACTCAGAAGACTCGGCCCAAAACACGAGAAAGGAAGTTTAGACCCTAGCAGAAGCGACGTCCTACCTCCACAAACAAACAGCGGAGATGGAAGACAGAAACCGCAAGGGGAACATACAAATACTCAGGATCCCTGAAGGGGCAGAAGAGGCGGCGGGGTCTTGCGCTACATTCCTGGAGGATCTGATCCCAAAGCTGACCAACCTAAAGTTCACCTGGCAGATTGAGCTGGGCAAGGCATACAGAGTGCCTGTGGTCAAAGCTCCAGCGTCTCAATACGCAAGACCCATCATATGCAAGCCTTTGAGATCACAGCATACCGAGGACATTTTTAACTTCGCATGTAAGAACCACCAGATCAACTGGAAAGGGCACAGAATCATCCTAACACATGACTACTCGAAACCTATAGTGGACACCAGGAAAGGCTTCCTAGGTCTACGCCAGAGCCTCAAAAATAGGAACATTCAATTCTAGGTTGTAGCGCTGACAAAATTCAAGATAATCGACAAGGGGAAATGCCTCTTTTTCCCAGAACCGCGAGAACTGCACAGATAACTGGAGGTGTAACCGACACATTCCATGGACACCGCCCTTCTTGGCACGACGAAGAGAGGCCCCTCACCCGAACCGAACAGCAAGGGGGGAGCAGAGTGAAATAACAGCATAGGCTGCCACCAAAAGACTATATAACCCCACTACCTCACAATGTAGAGGGCCGAGACCCCAGAAACAGCAACATCTACCTCACACCATGCACGACATTAAGGAGAAACCAGAGGACCAGAGCACAGAAACGGAGAGAAGAAACAAACAGAATAAAAGGAAAACTCCGGGACCGTAGCGTATCCTTTTACTGTGATTCAGACATATAAGCTACCACACACTTCAGACCTAAGCCTTAAAAGAAAAGGGAGTTCACAACGGAAAGGTACGAGACATTCAAGCTCTGGGAGGTGGAATGGCGATCATGCCGTCGCACCTTCCGTATTCTAATGAAAGGGAGGGAGGAGGGAGGGCAGGGAGAGGGGGGAACTGCTGCAGTACATCTCAGGTATATATATTCTCTTCACTTTCCATTCTCTTTTTCTTTCAATTTTCAATACCAATGTAAGCGTTGTTTTACTAGACCAAAAGTTCATATTCATCCTACATAATTACACACAACACAGAAACCAGCGCAGAACATTGAGTGTTGGGCAAATAGAACCTCCGCACCACAACAAAACAAATGGCCAGTAAAAAAAAGCTCACCCTAGCGAAAGACCTTAAAATAATGTCCCTCAAAGTCAAGGGCCTGAACCACCCCATTAAACGTAGAAAGATAGTGGAATACAAAGCAAAGTCCAAAAGTGATATAGTGCTCCTACAAGAAACAAAACTAGATGAGGAAGACACCAAGCTAGTCAAAGCCAAGTGGATTGCGCAGGTAGCAAGCTCACCAGCAGACAAAAAGAGGAGGGGGGTTCTGACAATAGTCTCCAAAGGCTTGGAGCTAACAATAGACTCACATACACAGGACAAGGAGGGTAGACTACTTATAACAAACCTCTCAAGAGGAGAGGAACGGCTCCATATAGCGAATCTATATGGCCCCAACACTGACGACCCTTCATTCTGGACGGAGGAAGCCGACACACTAGACAAAATCCCGCAAGACGAGCTCATTATTGTAGGTGGAGACTTTAACATCCCACTAGACCCCTAATAGACAGACAATCATCCTGCCAATATCAGCCATCCAACTCCCACACAACATTACAGAACATATGCGCCAGATTCAACCTCAAAAAAGCGTGGAGACTACAACACCCTGACACGAGGGACTACACTTTCTATTCCAACCCATACAAATCTCACGCAAGGATAGACTATACCCTAATCTCAGGCAGCCATACACACTTGATTGAAGAATCTGCAATAGAACCAAGGGTAGTCTCCGACACTCAGCCTAAAACTGAGGGGCTGCCATAATGAAGATATCCCAAGTAGATGGTGGTTTAGAACAGACACCATCTTGAACCTGAATAACAAAAAAGAAATAGAGGAAGCCATAGAGAAGTACATAGCTAACAACGACAACAGGGAGGTTAGCACTAACATACTATGGGAGGCACTAAAAGCAACAGTCAGGCAAATTAATCAACATCAAAGCAAGAATAAACAAGAAAACGAACATCAGGATAACCCAACTAGAGGAAGAGATAAAAAAGTTAGAGCTTGACCACATAAAAGCCAAACATGACACCACAATAGTACACACACTAACTCAACGCAAATACGAGTACAACAAAATCATAAGTGAGAGAGCTGGACTGTGGCTGAGCAGATGCAAAGCTCTGAACTTATGCGAATCCAACAGAGCAGGGAAGCTATTAGCCTCTTACCTGAAGCACAAACGCAACCAAGAAGCGATTTCAACAATTACTGACGCACATGGCAAAACCCACACAAGACATAAAGAGATCCTCAAGACGTTCAAAGACTTCTACTCAGAGCTATACAAATCGGACAGGACACTAGACAAGGAGGAATGCTCAAGATACCTAGAAAGACTGATACTCCCCAAATTAGACCAAGCAGATAAGTTAGATTGGGACAAGAAATCACCCAAACTGAGATAGAAATGGCAGTGAGGTCCCTGAAAAAGAACAAGGCCCCCGGACCAGACGGTTACACTGCTGACTTCTATAAAGCCTTCCTACCTCAACTAGCTTCAACTATGAAAAAGGTCTTTAATCAAACAGCACCCTCTGGTAGGGTGCCACAATCCATGACAGAAGCAACAGTAATAGTAATCCCGAAAGAGGGCAAAGACCACCAACTAACGAAAAACTACAGACCTATATTACTCATCAATGGAGACTGTAAAATTTACGCCAAAATACTGGCGGCCAGACTGAACAAACTCCTACCCAAGCTAATAAGTAACACCCAAGTGGGCTTTATGAAAAACCGGATGGCGAGTGACAACACACGGCTATTCTGCCATGTACTAGAACAAGTCTCAACGAGACCGACACCAGCAGTAGCCATAGCACTAGATGCAGAGAAGACCTTCGACAAAGTTTCCTGGGCATTCCTAGAACAGTGCATGCACACCTTTAACCTAGGGGAAGAATACATTAGGATGACAATGGCCCTGTACCAGTCCCCATCAGCTCGCATCACAGTAAACGGCTCACTCTCAGACCCATTATAACTCCAACAGGGAACCCACAAGGGTGCCCCCTCTCGCTGTCTCTCTTCCTCCTCGCGCTCAAACCCCTAATTCAGGACATAAAACTTAACTACAGCATTCAGGGGTAGACATTAATGAAACAACAGTAAAACTGTCCGCCTACCGGACGATATACTAATAATGACGCAACAGCCGAAGGCCTCAAAAAGGCGCTAATGTCCACAATAAAGGAGTATGCAGAACTGTCGGGTATAAACTTAACAACCAAATATCAGAATGTAAACCGCTAAACATCCACTGCAACAGGGACATGTTGGGGGAGTCAGGTCTGGCCTGGCAGACTGGACACATTAAATACTTAGGAATTTTATTTGACACAGACCTGATAACCACCTTACACCATAATGAGAAACGCATAATAGGAAAGATAAAGAAACAACTAAAAGCATGGTCACCCAAATTCATGACTTGGTGGGGAAGAATTGAAACACTAAAAATAATGATCACGCCGCTAATAAACTACTTGGCAAGCATGCTCCTAATCTTCCTAACAGATGACTTCCACCAAAACATAGACAAAATGTGTACCAAATTCCTTTGGCTCGACAAGAAGGCAAGGATCAGTATTAAGAAACCTAGACTACCAAAAACACAGGGGGGTTAACCTAGCAGATTTCAGGCTCTTACAGCTAGCCTTCATAGCTAAACAAGGTACACACTGGGTTCCCCAGATAGCGGAATACAAGCCCATGTGGTTACAGGTGGAAAAAGCCATCCTGAACAATCTGAACCCACTAGCCCTACTAAAGATGAATGCACACCCACACGAAGCCTACAACACTAAGATAGCGCTCCTAAAACTCGACAACAAAATGGAGGCCAGCATCAAGGGGACCAAATCAGAAGCCCTATGGGCGAATAACAAGATCAAATACAAGGGGAAAACTCTCAAATTCGCGACATGGATAGAAAGGGGCATCTCACACCCACACCAACTGGAGAAAGACACATCCCGGATCACATTTGCCGACCTTTCAACAGCACACCAACTTGAGGACCTGGACCTGTATAGATTTCTAAAGCTGAAAGCAGCCCTATCATAATCAAAGTTAGTGGACACCCAGCAATCGATCCTCCAGTACGAAGCAAACAGAAACAAAATAGGCCACCAAGCCTCACAAATATACAAAGCACTTCGGCCACAAAAGTCTAACTTTAACAACAAGACAAAGGAATACTGGGATAAACGTACACACCCCCGCTAGACGAAAAAGAGTGGAAGAACGTGTGGCTATCCACCACCCGAAATAAGATCACCCCAGTTCTAGCGACAACCAAACCAAGGCTGCTCCACAAAACATTCTGGACCCCAGCAGGCTACACACACTAGGCATCAGAGACAGCCCAGACTTCTGGAACTGCAACACAGAGAAAGGGGATCTAGAACATCTCATATTACAATGCCCCACACTCAGGGAGTTCTGGGGCAGGGTCTTCGACTTCATAGATAAAGCACTTAACTGCAGGATTCTAAGAGACTTTGAATCGCTCATCTTGGCTTTTATTCGCACCGACCTCCAATTGGAGGGAGAGATGGAATTAATGAACCTTCTCCTGACAGCAGCGGTCAAACTGGTCCTAACAAACTGGAAGGAATCCACCACGACTACATACAAAGGCTGGCTCAACTGGGTCATCCACCTCAGAGGAGCGGACAATCTGGCGTTACAATATTCACCCTGGAAAACATCGTCCAGGGGGCTATGGGAAGCTCTGGACAAAGCCTTGGTACAGTAGGAGCCACCATGATAAAAACAGACAGATCACGCCTTGCTGGGCAACACAGCAGCTAAACGTGCAAGAGACTTACTTGGACTAGTCTTTCGTTCTACCACGTCAAAGTGGTATACTTGGATGTCTGTCCTATCCTTCTCGTATACTTATTCCTACTTTTTCTCCCTTCTTTCCTTTACTTCTCTACAAAGTATAGTCAGCAAAAGAGGGCCCGAGCAAATATATTGTCTGTCGTTATATTGAAACCCATATAACAATGTTGTATTATATATATAAAATTTCAAAAATAAAATAAAAAAAGTTACGTACCGGCTGCGTAAGGGCTTGTAAATAAGCCCCAAAGTTTTCACAACATTACATGGAGAGTTCACACTAGCAAAAAAAAGCCAAACAATAAGGTGCATTGTTGGCATTAAATGCAGAGTAGGGGCTTGACCACATAATCTGGTCCTTTATTAAAAGAGAGAAAACAAGTTTTGGCATGTGAGACACATGGATAAAAATGGTTATGGCTACTTATAAGAAGCCAAGACCTAGAAGTATTCCTAATGGGGTATTCTAAACTTATGAAATGACGCCCATGTAGCAGCCTGGGAAATGGCCAGGACAGGCACTCTGCATGCCAATGCAGTGGAAGCAGCCTTGGCTCTAGTGGAATGAGCCCACAAGTATTCTGCGACCAGCATCTTAGCCAGTGCGTAGCAGAGTTTGATGCAGAGAAAGATTGAGTCAGAGGTGGTTGTTTCTGCACTGCCTTGCCCTTTTTTGCCGCAGTGAATCAAACTAAGACCTGATCGTTCACACAATGTTCCTTGGCAGTCAATTTAAAAACTAAAGGCTCTTGTGGTGTCCAGCCTATGGAGTTTCGCCTCCTCCTTAGAAGGGCAAGGTGGCATGAAGAATGCTGGGAGGATGATCGTTTGCCTGACCTAAATAGGAGTGATCACTTGTGATAGGAAAGAAGCTTGCTTTCTTAACAGAAGCTTGACCAGAAATAGTTTTGTGTGTGGCAGGTTGATAGAGAGGGCTACTAGCTCACTCATGCTCCGCACCAATGTTACAGTGAGAAGCCACAACGGACACTTGTGTAGGGACTCAAAAGAAGAACGCATTAGGGATGTGGGGACATGCCACTGTCTCAATCTTTGGGTTTCTATGCATGCAATAATAGTTTGGCATGTAAATTAGGTATCAACAAAGTAACCTGTATTAAATACAATACGGTTCAGGACAGTTTATCAATTGCGGTACGAAACACGTTGTTATTTGTGGCTGTGAGAAATCTGTGTAGGAAGTGCCACTAACGAATTGAGATTACGGATGCTGGACAGCGGCGGCTCCTTCGCTAAGTCGGAGGAGCATCGCCCCACTGCTCTGCAAACAGTTTAAAAAGAAAAACTAAAATGATAATAACCAATGTTATTCTCATTTTAGTTTTCCTTCCTGCTTAGTTGCAATGCGCGCGGGTGGGTAAGACTGGGTTGTCCAGAGCAAGGACCAGGGGGAGGAGTGTTAGGCACACTCTAAGTGTACAGGACAGTTCAGCCGGCCAACGTACTTTGCATGTTCCCCACCAAGTTGCATTACACAGCCTGGTGGAGAACATGCACAGCTCTCCCTGTGTCCGGATTGGCCAGGGGATTCTGGGAGGCTGTGTGCTCCCTGTTCCGGCGTGGAGAAGACAATGGAGGAGAGGCAGTGGCCGGACAACACCAAGGTGAGTCCATTTATTTTATTTGTTATTTCCCTCTACGCTCCCACTCTCCACTCCCCCCTGCCCCACCACCCCCGTTCAGTAGCAGCCACTATTGATTCTGGAACACCTAAGAGTGTGTCAGAATAAATATGTGGCATATCCAATGGCAATTGCATCATTGTGAGGCTTGAGATAAAAACATGTTCCCCTTTTCATCGTATTGATGTGGTCCCTCCAAACTTGAGGAGTTGGGATCAAGAGCGGCTATTAAAGGCATCATGAATAATATGGCCTTAACATGGACCTGGAATTCTATGAGATAAGACTATTTGTGATATGGATATTCCGGACACACTTCTCTGTTTTCACAGAAAAGCAGTTGGTTATAAAATCAAACATTTGTGGCATTTTTATGAAGAAGCTTTTCTTGATGTTGGTATAAACATGGACTGAACTTATGTTATACAAACATTCTTAGCAATTTAACTAATGATGTCTTTTATAGCATTTGCTGCACATTAACATATCGGGAATGTTCACATTGAAAGATCTAATGGCTGGTGAATGCTGTGACGTTTTAGACTGGTACTGATTGACAGATTTGTATAGTAAAACTCTCGGTATAGACTGGGAGAGTGTTTTATGAAACAACTCTCTGCTATTTGTTTCAGCTTGGGAGAAACCTTTTAATTGACATTTTAAGTATTTGAGAGATAATCCACAGCATGTTTTGGAAACTATAAATCTACCATAAATAAAATGGTTTTGGTAGTGATCTGAAGTGACTACGCCTTTCTACAAGGACTATACAGGACGTCACGTGATGTACTGATCGGCAGCCATTTTAAGGTGGCCAACATGCTGTTTTGACTCTGGTGAATATATAAAGGTAGTGACTTTTTGAAGTTTTATGTATTATATGTTTTTGTAACTGAAGTTATATGACAGCTGGATGCCGCACTAGAACTACCATTCGCTTTCCCTTTTTTACGCAAAAGTTTGGAGTGATATTTAGCGCTGCACCCATACGCACAGTCTGGTTACTGGCGCACATAGCCTTAGCTGCAGTGCACATAGACCTTATATTGCTGCACACTGAGGAAAAAATTAGATGGAACATTGCATTGGAGGTATGTATCCTGGGCCTGTTCTGCAGATGTAAGAACCAGAAAGTCACGTCTCGCTTTACTGATTTAGGGCTCCCGACAGCCAAAAGCATAGTTACCAAGCGTTGGAGGTAAGCTGAGCTGCCTCTTTTGATATCTTAGAAGCAGTCGCTCCTGGTTTGGGCCCATACTGAGAGTAGCCCACTACACAGGGAGGAGACCGTGGGAATCTGCAAAGTCCTTATTGCTGCAAACTGAGACACTATACTACAGGACTTCCAAAATAACTCGCACAAGAACCAGATACATTCCCACACATCGCACGAATGAGACGGAGTGGTCATGCTGCACTTACCTTTCACACATCCTGGGCCATAAGATGTTCATAGGGTAGAGAAGTATACGCTGAGGCCTACTTTTTCTTAAGATTGGAGGAGGTATGGAGGCTGGAAAATCTTTACAGGGCAGTTACTCCCTTGTTTTTGTCCTCCCCACAACCCCCCTCCCCGATTTTCTCTTTTTCCTCTCTCCCTTTGGTACTCATTGATGTCAATACAGCAATACCAATGTTATGCACACCACCTACAAATGTACAGGGCCCCATATGGGATGCTATCTAAGGTACAAGTCTCGGTGTATAGCCTTACCAACTGCATCCTCAGGGAGCATGTGTATATGCCCATTCCTGCTTGTTCTAATCCGCGACACCCCTGGAGTCAATGTACATGGCACTGTTTTGACAAACTAATGCATAAGTTACTTACCTTCGGTAAGGAGTAGTTTCTGTCCTGTAACTCCAGTTCTGTAGTAGGGGTATCTCTGTTATAGTCATAATCTAGTGAATAGTCCCGCCCATGTGCGTGGACCCCGGAGCAATCAAAAATAATCTCTTATAGTGTCAAAAAATGCAGAAAAGCATAGACACTTAAGAGAGAATTTAAAGACAGATAATGCAGCCTAAAAAGGCTACACTGTCCAGTACTTCAACTAGAAATTCCACCATAAAATCCACAAAACAGCAAAAGCCTGCACAGATTTCCCTTGCTTCACCAGCAAAATCCCTCAGGAATGATAGAGAGAAGAAGCTGGACAGACAAGCCCCATAGGCTGCCATTATGCGGCTCAAAACAGGATACTGTGCCTTTAAGAGAATCTTCCAGAACCTTCTCCCAGTATCCCAGAATGCATAGCAGGTCCAACTTAGTTTCAGTTCTTTTTGAAGGCGTAACACGCCAGACCTGTAGCATTCCATAAAGGAATATGTCTCTCTCCACCGGGGAGGAGGGAGGGCGCTTGTGACTATAACAGAGATACCCCTACTACAGAACTGGAGTTACAGGACAGAAACTACTCCTTCTGTAGTAGGGGATCTCTGTGTATAGTCATAATCTAGTGAATAGAATGGCAAGCCCATCCCCACACCAAAGCGGCGGTGGAGAAAAGAGAATTAACGCCACTACTGTGCGAACAGATTTCGCAGCGAAGCCTGCCCAACCTGAGCGTCTGCCCTGGCATCAGTGTCCAGGCAGTAATGCTTAGCAAAGGTATGAACCGACTTCCAAGTGGCCGCCTTGCAGATTTCTGCAATCGGAACATTACGGAGCAATGCTGTCGTGGCAGCCTTGCCCCTGGTGGAATGAGCCTTAGGCTTACCTCCTAAGGTCTTATTAGCTTTTTGGTAACACAGCTGTATGCAGGACACAATCCACCTAGAGATAGACTGCTTAGAGGTCGCAAGACCCGTCCTGACTGATCCATAATTGATAAACAATTGGTCTGACCTACGAATATCACTGGTTTTATCCAGATAAAATTTCAGCACCCTCCTAACATCCAGGGAATGCAAAGACCTTTCCGCTGGAGATGAAGGATTCTGAAAGAACGTAGGTAAAGTTATAGTCTGGTTGATATGAAAATCAGAAACAACCTTGGGAAGAAATTTAGGGTGAGTACGCATAACAACCTTAGCAGCATGAAATACAGTATAAGGTTCTTGGCAACACAACGCCTGAATTTCACTCACCCTTCGGGCCGATGTAATGGCCACGAGGAACGCCGCCTTTCAGGACAGGTGCTGCAACGAAGCCTTATGAATAGGTTCAAAAGGCTCCTTTATCAATCTGGACAGCACCACATTCAAGTCCCATGAAGGCGAAGGAAGCCTGACTGGAGGGAATACTTTCTTCAAGCCTTCCAGAAAATCTTTGATCACAGGGATCTGGAAGAAGGAAGTCTGTGAAGGGCATTTCCTGTAGGCAGTCAAAGCAGCCAGATGAACCTTAATGGAATGGACATTAAGGCCAGACTGCGCCAGATGTAGCAGATATGGAAGGATGACATCTTCCTTGCATGTCGTAGGGTCATAGTTCTTAGACTTGCACCAGATGCAAAACCTCTTCCACTTGTAAGCATAAGAAGTCCTAGTGGAAGGTCGCTTAGCCTCCTTCAGTATGTCCATACAATCCTCTGGGAGATTCAAATGGCCATATTGCACTATTTCAGGAGCCATGCCGCCAAACTCAAAGACGAGAGGTTGGGGTGCACCATCCGCCCCCCGAACTTCGTGAGAAGGTCCGGCCTGCACGGCAGCTTCATGTGAGGAAGGAGAGACCGGTGAAGCAGGTCCGTGAACCACCACTGTCTGGGCCATTCCGGGGCAATCAGAATCATCTTCGCCCTGGATTGGGAGAGCTTGATGAGAACCGCTAGAATCAGGGGAATGGGTGGAAAAGCGTACAGAAAGCTGTTCGACCAGTTGATCCATAACGCGTTCCCCAGCGTCCCTGGCTGGTAGTACCTGGAGGCGAAGTCTCGGCATTTGCTGTTTTCGGCGGTGGCGAATAGATCTACGTCTGGAGTTCCCCACCTTGCGAAGACTTCTCTTAGTACTTCGTCGTTTATGACCCATTCGTGGTTTTCCTGAATCAGTCTGCTCAGCTCGTCTGCCTGAACATTCTGCACACCTGGCAGATGAGTGGCCGTTATCGAGAGTCCTCGAGCCAGAAGCCAATGCCAGATCGCCTGCGCCTCCTGAGACAGAGTGCGCGATCTCGAGCCCCCCTGCTTGTTGAGGTAATACATCGTGGTCGTATTGTCCGTCTGTACAAGCAGAGAGTTGGTCCGGAAGGACGGTTGAAATGCCTTCAGCGCCAAATGAACAGCCCTGAGTTCCAGGAAATTGATGTGGTATGTGGACTCAGACGGGGACCACGTCCCTTGAATCTGCAGATCCCCGGAGTGCGCTCCCCATCCCAGGAGAGAAGCATCCGTCACAATAGTCTGAGTGGGAATGTCCTTGTGGAAGGGAACCCCTCTGAGGAGATTCTCCGCTGAACACCACCACTTCAGAGACTGAAGAGCATGCAGAGACAGTCGTATCTTGTCGTCCCAAGAGCCTCTCCTCTGGTCCCACTGATCTTCCAAGCACTCCTGCAGCGGTCTCATATGCAGCCGTGCATGTGGCGTCAGGAAGATGCAAGAAGCCATCGATCCCAGCAGAGAAGACACCGTCCTCACTGTCGTGGATGGAGCGGACAGGAGAGCCTGAGCCTTCCGAAGGAGTGATAAACGTCGCTCTTCCGAAGGAGACACGCTTGCCGACAGCGTATCGATGGAGGCTCCCAAGTACTGGATGCACTGGACCGGAGTCGGGACAGACTTGGACATGTTGATGTGCAACCCCAGCTTGTTCAAGAGAACGCACGTCTTCTGGAAGTGTGCTTGAGCTTCCGAGAAGGAGGAGGCCTTGATCAACCAATCGTCCAGGTATGGGTAGACAAACACCTTGTTCTTCCGCAGGTGCGCCGCTACCACTGCCATGCACTTCGAGAACGTCCGGGGCGCAGACTTCAGCCCGAACGGAAGTACCGTGTACTGATAGTGATTGGTGCCGACTTGAAATCGCAGGAACTTCCGGTGTTTGTGTGCAATGGGCACATGGAAGTACGCATCCTGCAGGTCTATGGCGCAAAGCCAGTCTCCCCGTTGCAGCTGAGGATAAATCTGATGCAACGACAGCATGCAAAACTTTTCTCTGCGAATCCATTTGTTTGCCTGTCGCAAGCCCAGAATGGGCCTGAACTCGTTCTTGTCCTTTTTTCGGACCAGAAAGAACCGGGAGTACAGACCTCTTCCTCTTTGAGACAGAGGTACATCTTCTATCGCCCTTTTCCTTAGAAGGATGTCGGCCTCCGCCTGGAGCTCGCGCAGTTGATACTGCGAGCTGACCGGAGGAATCGATGGAGGAGGGCTGATGAACCGAAGACTGTATCCATTGCAAACAATATTCAGCACCCACTTGTCCGGAGTAATTTTTCTCCACTCTGCCAGAAAAAATTGAACGCTTCCCCCCACCGGAGCGGGTAACGGACGAAGGGGAAGTAACCGCTCAGGGTCGAGACCCGGCCGGGCCCTTGTTCGCGGTAGAGGACTGCTGTCCACCTCTACCCCTCTGGCGTTTCTGGAAGGGCCTTCTGTACTGCTGCTGCTGTTGCTGCTGCTGATGTTGTCCAGAAGACTGTCCCCTTCCTCGACCCTGCGACCCGAACCGCCTTTGGAACTGACGGTAGGGTTTCTTTTCTTTGGGCTTCTCCAAGCCCACCGCCGTCAGGGTTTCAGCCTCGGCCTTCATCCTGTCCATTTCACCATCTGCGTGTTTCCCGAAGAGGGTGTCGCCAGAAAACGGCAGATTGGCCACTCGTTGTTGCGTCTCAGGCTTGAGCGACGTCAGCCGGAGCCACGCATGGCGTCTCTGATTGATACCGTGGCAGTATCCATGCGCTGCCAGCAGGGAGATATCCGCGGCGGCGCTGATGGCCTGGTTGGAAACCAGCATCCATTCCTGGACAATCTCCATGAAGTCCTCCCTCCTGTCACGCGGAACGAGGTCCGCAAACTGCTCCATGGAGTCCCACAGTGCACGGTCGTAACGTCCCAACAACGCCGAGTCACTGGAAGCCTTCATTGTCGTGGAGGAAGTCCCACACGCCTTCCGTCCAGCAGAGTCAATCCAGCGGCTCTCCTTATCCGGAGGCACAGTGGAGGCCGGAGAGGTGGCATGTAGCTTCCGAGCCGCCGTCACAATCACCGAATCCGGTACCGGGTCCTTCCGCAAGAAAGCCGGGTCAGACTCTGGTGCCCTGTATTTCTTGATGAGCCTGGAAGGGGCAGCTTTCACCACCGCCGGCGCAAGGAAGAGCTGTTCAGCCGGCTCAACCAGTCCTGGCACCAAAGGCAGTAGGGGGCGAGACAGGTGTTTCGTATGCAGCGTCTCAAAGATCACAGAAGTTGAGGGCGTCGGGCCGTAACCTTGATTCCCAACTTCGCAGCCCCTCTCAGGAGAACCTCCTGGAACGTGCCAATGTCATCTATCGGAGACACCCTCGTCTCCGGTGAATCCGACAACGTAGGTGAATACGAACGGGTCCCAGAGGCCGAACGAGACCTGGACCTATGCCTCCTATGGCAATGTCTGGATCTCGAGGAGGATCCGTGTCCACTCCTAGATCTATCTCTCCTCCCTGAGCGAGACCTCGATCTCCTGGGTCTGGGACGCTCCGCCGGCTTCCCCGGCTCGGACGTCTTGGGCTTAGAAGAAACCTTCGACTTAGGAGTCTTCTTCGGAGGTGTCGGGAATCTGGGCATCGACACCGATCTCGGCGGAACCGGAGGAGGAACACCCGGTACCGGGGCCTGCGGTCCGGAAGGACGAGCAGGCAAAGGAGGCAACGGAGGAGGAGTCGGAGCCCTCGGAGGAGGACCCCTAGGCAAAGGAGGAGGAGGTGTAATAGTCTTCTTAGGGGTATACACCTCCGAGTACGCCGTTCCCGGCGAGCCATCATCCCGTCCTGACTGAGGGGAGCCCCCCACAGTCTTCGGCCTGTCCTTACGACCCCCTGACGTCGAAGACCGGTGTTCAGACGTCGAACGTGGTCCCCTCGACGTCGAGCGGCCCTTCGGCGTCGACCGGTTTACATGCCTCGGCGTCGACCGGCTTCTATGCCTCGACGCCGATCCTGACCAGATAGACGATCCTCGAAACCTCGACGACGATCGCTTGTGCCTCGGCGTCCACCGCCTCGACGGCGACCTATTTGACCGCCTTGACGGCGACCTCTTCGAGCGCCTCGACGGCGACCTCGATCGCCTCGACGTCGACTTCGTCTTTGCCAGAGACCCTTTCTGCCTCGACGGCGATCTCTTCCGCTTCGACGGCGGCCTCGACGACGAGGATCCCCTCGACGACGATGATGTCCTTGACGGCGAACGGCGGTGTCGCCTCGACGGCGAGCGCAGACGCCTGGTCCATCGACGCCGTCCACTCGACGTCGACGGCGACGACGACGAAGAAACCGTCACTGAGTTCGACGGCGGTCGGTGTAAGCTCCTCGACGTCGACGGGCGACGTTTTCTCGACCCAGAGCCCTGGGGAGACTGGGAACTGGCCGTGGACCTTCCTCTCGGCGTCGTGGTCGGAGCCACCGATCCAGAAGGAGAAATAGGCCGCTTGCTGGACTTCCTGCCCCTGGGGAGCCCCCCAGAGGCCTCAGCATGGGCAGATGAAGCCCCAGCAGACCCACCTTGAGCCTTCAGCCTCCTCTCCTCGAGGCCCTGAAGTCTGATCTTCCTCCTGTCTTTCAGGGTCCTGCCAGAGAAGCCTTTACAGATCTCACACTTCTCTGGAACATGGGAAGAGGGCAGGCAGAGGATACACACCTCATGAGGGTCTGACTTAGCCATCTTCCTGGAGCACTCAGGGCATTTGTTGAATAAAGAAGGCATATTCGACAAAAAAAGAGTGCAAACACCAAGAAGAAAAGTCACAAAGTACTTTAAAAGTACTCAAAAACGAAATTTCAATGAAAAAACACTAAACAACCCTAAAAAGGGAGAGCTCAATGCTCCAGGGTCCTGCTTGCAGGAGCCGGAAAAAAGAACTGGAACTAAGTTGGACCTGCTATGCATTCTGGGATACTGGGAGAAGGTTCTGGAAGATTCTCTTAAAGGCACAGTATCCTGTTTTGAGCCACATAATGGCAGCCTATAGGGCTTGTCTGTCCAGGTTCTTCTCTTTATCATTCCTGCGGGATTTTGCTGGTGAAGCAAGGGAAATCTGTACAGGCTTTTGCGGTTTTGTGGATTTTATGGTGGAATTTCTAGTTGAAGTACTGGACAGTGTAGCCTTTTTAGGCTGCATTATCTGTCTTTAAATTCTCTCTCAAGTGTCTATGCTTTTCTGCATTTTTTGACACTATAAGAGATTATTTTTGATTGCTCCGGGGTCCACGCACATGGGCGGGACTATTCACTAGATTATGACTATAACAGAGATACCCCTACTACAGAATGATATATCTGTAAGAAACAGTAGTTAGTGTAAGATTCTTACCTTAGAATATCCCCAGGCGTCAGACTGGATCCAGAAAGATTATTCGTCAGCAGTACCCTTGCGCGTCGGTAGGCGTAGTCTGCGGCTCCGCGTTCGTCATCAGCGTCGTGAACGTCGGGATGACGTCGTCGGAGTACTAAGACGCCGCCCTCACGCGCTGATGTCAGTTCTGTACACAGCTTTTAGCATCAGGAATGCAGAGCCATGCAAGAACCGACACTGGAGACATGAAACTAGGGCCCTCAAAGGGAGATACCTTAACCCTAGATATCGGTTAGCAGAACGGGGAGGATGGGTGGGGCGGTAAGGAATCTAACACTAACTATTGTTTCTTACAGATATATCGTTACCGAAGGTAAGTAACTTGTGCATCTGAAAGAAACAGGTTAGTGTTAGATTCCTTACCTTAGAATAGATACCCCAGCAATACCAACCCCGGTGGTGGGTCTGCGAACCAAGATCACACAAAGTCCTGGAGAATGGAACGGCTGAAAAAGCCATCTTTCCGGACTTGGCTGTTCAAGCAGTAGTGCTTAGAAAAACGTGTGCAGCGAGGCCCACGTAGCTGCCTGACAGATGTCCTGCAAGGGGACTCCCTGACCCAGGGCAGTACTAGCTGCCGTGGCCCGAGTGGAATGGGCGCACAGCCCCACAGGAGGCTTCTTTTTCGCCAAGGAATAACAGACCTTGATGCACAACACGACCCACCGAGAGATGGTCCACTTCTGCACCGCCCGTCCCTTCTTAGCACATAACCAACAAAGAGCGGGTCATCCACCCGGAAGTGGCGTGTGCAGACTAGATAAAAGGAGAGTGCACGTTTTGGGTCCAGACGGTGGAGCCTCTCTTCCTCTTTCGAGGGATGCAGAGGCGGAAAGAAGGTGGGCAAGGTGATGGACTGCCCGATGTGAAAGGCTGTAACAACCTTGGGCAGGAAAGAATGAGGAGTCCTCAGAACAACTTTGTCCGGATGGACAGAGAGGAAAGGAGGCTTAAAAGACAGAGCCTGGAGCTCACTCACTCTCCTGGCAGAGGTGATGACAACCAGGAATGCAGTTTTAAGAGTCAGAAGACGAAGTGGACAGTTATGAAGTGGCTCAAAGGGAGCGCACATCAGATAAGTCAGTACAAGGTTCAAGTCCCACTGAGGCATCACGAAGGGAACAGGGGGAAACATGTGTGATGCCCTTTAAGAATCTATTTACAACCGGGGACTTGAAAAGAGAAGGATAATCAGGAAGCATTAAGAAGGCTGAAATGGCCGAGATATAGCATTTGATAGTGCCCACAGCAGAGCCCTGCTGGGCAAGAGAAAGAAGGAAGAGGAGAACCTCTGAAAGGGGGGCAGAAAGTGGATCCACAGCCTTTGCTGTGCACCATGCCACAAAATTGTTCCACCTGCAGGCGTATACCGTTTTTGTGGAGGAACGCCTGGCTGCAAGAATCACATCACAGACTTCAGAAGGCAAGTCAAATGGCCTCAACTGTCGCCGCTCAATCTCCACACATGTATGTGGAGACTGAACAGGTTCTGGTGGAGGACCTTCCCCTGCTGCTGCGACAGAAGGTCCTCCTGAAGAGGCAGATGAATTGGGGGATCAACTGACCTACTGAGTAGCTCGGGATACCAGTACCTTCATGCCCAATCTGGAGCCACAAGGATGACTTGGGCCTGGTCGTGCCGGAACTTCTTCACCACTCTGGGCAGAAGTGGTATAGGCGAAAGGCATACAACAGACCACAGCTCCACTCGCGATGAAAAGCGTTGCAGAGCGAGTGCCACCTTGGAAATTCCAACACGCAGAACTGATGACATTGCGCATTCTCTTTGGTGGCGAATAGATCTAACCAAGGCTCTCCCCACTGCTGAAAGAGACCTTGCACCACGTCCGAGTTCAGATGCCATTCGTGATCCATCATGCACCGGCGGCTGAGTTTGTCTGCCCTGGCGTTCAGAGAACCTGCCAGGTGTTGAACCACCAGGGTAACGCGTTGGTGTTCCAGCCATGTCCAGAGGCGCAGAGCCTCCTGACTAAGGGACCATGTCCCCACCCGCCGTGTTTGTTGCAGTACCACATGGCGGTGGTGTTGTCCGTGAACACCTGCACTACACTTCCCCAGACAGAGGGAAGGAATGCCTTCAGTGCAAGTCGGATCGCCTGCAGCTCCAGAAGGTTGATATGGAGCCGAGACTCCGCCGGAGACCAGAGGCCTCTGATCTCCGCCTCTCCCATGTGGCCCCCCATCCCAGGAGGGATGCATCCGTCACCACTACGTGCTCCGGTTGGGGAAGGGAGAGGGATCTGCCGCTGACCCAACCGCTGTCCGTGAGCCACCACTGCAACTGTCTCGCAGTGCCCTCCGAGATCAGGACGTGGTCGGATAGGTTGCCCTGATGCTGTGCCCACTGAAACTTCAGGTCCCACTGCAGAGCCCGCATCCGCCACCTGACGTTATGCACCTGTAGGATGCAGGAGGCCACAGCCCCAGGAGCCGCAGCGTCAACCTGACCGAAACTCGGGATAAAGGCTGAAAGATCGGAGTCTGAATATCCCGAACCCGCTGCCCGGGAGGATAAACCTGAAACTGCGCCGAGTCCAGAAGTGCTCCGATGAAGAGGAGCTTCTGAGAGGGAATCAAGTGTGACTTCGGCACGTTGATGGAGAACCCCAGCAAATGGAGGAGGTCGGCCATAGTCTGGAGGTGGGAGACGACTGTCTGGGGCGAGCCCGCCTTCAACAACCAGTCGTCGAGATAGGGGAAGACTGGAACCCCTGATCTGCGCAGATGAGCTGCGACCACGCCATCACTTTTGTGAACACCCGAGGGGCACTGGTGAGGCCGAAGGGGAGCACAGTAAATTGAAAGTGCTCGTGGCCTACCGTGAACCGCAGGTAGCGCCAGTGAGCCGGCAGGGCGGGATATGGAAATATGCGTCCTGCAAGTCCAATGCTACCATCCAGTCTCCAGGTTCTAGGGCAGCCAGGACGTGAGCTAAAGTCAGCATCTTGAACTTCTCCTTCTGGAGGAAGCAGTTGTCGCTCCGGAGGTCCAAGATAGGGCATAGGCCTCCTTTGCCCTTCTTGGGTACCAGAAAGTAGTGGGAGTAGCAACCACGTCCTACTTCTGGCCCAGGAATGCGCTCGATGGCCCCCTTGGCCAAGAGGGCCATAACTTCCTCCTGCAGAAGTTGCAAGTGATCCCCCGACATGCGGTGGCATGGCTGGAGGGGTCGCCTCGATTGGGGAGGGAGTAGCCCCTTCGGACGATTTGCAGCACCCACCTGTCCGAAGTGATGGTACGCCAGTAGAGGAGGTGATGGCGGACCCTGCCTTCCCCCACTGGTGTCGAATGGATCAGAAAGCTAGGACTAGGAAGGCTTTGAGGCAGATGCTGCAGGAGTGGATGTGGACTGACCAGGCCTCTGTCCCACTGCACGGCGGTTCCCACGTCCACGACCACGCTGAGGTTGGTTCTGCGCCTGTGGCTGGACGAACATGTTGGGGCACCCCTTCCTTGACCACGAAAAGGGCAAAAAGCAGAAACCTGCTGGCGCTGGCCCGACAGGCCCAAGGACTTGGCCGTAGCCCTGGAGTCCTTGAAACCCTCAAGCGCACTATTTGCTTTGTCGCCAAAAAGGCGACAGCCATCGAAGGGCATGTCCATGAACGTGGACTGGACATCCGCTGAAAAATTGGCGGACCCCAGCCAGGCGTGGCGACGGATCGCCGCGGTCGTGGAAATCGCTCTGCCCAGCGAGTCCGTGGTATCTAGTCCACATCTGACTGAATAACGTGCTGCATCCCACCCCTCAGCAAGTGCTTGGGCGAGCCTGACACCTGAGCCTCCTCCGGACACTGGGGCAGCATGTCCGCAACCGTGTCCCACAAGGAGTGGGTGTAGCAGCCCAAAAGGCAAGTGGTGTTGATAGACCGCAACCCCAAACTCAGTGAGGAGAACAGTTTCTTTCCAAACTGGTCAAACCTTTTAGATTCAGCAGCAGTCGGGAACGCGGTCTGGGAGGTAGATGCCTGGATCACCAGGCTCCCAGGGGTAGGGTGAACGGACAGAAAGCTGGGGTCGCCTGGAGCCGGGCGGTGGTGTCGGGCCACGTTCCGATCCACAGGGGGCACTGTGGAGGGCTTGGACCAAGTGCCCATCAGAACATCGTGAGGGCTTCATTGAACAGCAGCATAGGCTCCAAAGAGCTTACTGGCAGATGAAGCACCTCGGTGAGGAGAGTAGTCCTCACGGCCGCAGCAGGGAGCTCAAGAGCCAAGGCCTTGGCTGCCCTGCGCAACACCACACCATAGGTAGCACCCTCCTCCGTAGCCACGGAGGGAGGATAGATTAATCCAGTGTCAGACGATGTATCCAGACCACTGGCCTCCCCAGCTCATCTGCCCAGTCCTCAGACCCCTCCTAGTCCTCCCCTTCATCCGTGTCCTGATAAACCGGCAGAAATGATGGAGCCGGGTCATAGATGAATTATTCACCCACCGACGCGGGAGACGTCGCCGAGCGGCGTTGCTCCGACGCCGGACCCGGACTGAAACTGGGGACGGCGTCGTCCGAAGACGGCGCTGGGAGCGACACCATCTGGGTCGGCGCCAGCGGAGGAGTTGTGAGGTCAACTGCCGTCGACCGGGATCCAGGCCTGGATCCCCCAGGGCCCTGCGGTGTCGGGACCGAAGTCGAAGACCGCGCCGGGGCCGAAGCATCCAACGGTGCCGAAGCTGCTGGCCCACCAGGGCCCCATGTCAGGTCTGCGGGGCCCAAAGGCACGCCGACAGGCCTCGACGGTGGGAAGTGAATCCTCATGGACACAAGGAAATCACGTATCTCCTCCAGCGTCGAATGCAGCCCAGGGACTGGAGGGTATGGGGCTGGATGCGACGCCTGCGGCTCCAGCGGAACCCTCAGCCGCGTCGCGCGAGGGGAGTCAGAAGAGCGATGTCACCTCTTCGACTTCTTTTTAGAGTGCCTTGACTTACCCGAGTGCGAGGACTTGGAGCCCGATGAACGGTGTGGGCTCCGGCTCCGCAACCGGTCCCTCGACTTCCTGCTCGACCGTGAACTGTGCGGAGCCGACTGACGGATCTCGAGGAGCTGACAGGACCGCTCCCGTCTAGCTTTCGAGGTCAAGGCCTGGCAGTCAGGGCACAACTTGTCGTCGTGGTCAGCCCCGAGACAGTAGAGACACCGGCGGTGGGGGTCGGTCACCGACATCAGGCGGTGACAGGCGTCGCACGGCTTGAATCCAGGCATCCCTACCAGCACCAGGAGTCGATATGGACTTGAAAAGAATAGCCAAAATAGCCAAAAACTTAGTAAAAAAATGACTAGGGTACTAGCCCTTCCCGGATCTGCACTTGCTGGCACGAAAAAAAGAAAAACTGACACGAGGGCGGCGTCTAAGTACTCAAACGACGTCATCCCGGCAATCACGACGCAGACGACGGACGCGGAGCCGCAGACGACGCCAACCGAGGGGCAAGGGTACTGCTGACGAAAAATCTTTCCGGATCCAGTCTGATGCCTGGGGATATTCTAAGGTAAGGAATCTAACACTAACCTGTTTCTTTCAGATATGTATGGCTATTGGTAACACAAGCATTGCTTTCTTCTGCACATATATCCACTGATAAATAAACTCTGCATAGTATGTAAGTACCGGTTTGCTCTTCATTAAAAAGAAACCGATTAAACAAAGAAAAAAAATCAAGCAGCCAGTCGGGCTGTGCGAGGGGCAGAAGCTCTGCAACACTTCTCTTTGTGACCAGGGCTGGGGGCAAAGGTCTGCTAGTCTCACAGCTGTATGAGGGGACACAACCCAGGGAATCCAGACAGACCACTTGCCCTTGGAGTACCACCGGCTGCCTGCTTGACATGACCAGTGTGCCCTGTGAGAGCGAGGACGGCGCTGGAGCAAGTGAGGTCCAGTAGAGTGATCCTGGCAAGTGGATCTCCGTAACATGGTGTGAGGAGACAGCTGCTGCACCGATCGGGTCATTACCTACGTGCAGGGAAAAGTCAACAATGCTTGTATGCCAGAGGAGGGCGGCTGTTAAGTGAGTTGTGACCATTGCTGCACCAAACAGTTAATTGCCAGTGTGCAGTCCCAAGTCACCGACACTGTATGCCAGATCAGGTTGCTGTGAAGATTGCAGGCGTGCCAATCGAGTTGTAGCCCATATGTGGTATCAAGTCAGCAATACCTTATGGCAGGTGTGGCCATCATGAAGTTTGCTGTTATGTCTATTGGGCCATAGCCCCCAGAGGACAAATAGTGACCCCGTATGCTGGGGGAGCAACAAGGACAAAGAAAGAAGCGTATTCTGGTCAAGACCATCGAGGGAATGCGGAAGTCACTGTGGTGAACCAAGCAGGCCCAAGCCGTGACTGAAGACCGATTCAGAAAAGGGGGTGGTGATGAACAGAATGCCTGAATTAAGCAGACCACTCTTACCCAGTCCAAAGATCAGGGCTTGATCCATCACCGTTTTTTAGCTCACTGCACCATCCCAGCTCAGAACTTGGCTATATGCAAATTAGTCTGTTCCTGTCCCAGTGCATGATGGGAACAGGGCAAACCAAACTACCAAGCCAATTCTTGTACTGGGAAGGAAACAAGCTTCCGGGGACCGGTTTCTGCCATTTCAGGCGTCGTCGGCCCGGCTTGCTTGAATCCTGATGGTGCAATGAGCAAGGGACTCACATCTAAGTATACCCTTCCACGCTTATGGTGGACAAAATTATTCAGAAAAGGGGGTGGTGATGAACAGAATGCTTGAATTAAGCAGACCACTCTTACCCAGTCCAAAGATCAGGGCTTGATCCATCCCCGTTTTTTAGCTCACTGCACCATCCCAGCTCAGAACTTGGCTATATGCAAATTAGTCTGTTCCTGTCCCAGTGCATGATGGGAACAGGGCAAACCAAACTACCAAGCCAATTCTTGTACTGGGAAGGAAACAAGCTTCCGGGGACCGGTTTCTGCCATTTCAGGCGTCGTCGGCCCGGCTTGCTTGAATCCTGATGGTGCAATGAGCAAGGGACTCACATCTGAGTATACCCTTCCACGCTTATGGTGGCTTGTCTCCTTTCTGGTGAAGAATTGGCTTGGTAGTTTGGTCTGCCCTGTTCCCATGATGCACTGGGCCAGGGACAGACTAATTTGCATATAGCCAGGTTCTGAGCTGGGATGGGGCAGTGAGCTAAATAACGGTGATGGATCAAGCCCTGATCTTTGGACTGGGTAAGAGTGGTCTGCTTAATTCAGACACTCTGTTCATCACCACCCCCTTTTCTGAATCGTTTTTGGCCACTATAGGTGTGGCAGGGTATACTCAGACATGAGTCCCTTGCTCACTGCTCCATTAGGATTCAAGCAAGCCGGGCCGACGAGGCTGAAATGCCAGAAACCGGTCCCCGGTAGCTTGT
This sequence comes from Lissotriton helveticus, assembly GCF_964261635.1. Taxonomy (NCBI): domain Eukaryota; kingdom Metazoa; phylum Chordata; class Amphibia; order Caudata; family Salamandridae; genus Lissotriton; species Lissotriton helveticus. The sequence continues at coordinate 557,776,690 of NC_136070.1, forward strand.
CTCCTTTCTGGTGAAGAATTGGCTTGGTAGTTTGGTCTGCCCTGTTCCCATGATGCACTGGGCCTGGGACAGACTAATTTGCATATAGCCAGGTTCTGAGCTGGGATGGGGCAGTGAGCTAAATAACGGTGATGGATCAAGCCCTGATCTTTGGACTGGGTAAGAGTGGTCTGCTTAATTCAGACACTCTGTTCATCACCACCCCCTTTTCTGAATCGTGACTGAAGACCAGCACCAGGATTGTCACACACCCCCATCCATGGGAAGGAATCCAAGGAACTTAGCAAGCATCAGAGGAGCTTCGAGCACCTGCCGGTCACGGTCGGTCCACATGTGAGGAACTCAAGGACACCTGACCACAGCGCTACTAGGCTGTGTGTGGAAGACTTTCTGGAGGTAGCTGCTGCAGCTTAAGTGCCCGTGAAGGAGGCGTGCTCAGAGACTCCAGTCACTCGGATCCTGCTAGTGTGGGTAAGTGTCAGGAGGCTGCTCAACTGCAGCAAGAACCACACAGGAGCAGAATGCCGCTAAGTCCCAGTGCCCCTCTCAGAACCCCTCTGCAGGTAAGTAATATACTCCTTGCAGGTAAGTACTAAGGGGGGAAAAGGGGATTGGGATAGAGAAGAGACCGCTCCAAAACTCTGCCTGTTTGCGTCTTCGCTCTTCTTCTTCTTCAGATTTAAACACATGAATAACTTATCTTACCAGAAAGTAGTTTTGGGCTTGCCTCTCTTCTTACGTCTCTTATAGATGTGTATTTTCACTAAAAGAAGCCTTCACTAAGTCTCTTGTTCTTTTTCTTCACAGGCCCTTTGACTTCCTTCTCTGTTCTATCTTCTATGAGAGAAAACAAGGTAAGTGTATATTCTTCTTTAACTTCTTCCTGTAAATGTCTTGGGAATTCTCTCCCTAATGTACTCACTCAACCCCACGGTTAGGCCTTATAAATCCTGCTTGCCCTCTAAATGGGGGGTTGGACACGGTGTGATCAAACTAAATTTGCAAAATTGTATGCTGTAGCGTGTATGTGTGACTGTGTGCCACGGACTCAGCATATGTATCCTCTATTTCACCGGTCTTGTTTACATGTGGGTTAAAGTGCTGCAAGTGATGTAGAAGCCTTTTTCTACAAGTGTCCAGAGCCTACACCTGAGCTCATTCCCTCACATCCTGCTAAATGTTTGCTGACTGTTTGTGGCCCTTGTTGCCTCTAGCCTGGTCGTGCCAAGTCCTGTAAAAACACCATCTCAACTTTTGCTGGACGGAGAGGGTTCCGGATGATCGCTGGAAACAAGCTTCAGGTGTCCTAGAAAGCTTTCCTTCCTTCTGCAATCTCTTTTCTTTCAAGTTTTGATCTCCCTAACATATTCGTTACTGTTTTCTATGCCCCTCGTATTGTTGTCATTTCTGTTTCTTCCATTGCGGAAAAAGAGTTTGGAGAATTTAGACCCAGGAATGCGCTAGTCTGGTGTAGGGAGACTAGACTTCTTTGAGAACCTTTCCACTGAAAGACATCCAGAAAGCAGATCCCATCTGTTTTATATTCCTTTTGCCCTCAGCCATTCGTTGACAGAATGATCTGCACTTTTCAACGTGATGGGTAAAGGCCTTGCTGTATTAGCGCTCCATTGAGAAATGGTGCCCCCGCTCGAGCATGTGTCATGATGGCTTCTTTCTCTTTGTAAAAGTGGACTCAAGTCTGGGCATCCTGACATTGTGCTTTGTCGTTGGGCAGTTCGAAGTGTCCGGTCTAGTTTAACGGGTTCCATACCAGGTCGACTGAAGATGCTTTCAAAAAGAGCTAGGACATACTTTTCCATTTCACCGTTATGGATGTCCGTTGGTATTCCTCAGATGCAAATGTTATTTCACCATGAACAATTCTCTAAACATTTGCATTTTTCTGTCAACAATATCATGTTGTTCCTTTAGGGTAATCTCTGTTGTTGCACTATGTTTACAGTTGTTTGTCAGCTTGCAAAGGCTTTTAACCAATACGCAATTCCTAGCAAGTATGAATTTGTCTGCTTAGGTCAGTTAAGTTCCACAGAGTCTGCAGGGAGCATTACTCTGTAGGAACAAATGCCCTCACACCGAGCTAGGTGGCATGCTTCATCATTGGGCTTTTGCTCCAAGTCGGGCAGGTGCTGCAATGCCCGTCTAGCACCCTCAATGGGAGCTCTTTACTGGAGATCTTTTTATAAGCCGTATGGTTAAGTGTGGGTGTGTTGGTAAAATAGTAGATTGTTGTATTTTAAGTAAATATGTGAAAGAGTGGGATAAAAATAGGTCGGAGAGTACTCTACAGAAATATTTTAATGATTGAGTCCTTCTGCCTATGTTAAACTATGTGGTGCCATTTACTAGAAGTGAATATCGAAGGTAGCTGAAGGTCGACCTGTTTCAAGCCTAATTCAGTCATGTGAACGATCAATTTTTGAGAAGACCCACTGAGGGTATAAATGAGGACTCCTCAAGTATGTTGTCTGGTGACACGCTTATTAGCGTGGAACTACTGTATATCACCACATCGCAAAACCTGCTCACACTGGCAACCTCTGAAGAAAAAATAGATTTACTTATATTGATACACAGAGACGTATAGATGGCTGGGAGTTACACAAAGGAACTCGTATTGAAACCCCAGTCACTGTGTAGATTACGTTTTTTGGTCCTGAAGAAAAGCTGCTAGATCATTCACATGACTAAATTAGGCTTGAAACATGTCGACCTTCAGCTACCTTAGATAATCACTTCTAGTAGGTGGCATCACATATTTTAACATAGGCAGTAGGACTAAATCATTAATATATTTCTGTAGAGTACCCTTGTTCCATTTTTATCCCACTCTTTCACATATTTACTTAAAATACACCAATCTACTATTTTACTCACACCACACATCCACACTTCACCATATGGCTTATAGAAAGATCTCCGGTAAAGGGCCCCCATTGAGGGTGCTCGTAGGTTATTGCTGCTCCAGGCCGACGTGGAGCAAAAGCTCAATAATGACGCATGATACTTATCAAGGTATGCGAGGGCATTTGATCCTACAGAGTGAACTCTCTGCACGAGACAGACCGTAAGATGTTAAATTCCATCTACTGGAGAGCACCAGCGTGTATTCCCTGCAGGTATTTCAAGCTTATAGGCACTCTGGTCTGTCTAATGCATACTTTTCCAATGAGTAGCTCATGAGCTACTAGTAGCTCTCCAGCTAATTGTAAGTAGCTCTTGTGTACGCCGCCCCTCCTACTAAATTAGAAGCTTTTCCTTGGTTTAGTGAACATATGTATATCAAAATTGAAAAGTGTGTTTTCGAGATGAAAATATGTGTATTTTCAGAACCCTTGTACTGATGTTTGGCGGCAACGGAGTGAATTTCAAAAATATATTTAATGCTTATCTAGTGAGTGATATATCATATGGCATTAGGGAGACATATTACTAATATTGATTCGCTGCAAGGGACACCTCAACTACGACGATTATACATTACCCATGTAGCGGAATTCCACATTGATAAAGCATTTTTTACATCATTGAGGGCAGGTTCGGATTGGTAATGCGGGCACTCGGGAAATGGCTGTAGGGCCGGTAGCCGCGGCTTCTAGTTGCGGGCTGCTTTTTTGGGCAGCCTGAGGGCTGTCTGTGCTGTTAGGATGCCGCCAGCGACCCAGTGGGTGCCTGAGTGGCCTTTCTAGAGGCAGATGGGCGGAGGTATCACTCCCTTTCTCTCGCTCGACCGGCCCAATAATGTATGCTGATTGAGCGGGGGCAGGGGGTCTGAGCAGAAGTGGTCTCACTTGCATTCATGTGTGGCTCAGCAGTGTTAACTAATCTGTGCATTTTTTTTATCTAAGTGAAGTTAATAAAACATGCTCCACACCCCCTTTTTCATAAAAGTTTGCTGAAGCAGTGTTTTGTGGAAAGGCACTACGCAAATGTGGGCACTTTTTTCGGTGTGCCCGGGCCGATTTTTGATCCCAATCCAACCCTGATTGAGGGTGACTGTGCATGATGCTTTAACGTGATCAGTGCTGGTAATCTTGGAAACGGTGGCCAATCATGTAATCTTGTCTATATGGTCATTATTACAACTAATAACCAGAGTAGCTCAGGATCATTTTTCACTGAACTTAAGTGGCTCTGAGGAGTGGGGGTTCAATTTTGTGGGAATTACACCATGTCACAAACTTATCCCAACAGCAAGTCTATGCAGGCTTGGTGGAGATACGCCTGGCTGCCAGAATGACATCACAGAATCCAGGAGGAAAGTTGAAAGCTGTCAACTCTTGCCGCTCAATCTCCATGCATTAAGGAGAAGGGTACACAGGTGAAGGGTGCAGACCCCTCCCCTGTTACTGCAACAGAAGATCTCTCAAAGGTGCAGTCTGATCTGTGGGCGGATTGTCACGCTCAACAGCTCTGGATACCAGTCTCTGCATGCCCAATCCGATGTCACAAGAAACGTTCCTGATCTTCTTGAGAACTCGGGCAGGTGTTATATTGGCAGGAAGGAGTACAGGAGGCTGGAGCTCCCTCTCAAGACGGAAAGTGTCTCCGAGCTAGAGTCACCTTAAAAAACTTCGGCATGCAAAACTGCTGACATTGTCCATTCTCAGCAATGGCAAACAGATCTAACCAAGGTTCTCCCCAATGTTGAAAGAGTCCTTACACCACCTCTGCGTGGAAACGCCACTCGTGCACTGGTAGGCATCTTCGGCTGAGTTTATACACCACGGCATTCAGAGAGCCCACCAGGTGTTTACCCACCAGGGAAATGCCCTGGCATTCCAGCCATGTCCAAAGATGTAGTCTCTTGACAAAGAGTCCATGACCCCCCCCCCACCCTTTTTCTTGCAGTACCACATGGCGGTGGCGTTCGTGAACACCTGCACCAGACTTCCACTGCCAAGCGAATCGTCTGAAGCTCCAACGGGTTGATATGGAGCTTCACCTCTACCAGACGGCCACCGCAACCCAGAAGTGGTGCATCCATCACAAATGTCAACTACGGTTGGGGAATGGAGAGGGGTCTGCCACTTAGTCAATCGTGGTTCGTCAGGCACCACTTCGGAGCTTTTGCAGTACATTCTGAGATCTAGACAAAGACGGAGAGATTCATCTGATGCCATGCCAACGGAGACTTCAGGTCCCACTGCAGAGCTCGCATGTGCAAGCGGGCATGAGTCATAGGCACTACACAAGAGGCCATGAGGTCCAACAGCCTAAGGGTAATTTTTACTGAAATACAGGATAGAAGCTGAAATCCCTGTATCATAGCCTGAACTCCCTCCCGGCTGAAATCCGCCTGCTGGAGGACCTCATGCTTTTTCGGAAAGCTATTAAGACTTTCTTGTTTTAAAATGTTCTCCGGGAGTCTCAATCATTAGTTTCTGTTATGTTATGTCCTACCTTGTCACTGCGCCAGGACGCTCCTTCGCTGGAGCAGCTGTGCGCATAATAAAAATCAATAACATAACATAACATAACATCATGAAATCTCTGTATCATAGCCTGAACATCATGGACTAGCCGCTCCTAAGTATAGGCCCAAAAACGCACTGTGTCTAGAACAGCTCCGATGAAAGGGAGCATCTGAGAGGGATTCAGGTGTGACTTGGGTATGTTGACAGTAAACCTTGGCGAGCGCAGAATGTTTGTCATAGTCTAGAGGAACGAGAGGACTGCCTAGATCGAGCCCCGCTTAAAGAGCCAATCGTCGAGGTAGGAAATAACTGGAACCCCAGAACTCTGGAGATAAGCTGCACCCACCGCCGCCATCTCTTTTGTGAACACCAATGGGGCACTGGTAGGGCACTGGTAGGGCCGAAGGGAAGCATGGCAAACAAAGCGCTCTAGGCCCACTGTGAACTGCAGGTATCATCTGTGTCCAGGCAGGACGGGGATGTGGAAATATGAGTTCTGCAAGTCCAATGCTATCATCCAGTATCCCAGGTCCACGGTGAACAGAACCTGTGCAAGTTTGAGCGCATTGAATGCCTTCTTTTACAGGAAAAGATTGAGAAGGCGCAGGTGTACGACCAGACAAAGGCCCCCGTCCTTCTTGGGCATCAGAAAGTAGCAGGAACAGAAACCACAACCTACTTCTAATGCCTGCACCCTCTTGATGGCTTCGTTTGCCAAAAGAAAACACTTTGTGATGGAGCAAGAAGAGGTGGTCCTCCATCAACTGATCGTAAGTGGGTGGCATGGGTAAAGGGTTAGTCAAAAAGGGAAGGGATTAGCCGCTCTGCAAATCCCAACGGTCCGATATTACTGACCGCTAGTGGTGCAGGTGATGGTGTATTCTGCCTCCCTCTGGATACCCATGACTGTCAGAGGGCAAAATAATGGGGTTTGTAAGCTGCAGCTGCTGGGTGGAACTGCCCTCTGGCTGCCTGTCCCACACGATTTACGGGATCCGCGTCCTCTACCACGCAAAAGCTAGAAAGCCTATTAGCCATTGTTGCTGGATGTATGGAGGTGGCTGGACACCTCTTCCGTGGTCACGAAAGGGGCAGAAGCCGGACTGGGGTGATGAGGGGCCAGTAGACAAGCCCAATAATTTGGCCATAGGTCTGCTGTCCTTAAAGTGCTCCAACTATGAGTGTGTGCTATTAGGCGCAGAAAGGAAAGAAGTGACATCAGCACGGGGAGGCTTGTAGGGGGGTGGAGGTACGGCACACACCTATAAAGGTACAGAGTCATATCTGGCACTTACGACACGGAGCTGAACAACGCCACCTACTGGAACACAGGGGTACTGCTAAAAAATCTTCTGGATCCAGTCTGACGTCTGGGGATATTCTAAGTTAAGGAATCTGCGGTCAGAAGTCTCTATCAGACAAGTGTAATCTTGACAGTCTCTGAAAGCAATGATCGTTACTCAATATGCATAATCTCCTGGTAAATCATGGGATGTTGTCACAGCTTGTCTGTTTTTTCTTCTCCCACAGTAACTTGGTTCATACATGTGCTTACCAGGGGGATGTGAAAACCTACCTGGTCATATGTACAATGGGGAGGGAAGGGGGTATAAAAATGTATCACTGTGACTGCATTCCCATGCTGGAACCTTTTTTATATACTAATTAGCTTGTGTTCCTTAAGGCAACCAGTAAAGCTTTAAAAAAAATCCAGTTTGGGAACACACTGCGGGAAGCAGGCAGTGGTCTGTGGGACCACTTCTTGCTCCGCCCAAAACAGCCCAACACAACCCCCAAAGGGGAAGCAGGCTGTGACTGCTTGAAGCATTCCCCTGAGTGGATGTATTACACTTGCATTTCACTGAATCAGGACTAGACTTATAAGCTAGAGAATTAATAAAAAAGGAGGCATCCTTAGAGAAAAACGACTCCTCATATAAATAGTTACGGATAAACATTACATCTAAACTCATGGAGCTCGACACTGCTAACATAGGCACTTTGGTAGAAGACAAAGAAAACATTTTTTCAAGTGGAGCTATTTGCCCATTTCCTGGTTGGGACGAATCACAGCTATAAAAATTACAATTGTACTTAGGCCATTATATGCCTTTCAAGATTTCACATTTAATATACACAGAACAATTTTCCAACCCACTACTAAAGTCGCACTTTAGGGAAACCAGAGATAATATACAGGAGAGAACTACTAGACCCATGAGAAACGCAGGCATATAAAGTTAATATATTGCAGCCCAATCATGGATAACAGAAGAATAGTTGATAAGATTTGGGAATGAGGCCTGACAACAGAGTCATTAAAACAGAAATAGTGGAAATTAATCTTACAGTTGTTGGCAGGAGCAAACATTGTGCTGGCCATATGCTGAACAGGAACAATGCCTCTGTTGATAAAAGATAGGCTCATGAACCTTTGGGAAACAATGGTCACAGAAAGACTTTCCTATCATTTTGTAAAAGACAGAGCTAACTTCATCGCGATACAGCACCCAATACTACTATATGTGGACAAAATCTATTGAGCAGTCACATGCCAGCATATGCAGAAATTGGTATGCTGACAAAACATCCAAGAACAAAGGACAGTCGATGCTTCGAAGATCAGAAGTTGAAATAATACACTAAAGACTTCTGCAGTAGGGATATCAAAATCGGAGATACCCTTCAGACACTGGATCCACACAAGCGTCTTTAACAATGGAAGAAGTACCTAGATCAGACTAAAGGTCACTGCCAAGAAAATAAGCCATATGAACTTGCCATTGCAATTGAAATATTACAATGCACAGTAGAAGATTCAAGCTAGCATATTTACTAAATTTCATATGCCAATAACATAATGCCCAGGAAACAAGATTAGAGCTCTACAAAGAAAAAGTTACCAGAGCTGGGTTCAGGAAATGCCAGCTTCTTTCCTGATGTGCAAAAGATAATTGAAAAAGTCAAGAAATACCAAAAGGAAATCAACATCTCTACCTTTAACATGAAGAAACAGTCAAGACAGAAAATGGGGAAACAGACGGGTACTAAATTGGCAAAGTAGTTAAACATGGCAGAATGTTTTCACCCTACCATATTTAACTTGTATGTAGAAAGAAGCTGGTCTGGCAGATGGACGTGGAATCAAAATCAGAGGATGGAAACCTTAACCTCCGACATGCTGATGACAAAAGTATCATTGCAGGGAGTGACTACCCAAGAACCCTCATAATTAAAGTTAGGGAGTATTGCAAAACAATGGGACTTTGACTAAATGTACAAAAGACTAAAGTGAGGATAATAAGTGCAGCAACCAACTTTAAAGTTGATGGAGAGACCTACAAGTCAAGCATAGCTACTGTCTTCTAACATCAATAATAATGGTTCGAGCCTATGCTGCATGCATAAGTCAACATCACTGCAAATTAACACCAGGCAGAGCGGAGAGGACAGACCCAGAAACAATTTTCAAGGCGCTGATGTATTTACAACAACAAATGTCTGAATTATTTGAGAAATAGTATTCCTATTGACAAAGTACTGAAGCGAAAATTGGACAATGAAAAGCAGTATGGGGAGGCATTGAAGCTTTTGAACTGTGGGCTGGAGGAGATTTCTAAGGCTACGATGGACAGATAGGAAAACAAACAGCTGTATCTTTGTTCAAATCAAGCCAGAACTTTCACTACAAGCACAGATGACCGGACTAAGGCTTATACTTTGGACACATAATGTGAACACCAAATTCCATGAAAAAACCTGCAATGATCGAAAAGGTCAAAGGAAAATGCGCATGACTACGTCCAGCAACAAGGTGGATCGACTCAATTGCAACAGCAAACAATGCATTATTGAGAAGTTTGAAGACCCGCATAGAGGACAGAGCATTTTGGAGCAAGTCTATGTATACGGTTTGTCAGGAGTCATCCCCGACATGATGACAACTAGTAACAACCATCACCACTTTTTATATGAATACACTACTTCTTTGCTTGGCTAGCCTGATAGAGTCAAGTACTTAAAGGAAATTACTTGGTTAACCAGCTGGAAGGTAAAGAAGGCAGCAAAATATTGAAAATGGCCTCCTCAAAAAAACACATTCCTCTTTAAAGACTCCTCACAGCCTCCTATAAGGGTTCAATTCCTTTCACAATAAGCTCATTCACTAGCTATTTTGCAGATCATAAAATGAGGTGGATGGGCAAAATACTGTTGGGTTAAGCATGGGTGTGCTAATACAGCTAGATTTATGAATTTACTGTGGATGAATTCAGTCTCTTTGTCCAGTTTGCTGGGCTTTTCCTACTAATCTGGGCTAAAGCCAGAAGGAAAAAATGTGTTATGTGGTTGAACAATCTGTGTAACTAGTCTGTGCTTGGTATCTATTTTATTTGTGTTAACTGAGGAATAAGGAACTGTAACAGCTAACTTTAGATTGTCTTCCAGGAGATGCATATATCGTCTGTTCACTGTCAAAGACACTAGGGGTGTTATGCAATGGGGATGAAACTGGATCCAGTGGCAGAGGCGGGATCGGGACCTCTGGTGATGGGAACCATTTGGTATACTTACTGGGCTGATCGGGATCAAAGTCGCACATAACGGAAGACTACACATCTCTGGGAACCACAGTGTACCACCTAAGTGTGTGGAAGACAAGAAAGTCCTTTCAAAACTTAGAAAAACCTCTAATGACATGCATGTTCAGTAATAGGCATGTAAATGACCTTTACCGTTGCTCCTAGTAGATGTGCAGACACTGACTTTCTTGTGGCCCTAGGGCTGTTTCTAGAGTTTTAGAACAAACTGTACAGGACCTTTTCAGCTGAATAGCTTCACCACCACAAGACATTCGGAGGAAAAGTAATTAAATTACGAAGAACTGACAAAAAGCCTATTTAAAGACATAAATAAAACAGTCAATGATGAAGCAAAATGGTTGTGGGGTGGTTAGGCTTTACACATTGCATCACTTAGCTTCCTAGTACTAGAAGGCGAGATTAGGAGCCAAACCAGAGTGTGCCGGAAAAGAATGAAACATGATGTGCTCAAATATCCAGTCCTTTCAAGGAAAGGTAATGGACTTTCAAAGCTTGGAGGTGGAAGGAAAGTAATGGTCGTGTTTGCAGGTATGGAAGAGATGTTCCAGTTCCTCTCCTCATCCTAGCAACAGTGAGATAGGCTGAAGCAATTTAAAAAACAGTATCACTTGCCTAGACTGGGGTGTCAACTGTTAAAGGCAAGAAAGAGAGGTTAGTTAATACTATTTACTGCCATATGCTTTAGACAATCATTCATTTAAGAAGGCTCGTGGTGACAGTCTTGGTTTTGCCATTCCAGATTTTGACCTACGGGTAAAGGCAGACACAGCAAATGAGCCAACGTCATGTGTTCCCAAATAAGTAATTTATTTCAGGGTTTTCTTTCGTGTGGTCTAGGACCGCTCTGGTTATAGCACACTTTCACAAGTCTTTGACAGTCAAAAGAGTGGAGTAATTTCATTACCCTGTGGCAGGGGTTCTGTACAAGATTAGACAACACAAAGGAGAACATTGTAAGTGAGCAGGTCAACTCATAGTTCTACCATGCCAAAGGTCACCTGACACATTGGCTTCAAAACAGAAGTCTTAACCGAACCTAAATCATGAGATTACAGATTTAGATTCTGGGTCACAGTAATTAAAACAATAAATAAATAAACACAAATCTGCAATTTAATTGCATAACATGTAAAGATCAAGTCAAGATAGGCCTCAGGCTCTATTCTGCTAGCAAATCTCTCTTGTGTTCAGACTGCAGCATCTTCTTGAAACTTAAATTTTGGTTTGGCTCCATTTCTAGTTCTTCAGAAATGGATGAGTTTGTCACATAACAATTCTCTCCGACGTAGAACAATTTTGTGCTGCTGTAAGTCATGATGGAGACAACAAACCAATCCCTTTCATTACAATTAATCATCTTTCACAATTAAAAAGGTCACCAAATGGTGGGAATGTATCTTCTGGAAATCGTAATAATAAAAATCAAATGTGCCAGGATTCTAGATCACAATCACATCGTCTGGGTCTGTAGTCAAGGGTGTGTTGCCAACACTGCCGCAGGCAGGGTGCGGTGGGTGGGGCTGGCCGGGATCAAGCTGTGACTGCTTGAAGCATTCCCCAGAGTGAATGTATTGCCCTGCCATTTCACTGTAGGCGTCCACGATGCGCTGCCTTTCTTCTGGGTTGAACTCCACCGAGTAGGGGTGGACCTGCACAATGTGACGCTTAATTGTACTAACTTTCAGTGTCGCCAAGGTTCCCCCGCACACCATGCAGATCAGTCCTTTCCGCCGACAGTCATAGTCCATCATGTACTCTGTCCGCCAGCGTACCTGGTAGTAGCGCTGTTGATTCTTGAAGGACGTTGTGTTGCAGGCTTCCTCCGTAGGCTGCTCTACAACCTTGGGAACGATCTGTGCAAGTGTTAGTCTTTTTGTGTTCTTCTTCTTCTTCTTTGTGTCGTGCTCACTAGTTGGCAATTCCCCACTGGGTGGTAGTTCCTTACTCTTTGGTAACTGCTCACCCAAATCATCTGTGGAACAGAAAAAGAAGGTCGATTTACAACCAGAGACTGACTGCACGTATACATTACATCAGTTATGTGCAGTATTAGAGGAGATTCACCAAATCTGCATCACAAGACCGTTTATCAAGACATTTTCAATCATCTTGGTAGGCATTAACTTTAAGCAACACATTTCAACAATGTCAGATAGAATCACAGTTTCTTTTTTAATCTTTTTTCCAATACCCTTTTTTACTATTTCTATTTTGTTCTGCCACAACTTAACCAGAGATTCCACTTATGCAGCTCGCCTCTGCTGTATGCTTCGTTTTTCGTATTGACTATGAAAATATGTGCTTTCCAATAAGGGTCTCATTACGAGAGGCCCGTAAATCCGTATGGTTACCAAGGGCCAATCATGTTTCCCATGGAAAATTCAGCAGCATATTGCAGAGTAAAATAAGAAATGAGTGCAGGAAATCAGATTCGGAATTGCAAATTCCCCTGGTATCTCCACAATGCTCAGTAAATTTGCAGGGTTCCTCTCGTTTCCTGTTAATTCTGCACCTCTTGGTTAACAGAGTCCCCAGTATTGTTAAATATGGGGGGTACAGACATAACACCCATGCACGGGGGATACTCCTAAAAGGACATATTTATTAGGGTTTATTAAGTGCATGGGATCCAAAAGCGAGCCTGCCAGCCATCGGACTAACAGTCTCAATACAAATCACAAAATTCCAAAATAATGAGAATGCTGAATCAACACCCGTTTGAGAATGTTGGATCAGCATTTCCTTAACAAGAAATAAGATTTAACACTACTTTCTTAAGGAAAACATGTATCTATCTATAAAACATACAATCAACAATAAGTTAATAGCACTAGTGAAATCACAGCTGATAACATCTTCCTACTAATCCACCACATAATAATTTAGCAACCTAGGAACCAATCTGGTAATCCTTTAATGTGGACCCAAAGATACAAGAATACTGGTGTCATCCAACTTATTGTTGCAACCATTCTTCACACCTTTTAAGAGACATGTGGGTAATTTCACCACTTTTGAATGATTCCACACATTCCCATCACTCAAAAACACTGTGTAGGGATTCAATTTCCTCACTAGAAGTTGTTTTGAAAACTTACAACAACCCTTTGTTACCCTTCAGTCCCTTTCGTACACGCAGCAAAACAAGTTTCTTCTCTAAGCAAGTTCCTTGTGGCTCTTTTAAGGCATTATCACCTGCATTTTTCCTTTCGATCACCTTAGATAATACCACTCTATATTTCCTTCCTCTCATGACCACAAAAGGTATGCTCCCACTAACACTGCTAGATGTTGTGGGATACACCCATACAAACATGCTTACAATACTCCTCCACTGACCGCCTAGACACAAAGCCAACTGCAATCCTTCCTTAAGAGTCCTGCTCCACCTCTCAACATGAGCATTGCTCTGGGGATAGTAAACAGATGGTCTATCAACTCAAACCCATTCACACTTAAAAACATCCTTCATGACCGGTGATACAAACTGTACTTTTATTGTCTGTAACAACGTTCTTCCCTCTCTTTCCTACATTGTACGAGGTCACTTGGTCGAAAACTTAACATTCAACCACCTTGAATGATAATCAACAACTACCATGGCATATTTGGGACAAGATCCCACACACTGTACAGTCTTGAAACGTCCAAACCAATTTTCTTCCATTGGGCATCCATTCTCTGCGACTTGTTACTCCAAGCACACGGCAATAAATCTCTTATGGTTCTGTCTCCATCACAGTCTAAACCAGGCAACCAATACTCAATCTCACTATGCGCTTGGCCGCACTCGTTCCAATATGTCCCTCATGGGCCATATTCAAAATTCAGCTCCTCAGTACTTCTGGGCACCATTAACAACTCTTAACAATATATCGCCCACAACTGATATCTCTGGGCTGTCATTACTAAAAGACGGTGCCATCCCCTTTTTGGTCATCCTACAGACATATGTCTTTTGACCCCCTGCAATACCTTATCTTTTTTTTTTGTAAAACTTTTTATTGATTTTTCCAAACAACACAGATACAGTAACTATGTAATTCAACCCACCCATCCCCTAACACCCCCCTGTCCCTCCCTCCCGCTGCGGTCACTGGCTTAAGGAATTATACAACACTCATTCATCCTTTCCAGTTCTTTTCAAATTTCTTCGAACATCCCTTTCCGTTAAAACGCCTTATCTTGCACATAGCTAATGTCCATTTCAATTTCCCAGTCCTGTAACATAGGAGCCACAGTGGATCCCCATGTTCGCGCCACTTCTCTTGGCCAAGAGAAAACCCAAATTGATTAATGTGCGCTGATAATAGGTTGCATCCAATTCACTCCAAATTCCTAGCAGTATCAGGGAGGCCTTTGGGGGTAATCTGAACATCAGTAGCACCCTCTAATCGATGGGTCACACCCTCCCAGAATTCACCTAGTTTCGTGCACTCCCAGAGTGTATGTACAAATTTCCTCTACTGTGTACACTCCATCAGACAGTTCTCATCCAGTGCCTACCCTATTTTAAATAGTAAAACTCTGGTATAATATACCCTATGCAGTATTTGTAACTGAATCAGTCTGTATCGGGCTTTAATCACTGCTTGTCTGTGGTATTGCAACGCCTCCCCTCAGTCTTCATCCTCCATGTCTCCAACATCTCTCTGCCATCGTACCCTCATGGAGTTAATCTCTCTTTGTATATTCCTCATCAGGTTCTGGTAGGTGAGAGATATTACTTTCGTTAGCATTGGCCCCTCCAGTAACCTATTCTCTAGGCAGGAGGCCTCAATTACCTCTTTATCCGACGCAAGCCTAGCTTGTAGTGCGTGCCTTACTTGGAGGTACTGAACGATGTGGGAGTGCAACATCTCTTTTTATTTTTAAAGATGTATAAATGGCACCACTTCACTGGCATCCTGCACATCTGCCAACGTGCTTAGCTCTATTATATCCCAGTTACAGAAGCTCTCATTGACAGATACAGTTGTGCGCCTATCCACAATGGAGTCTTGGGGGTGAGGAGCCCCCACCATCCCATCTTTCTATGAAGCTCATGCCATATGTCCACTTCCTGGTTCGGCACTGAGGGGGGATTTCCCTCCAGTCCTCTGCCAGAGAAAACATCCTAATTCCCAGATATTTAAACCACACCCATTCGATTCTGAGTGGCACTGGGAGGAAGTCCTCTGCCCCCCGCATTGCCATCAGGAAAATCAGGATTTTTCCCTAGTTACTTCGCAGTCCGAAACATTACCCACAAACTCCAAATATTTCACATACCATTTCCAGTGTCTTATCTGGTTGGCAATATATGGTAGCACATCATCTGCATATAGTGAGAAACGATCCTCCCGGGGAGGGTCCCATCTCCAACCATCCACCCGCATATCTACCCTTACCAATTCCGCTAAAAGATTTGAGGGCCAGCGCTAAAAGCCTTGGTGACAGAGGGCAACCCTGTCGCATTCCTTTCTCAATCTGGAACGGCGATGAGAGGACCTTCTTCAATTTTAGTTGCGCTTTAGGCTCCGTGTAGAGCAGTAGGATCCAGGCCAGAAACTTTGGCACAAATCAAATGTTTTCCAGGACTGCAAGCATATAGGGCCATTGCACCAAATCAAATGCCTTGTGGATGTCAAGAGACCACAGCCAGCGGCGCTCCCACTTCTTCAGCCACCATCAAATTGTTTTGCAATTTCCTGAGATTACGTTGGGTGAATCTGTGGGGAATAAACCAAGTCTGATCTGGGTGCATCAAATCCGGGATCACTCTCCTGAGTCTATTTGCTAATGTCTTTACTAGGCTTTTCGCATCTACATTTAATAGAGATATAGGTCTACAGGAGTTTCATGCATCTGGGGGCCTCCCTGGTCTTAGAACCGGTATCACTGTTGCCATTCTGTAATCTCGTGGGAGTTTGCTCTGCACATATGATTCGATGTACATCTTGTGGAGTGGGGTGGGGTACCAGTTTTGTTGATACGCAGTGCAAGCACTCTACAAGGAGGCCATTCTGCTCTGGCGCCTTCCTGGATTGTATTTGCAAGATTACCAGCCTCTCCTCCCACTCCATTAAATCTTCATCTAGCTCCATCCCCAATACCATATACAGTCATCTGCAAGGGCAGTCCCTAACAAATTTACTCACCTCCTACCTTTCTCCTTTGTGCTCTATCTCACAGAACCTACTCATAGATACTGCTATGGCCTCTGCTATGCTGTCACTACCTCGTATTCTCTCTCCCGTTGGATCTATAAACTCAGTGATATGTGATCTAGCAGCGTCTCCCGTTGCAAGCCATGCCAAGAGTTTGCCTTCGTTAGATGCCACATCATACAGTTGCCTTTATAGGGCCAGACTATTCTGTTTAACCTTGTTAATCACCACCAGTCAATATTCTTCCCTTTTCCTTAGAAATATCTGATTTCACTCAACTCCTGAGTCTTACAGGAGCTGTATCTCCCTCTCTAGTTCCAAGCCTTCACGCTCCAGCTTCTGTATACTCACTACCTCCCTAGAGGTTATTTGCCCCCTTACAGTAGCCTTATAGGCCTCCAAAAGGGTGGCTGCATTGCTAACTGTATTTGCATTTACTAGGAAGTACCGTTCTGTTATCTCTGGAAGTCTCTTTACCTCAGTCGATGAGGACAGACGCAAAGCTACCAAATGCCATTCACTCCTGCTTGGTCGTAGGGTATGTATTTTCACTTCCAATAGGGAGTGGTCTGATATTACCCTTGTTTGGAAGGTAGCCTCTGTAAATCTAGATATAGTCAGGGCAGGCGTAAATACACAATCTATGCAGGAGTGCATATCATGCACACCTGAATAATAGGAAAATCTCTTCTCCCGTTCATGCAGGGAGAGCCAGACATCCTCCATACCTAGGGCTCTGATAAAGTTCCACAGTTCCCTTCCATGGGTTGGCTGTACTGATCTAAAATAAGTCTGATCCATCTCTGGGTCTATAATCTTATTAAAGTCCCTCCCCCATTACCAGTGGGACCAATGCCAGTATGTTACTTACTGCCCTCAGGGTTTCAATCTGTAGACCCAGTGAGGCAAAGTATTAACGCAAAATGTTCTATCTCCCGTTTTCTTAGAATCACCACATAGCGAACCTAGGTATCCATCCCTTCTTTGTCATCACAATCGGGATGGAATTTTTAAGCAGTATCGTCACCCCTCTAGATGCTGTGGTAAACCATGCGTGTTCAACCACCCTCTATCTCTCGCTCCCCAATGGTGGTGCATGATATCCCTTCATATGAGTTTCTTATAAAAACACCACATCAGGGGAATATTTTGTGGGCGCTTTAGTTACTGTTAACATTCGTGTCAAACTATTTACCTTTACAAAGCATAACATACTCCCCCCAACTCCCACCCTACCCTATCTTTCCGTGTTCCGGTCTTGTAAATGGCCACCCCATAAACTCATGGTACGTCGTTCGCACCCCCCCCCAACTTGTATTATCTTCTTCATTCGACAAAGGTCCAGAGTCTGTGGTGGCAAGGCATGGACAGTGAGGCTTCTAAAGAACATCTTCAAAGCTGGACATTTTCCCCTTGGCTAGTTATCGGATGCAGGCAGGAAGAAGGCAGCCCCCCACTCAATCAATATGTGTCTATGGAGGTGGTCAAATTACATCCAGAGGTCATTGGCATCACCACAGATGGCGGTGTCTCTCATCCAGAGGCCCCAGATTCAGATTTGTCCTCGTCCGTGTCTTCCCCCTTATCCCGGAGAACATCCCATCTTGTGCCCCTGTGCATGGTGGTTCGTCGTTGTAAGGCCTCCCCCCTATTTTTGCCCTTTCGATCTCAGTCTGATCCTTGGATAGTCTCTGGGACAATTTCTTCCGCAACTTATGGCACCTTTTCTCTTCACTCCATCCTGCCGTGGGGTGATCTCCATGGTCTCCCGGCAGGGGCAGACATCCTTGACGCTCCAGCCAGTCACAGACTAAACCTAGGGTTGAGAAGACGTACTTTTCACCGTCTAGCTTGACCCAGAGTCTTGCAGGGTAATACAACGCAAATTGACTAACCAGGGTCCTCAGGTGCCGCTTAACTGCTAGGAACATTTCTCTCAGTTTCTCCACCACTGTGGTATAATCCGGATACAGCGTGACAGAGGCCCCCTCCAGCTCCCAAGGCTCATGCATCCAGCCCTCTGTAGAGGAGCATCTCTGTAATTTAATAGTCATGCCACCACCTAGGGGGATGTTCTGGCTGTGGCAGAAGGCCCGGCACCCAGT
This sequence comes from Lissotriton helveticus, assembly GCF_964261635.1. Classification (NCBI taxonomy): domain Eukaryota; kingdom Metazoa; phylum Chordata; class Amphibia; order Caudata; family Salamandridae; genus Lissotriton; species Lissotriton helveticus. Next base: position 557,794,980 of record NC_136070.1, read on the forward strand.
TCACCCTCTCTACTGTGAACCATTTACAGGGCTTCACCTCAAGAACCCCAGCAGCAAGCCAGTCCTCTAAGTACAGTTCCAACGATGGGCCCTCGCCCCCACCAGGAGACACCACTTTAACATTGTTTCTCCAGCCCAGCCCTCTGCATCGTCAATTTCCGCTCGTACCAGGGCAAATTCTTTTTTAAGCTGTGAGACATGATCTCCATGATCCAACACCGTGGGCCAAGTCTGGGCAAGTGTAGAGTCCGTTTCCGCCACTCTGTCTACCACTTTCTTATGATCGTACCTGAGAAGGTTCACATCATGGGCTACTGTCTCAATCTTTCTAACACCTCTTTAGTGTCCTTAATAGCTGCTAGGATAATTACCCTGTGGGATTCCAGTGCTTTCACCCCTGTTGGTGGTATTTATTGCGCCAACGCCCCCAGTGTTCTGGATGCGTCCACCCCCTTAGGTGGTTCCACAGGTTTATTTTGCACCATTGTGTGTTTCTACTTCCCAACCAGAGGGGCAGAGAGGCTCCCACCGGTCCAGAAATCGTTCACTCCAGTAGCCACGTAGGCCAAGACCCAGGGGACCTTGTCACTTTTTATGGGGGAGAAATTAACAGGGCCGCCACCTTTGGGCTGTGGTTTGAACCTTGGGCTTCAAAGCACATAGACCCTGCTACCACTGCTCCCTGGGCATGAGCACCCCTCAATCATACTAGTTCCCCTCAGGACGATCAACAATGCAGATGTCAGGGCCTGTTCCAAGGCCTTTTTGGCGCTGGTAATCCACCTCCCACAGCTCCTCTTCTTCGTCGTTAGGGGGAATAACCAGAAGTCATTGCCTTTCAAGAGCCAGGGCGGTCTGGGGTCCATATATGACTCACACCACACAAAAGAAGAACCCAGTTAGGGTAACTCCCTCCTCTCCTGCCGCTCCTTTTCAGGAGCTGTGGCTATGTGGTGCTATTCCCCAGGGCCTCCTGGGCCTCACTGTAGTGCCTCATTGGCATGTAACATATTGTGTGTTTTTGTAACACGCACGTTCACCCGAGAGTATCTTGGCACTGAATAACAGATGTAGATGTAAGCACTCCATCATCGTTAATATATTCATGGGTCCCATCGTGTCAACAGAGGGCTGAATGCTCACCTCTAACCTCAGTGGATCTACAGGCGAGAACACCTTCAATCTTGCCCCAGTCAGAGCACTGTGGTGGGTAGATAATCTCCCCTGGGGTCCTTAGGCCTTACCGTCTCCTCGGCACGGGTGCAGGGCAATGCGATGCGTGCAGGGATTCTCCCTGCTGCGGCACCTCTGCCGCAGCCTTCTCTCACTGTTTGCAATGTGGCACTTGGAGAGAGCCTCCGCCCGCGCCGCACACAGCTCCTTCAGGGCGCCATGTTAAATGCAGGGCTTGCGCTGGAGGAGTGTTGCTCACCAGCCTTTACCTCCTATTCAGTGGCCCTGGTGCCATGTCCCAAATAGGGCACGCCTGCCACCGCCTGGACAGATCTGCGGTCTGCCCGGTCAGGCTATGTCAGGAGAAATTGTCTCATGGCGGCAGTCGCCTGTCAGAGCTCAATGGTTACACCGCTGCTGTTATGGTCCGCAGGCCAGGCCCCCACCACCTTATCTTCCTTTTCAGCTTGAACCCATTCATCATGTGATCTATATCCTACAGTGATCATGCTTACATTTGCCTAAATGCCACTCCTCTGCACCATCCAAGCATTCTTCAAGCCCTTTCTCTGGTAACTGATACACACAATCAGCCACAATGTTTTTCTTGCCTAGAACAGATTCCATCTTATAACAATACTCCATTTACAAAACCCTTTGCAGAATCTTGGAAGGAGCTTGGTTAGTTCCCTAGTTCGTGAAAATGTCCACAAGGGGACGATGGTCCGTCTGAATAAAAAACTCAGTACCCCATACAAACTTTTTAAAGAGCTTCACACCGGACCAACATACCAATGCTTCCCTCACAATGGTGGGAAATGATAGTTCTGCATCTCTCAAGATTCCTCTTCACCATCCCAGTATTGCATTACCACAGCACCCAAATCCACACTACTGGCATCTGTCCAGATGATGCTTTGATCATGCCTATCAAAAGGCCTCAACGCAGCAATGCTCCTCGTCAGATATGTAAATTATTTCTTACACTGGGTACACCACTCGAATTTTGCATTTTTTAACAAACTTATGCAAAAACTTTGTTTTGCTTACGAACTCTGGAATAAAGCAAGAATAATATTCTGCAAACCCCCAAAACGATCGTAGTTGATCCCCTTTCATTTGGGCGAATGGGCATCCTCAAATTCCCTCACTAACTTTAACTTTCATCCAGCCAATTCCCAAGATATTCAACGCCTTTCACATCAATTTTACGTTTGTTCAACCGGATAGTCAATCAAATTCTTTGCAAAATATCTTACACAGTGTCCAGGCCTCTATTATGGGTTTCTTTATTTTCACGGAACAACAAAATATCAACCTGGATAGAAGTCACATTCCTCATTCCTTTGAAAAGTTGATGCACTGCCCTTTGTAAAACAATTGAAGCCGATGCTAATCCTCAAGGGATGCGCTTGAATTGATAAGCTCCTTTTGCAGTAAGGAATGATGTGAGAGGTCTGGAGTCAGACTGAAAAGAGATTTAATGATATGCCAACAACAAATCTAAAGTGAAGAAAAACTAAGTGCTCTTGATTGTCATCAGCTCAATGTTCGGCATAGAATGTCTGTCCAACCAAATTGCCCTATTGTGGTCCAAAAAACGGTCCACACACAACCTTAAATCCCCATTAACATTTTGTGTCAAAACCACAAAGCCAACCACTCAGATGACTCCATTCCCTCGATAATATCCTCTTCGCACAATATCTGGAATTCCTTTTGCAAAGACTCTCTCATCACCAAGGGCACACAACTGGGTTTCTGCACTTGGAAATCACTCCTCCTTTCAAAATGATCTTGTGAGCAAACCCCTTTAGCAACCCCAACTTATTCTTAAAAAACCCAGCAAACTTTTCTTCTCAAACATCATTCGAACATGTTTTCCTGGAAGTATGCTCCTAAAACGTGATCAGGGTGAATTTGATCTTATTGTATAACTAAGTCTCTTCGCTGCGTCCACCCCAGCAAACAAGATCCATCTCTCGCAATGTAAACATTTTAGATTGGGAATTTCAGGTACAGCTTGGTCCAAATGAGGCACATTGTCCTGAGCAAAACGTGCCTCCAGTGCTCACTGTGCCACTGGAACCAAGCTATAACTGGCTGATGAGCTCTAATAAGATGAAACAGGCCTAGGGTTGCTTGTGTTCCAGTGCAGGGAGGATCTGGCTTGGAAGTTCAGGCTGGACTGTTCCCACTGGACAGGGTCAACACTGATTTGCATATGACTGGGTCCAAACTCAGGTGGCACAGTGGGCAAAAAATAACTGATCAGGTTGCAACACAGAGCGGATTGCCAGTGGCTGGGATTAATTCAAGCATTTCGCCCATCAGTTTGTTTTTGATGCCCTAATTGTGATGGGTTTGACCAGATGTGGGTCCCCTGTCCACTGTGCCACTGGACCCTAGCTATACGTCGCTGATGAGCCCTAATAAGGGCGAAACCAGTCCTGGGTTGCTTGTGTTTTAGTTCAGGGAGACCTGGCTTGGCAGTTAGGGCTGGGCTGTTCCCTCTGGAGCAGGGTCAAGACGGATTTCCATATTGCTGGGTCCCAACTGAGGTGGCATGGTGGGCAAAAAACGATGGCTTGGGATGTGGCCCAAGCGATTGCTAGCGGTGGAGATTAATTTAAGCAATCCATCCATCACTTTGTTTTTGATGTTCTTCATAAAGTGTCATTTTCTGGAAATTCATTGTAGGACTTTAAAGGACTGAAAGAATATTTTCATTCTTAGCATGATGTACAGAAACAGTCAAGTAAAGCAAAGTCTTGCCCTGTCAAGTTACAGTTTGCCTATTAAAAAGAAATACCTTAATGTTTTACACCCATTTCCGAGGTGATCAGCATTTTATTAGCTCACTTGCATGACATGGTATATTTTAGTTTGCATTCACATCTTGATCATCTTGCAGAATTCTGCAAACAGCTTTAGTTTTAGACAAAGTGGAGGCACTAAATATTTGAACAAACAGATAACCTCATGATGGTACGGCCCTTGTCCATTGTGATATGGTTCCAAAGATTTCAGGGTGACTTCGCTAATGCAATAAAGAGTGAGGCCGTATAGCCTATTCTAACCACATGGTGCTTATAAGTCAAATTAAGCAATAAGTGTGTAAAATAAACACAAACACATCATGTGACCTGGAATAGTTATGTGCACTCAAACAAGAGTTGAAACAGAAGGGAGTAAGTTGTCTTACATGCATATGAAACTTCCAATACAGAACAAGCAGGGAGCCGGCGGATTTGTTTGGTGGCTGTTAAGAGGCACAACAGAGTGGCAGCATTTGCTTGACCGTTGTGCTGGCAGCCAGGAGTTACATTTATGGAGTAAATTTTACTGCATGGTTCTGTATGCAGGAATGACATGGCCATCACCTATGAAGCAAAGGGGTGTTTAATATACCTATGGCATTTGTGGAATATGCAGAAGATTTAACCATTACCAGAACTGTTTCTGCTGCATGAAAGACCTGTATGTATGTGTAGAGGAAACGTGGTAGGAACATTTGGCCTAATTTACCTTTATACCAGTCACAAAACGTGGTTGCAATATGCACAACTAACTTTTGGGAAATATATACAATTTTATTAACTGACCTGTGTACTAATAAGTCAGCTGACAAAATACCGAATCACAGAGGTTCACAAAATGACCTGCCTACTTAATATTGATTAAACAGATTACAATTTGCGAACTCTGTTATTGGCTCCAATTACAAGAATGGTGGCCTGCTAGGCACAGCAGACCACCATCCCTATGACTGCATTCCAAAATGTTTTTTTTTTTAAACAAAAGAAAAGCAGGTCATGATTTTAGGTACCGGCAGTGCGCATGAGCTGCTTAGGTGGAGACCTCTAGGCATCGAGCCAAAAATGTGCACGCATTACATTGCTTTCAATGGCAACGCGTGCACGTTTGGCGATTCCCTTGCGGGAGCGAGCTTTGGCAACATCTGTTTGTAATTAACTTGCAAACAGATGGTGCCCCTGCTCACTCCCGCAAGGGAAACGCTGTGTGTACTCTCGGCAGCACTCCCCCCCCACCCCTCCCACTTGTTAACCTGCGGGCTACCCTGAGAGAGTTTTTTTCCCATTTGTTCTGTTTGCGGCGCGCTTTAGCAGCATGTTTCTAAGCAGTACTTGTGGGCTTGAAAATAACTATTATTTTAGCCATGTTGCATGCCGCACCTTTACCCTATTAACTTCCATTTTCTATAGTTATTTATTGTGCATTTCTAGAATGGTCCAGTATATGTGCATAGTGTCTGCACCCCTCCCCCAGTCTGCCATTTCCCTGTCTGTGCACAAGTGCAGATCTCTTTGCTATCAAGATACCTCGAGCCCGGCGACTCCTTTGTTCGGTCCTAGCTATTGGGCCATGAGAACGGTGCATTCTGGGACTTGTAGTGTCTCTTTTCACGTTGTACTGTAAGCCTTCTTTTCCAACATGACCCCTGTGGCTGCGATCTTTGAGAGGTCCTTTAGGTGGCTAAACTAGTAGCTATATACAAAGAGCCCCCAGTCATGCATTGCGGGGGTAGCAGGCAGCTCGGGGTCACGTGTTGGTGAGTGAAAAGACACTCGGCAGCTTCGTGTTCCCTCAACCTTTTTCTACGAATTCGCTTTTTCTGCAGTTTTTTCAGATATCTGTTCATGAACCTCAGATTATTAAAACCATATTCTTGCTAGGCTACGAAGCGGTTTTAGTTTTTTTTGTTTACTCGTGTGGTTTATTTTTTTTATCCTTTGCAGCATTAACCGTATTTCAAATTCTATATGTTAAACCCCAGGGACCACTGTTTTACATATATCAAGCGGGTGCTCGCATGTCATTCACAGGGCAGGGATCAGTGAAAAGGACAAGAAAGTATAATTGGAAAAAGTGCTTTGTGGGGGCGGCGGTTCAGTGGGTTTGGGTGGGGGCAGGGGGGGCTTTTGATAACTGTTTTAGGAACAAAGGGGGACTTGAGGGGCTTCTTTGCTGTTTCCTGGTTGGAACTAACAGGTTTAAACTGTAACCACGTCTCAGCCCCTGATTCACTGTGTGGTAACGTCACGTGCCCGTTTTTGGAAAGGCTGGGCCCAAATGGGAACTTTTTTTTTTCTTCTGGTAAATGAATCGGTAAAAACAAACCTCCCACCCTGAGCTGCTCTTGTCAGCATTTCTTTACCCGCCTGTTAGCCCTTTTTCTGTGACTTTAGTGAGTTCTGGCGCCAGAAGTTGTCAGAGGCAACATCAACTGTTGCATGGCTAAACACTTATAAGGTCCCAAAGGAGAGACCCTATTGGCTATGCCAATGCTGGTTTTAATAGGAACTAGTGCAGCTTTAAAAAACAATTCTGTTTTAGGGAACTTCATGGGGAGCAGGATATTGTCCCCTTGTACAATGCCTGCTCCAGCTTGAGGCTGCCAACATGATTCCCAAAGGGGAAAGAGTCCTAAGAGGAGCCCTTCCCCTTTCTGAATCAGTAACCACCACAACTTGGGGGCCGGTAAATCATCAACGGTTCGCAATCGTCATAGTTGTAAACGTACACCTTCTTTTCCGAATCGGAAAAAGGAGAGAGATGCCCCTTGCACACCCTCTCCTATTTGAGAATTGGAAGAGGTTTACAAAAGCCATTTTACCAATCAGAAAGGATTTTCCGACTCATTAAGGGGTTTCTTTACATAAAGAAAAGCCCTTTTGAGGTTGTTACCCCTTAAATTTGTGTGAATCTCAGGGTACGCAATCGTAAAGAGCTTTGTACATCAGACCGTTTGAGACTAGAAGGTTTCCACAGTAAGTCTGTACCACACTGATTGGTGGAAAGATAGTCCATACAGAGTAGCTTTTATATTGTCCGGGTACTGACAGCTTACGCAAATTTAAATCTTTGCAACAGTTGGAGAAACTGCAAGCTCAGTTTCATGTGTACGTTTATGCGCTGAAACAAATGGATCAGATTTTTGACAATAAAGTCAATACTGTTTTCACAGTTTTAGGAAAAAATTAATGGTATCCATGCATTAAAGTACAGCACCAAAGTGAGAGACTAATAGTGGTGGTTCTCTTCATTGATGCCACATATCATTTATGAACATGTTCAGTATTTAATAAAAAAGATGATCTGAGAACCTGATGCAATAACCTCCATTCCCCCCACAACGACCACCAGGTACACTTCAACAAGTATAATGCGGGGAAAGCTCATTAACTACACTTCGACAGGTCAAAACAACTGAAGTAAATGCAGTGAAAGAACATTAACTGCACTTCGTCAAAACAGCTGAAGTATAATGCAGGGAAGGAACATTCACTACACTTAGACAGGTCAAAACAGCTGAAGTATAATGCAGGAAAAGCCCATTCACTACACTTAGACAGGTCAAAACAGCTGAAGTATAATGCAGGAAAAGCCCATTCACTACACTTAGACAGGTCAAAACGGCTGAAGTATAAGGCAGGAAAAGCCCATTCACTACACTTAGACAGGTCAAAACAGCTGAAGTATAATGCAGGGAAAGAACATGAACTACAGTCGACAGGTCAAAACTGCTCAGGCATAATGCAGGGAAAGCCCCTTAAATTCTAAGATGTGTAGATTTTAGTAATGAAAAGAACAATATCTGCATGTTATGCCACATTTTGAAGAATACAATTCGTAGTAACTGGAGGGAAGTATTGCATCCAAGTAATTCAGGAACTCAGATTTGAGGGTATTAGTGTTCCAATGTAGCTAAGACAAAGTTCAGAAAAATGGGTATTAATTGTATGAGAATGCAGTCCGATGACAGGAAAGAGACTGGTGGGACTAGTGTCGTAATAACGGGTGAGTAGCGAGCTTACGAGTCCCCTGATTGAGGACCATGCAAATTCTACGACTTGTTCAACAGGGGATAGAAGTAGCACAATTAATGGGTGCAAGGGGCATTTCAACAAAGAGCGCCAGAAGCAAATCTAGACATATAGTGAATTGTGAAAAGGAAGCTCAAACACATAAGGAAATGTATGACAATATCCTGACTACAATCTGCGACACTGTACGGCTCAAAATGGTAAAAAGGTAAAGGGCCATTTTGTGGGCGTGCTACACTATTATGCAAAAAAGGACACATGACATATTGACCCAAGAAATGATGTTGATCATGCGAAGAACATGTTGCAGTTAAAAGCGCTCTGATATCCCGCTGGATCTTGTATGCGCTATATAAAACTTTATAAATAAATAAATATGTGGGAGGAGACTGTTTGATGTAGAACATTCCCAAAAGAGCATGCAGATATGTGAATGGATAATATGAATGGATGTGCATGGATTGTCTATGCTGTGGTGGCCACATCGAGAAACATCCTTTACCCCGCAAGCGTTACTCTGCATGCGATTACCCTGCTTTTTTTAAACTTCAAAATCTTTTACAACGCTGGGCTTTATACCGCAAACTATTACAAAGCATTCCCCAAGGTAACGCCCCAGTGGAGTTAAATAGTAAATTGTTTTGTAATGGGGAATGCGTTGTAATGGATTGCGTTGTAAAGCCCTGTATTGTAAAAGATTTTGCGGTGTAAAAACTGCGGGGTAATAGCACTCGGAGCAAAAGTGTGCGGGGTAAAGTGTCCTATTAGGCCACATCGGAGTAGTCTAGCTGTAAATTTAGACATTTGAGCCACACCAGAGGGGAATATTGTTCCAGATTAGAACAAGAGTTTGACATGTATATCTGTTAAGAAGACAATGGGTTATTTAAAAGCTGTGTTTAAGAAATAGATGGAAAGGCTGAAAGGATGTCTGAACTACATTGTATTAAAGAAGAGATCATTCACGTCATTATAAACTAGGAAATGTACCAATATTACATAATGAAAAATCGAATTTAATTTACATATTACCTTCCCCCTTCCTGGCTCTGCATCTGTCGCTTGCCCAAGGTCTTCACATTCGCAACATGTGGTCAGAATAAAGGTCACATTAATCTTTTGCACCTTCGGCCTACCTTACCCTGACTCCACAAAACGCGCTCTTACTGCACATTCAGTTGCCTACCAATTCTAAAGAGTAACTAACCATCTGCGATCCTCCCACTCATAGAACCACATCTTGTCACCCCAGACACCAAAGGGTCCTCCCTCCTTCATTACACCAATATGGATTGCAGATTCGCAGTGTTCACCTGCCTAGGTATCGTCTATACTCCAAAAACGAACCTCACCCTGTGTGCCACTAGACTACACAGACCGCTGGGAACAGTGAAGGTCTTCAGAAAGGGACAGTCCATGACCACTAGGATGCCACACTAGTGGCATTTACCGACAATGTAACATTAACCAACCTGTTCTTGTTGGGAAGAAGGTCCAGTGAGTGGCTTGGAAGTGATCGGACTCCCTGCTCCGTCAATTTTCTCTAGCTTTCCCTATATTTTAACTCCAGAGAACTTCACAATCTTTTAATACATTAGAAGTATTTCCCGATATGCTTTAAGTTCCAGCAGTCCCACTAGGATCTGACTGGGTGACCCCCCCCCCCAAAAGTTGACCCTCACACTGAGTGAGGGTGGCTACATCCCTCTCATTCCTGGCTATCAGGTGACTGGCATCAGGAGGTGCCAGCACTATTCTAGTCCATGGGCGCAGGCATTTTTACCTCTAACCCTGTAAAGATGTTGCATGCCAAATCAACATTGTAAAGCCCAGCCCAGGCTCTTGTCAACTGTCACACATGGAACAGTGGCTGTCTCTGCATGAGGGCAGATGAGTGTCGACCCCTGCCTGCTAGCAGACGTGCAGGAAAAATAAAATGGCAATGAAAAGATTTTATTGCCATTTTATTCTTCCGACGTGCGCATAGCAGCAGTCAGCAAACCCCTGGACCAGAGACATAAGGGGCGTGTCCTCTGCTGACAAGGTAGGAGCATTGTCTGGCTGGATGCTCCAAAGTGAGCATGTCACTTTGGCCGGCTGTCTTGGAGCAGCCAAAGTGACATGTGCACTTTGATCTCTACCCAGCTGTCTAAGACAGCTGAGTGGAGAGCTTCAAACACAGATCTACAAGGAGCGTCCACCAGCCCGCTCCCTCTAACCCAGGAGCATCTCTCATGCTGGTTAAGATCATGAGAGCAGCTTCCGGACTGGTTAGGGGAACTTGACTGCAGATTCAGAATTGGAACACCAAGAACGGCGGAGGACGTGCCGCATTGGTAAGTACTATTTATTTAAAATGCTATTCTAGTGTTTGTTTTTTTTTTTACTTTTGGAGGGAGGCGTGATTTACTTTGGGATTTTGGAGGAAGGGGGTAATTTTGTTTTTTAGCAAACTGGGGGGGGGGGCACTTCACTCGCCCCATCACTTTCAAAGGGTACCAGCCGCCCCTGTGTGGAACATGTGTAAGTGGCAAGGTGGTGGCAAGTGGGCGAGTGTATACTGTGCGTGCAATTTTCACAGCAAAATGTGAATCCATGGGTTTACTGTGTGGTTCACCTGCAGGCTGGCCAGGGTGAACATGGATGCCCACACGTTCCTACTTTTTGTTCTGTAAGACAGCCTCCCCAAAACTATTTCTACTAATAAATAAGACGTTTTCTAGCTCTGCCCTTTGTTCAGAGTGGGTATTTTTCAACCCGATCTGGGGAAACAAGCCAATCTCCATTTCTCTCATGTTGCTAGGCAATAATGGGCTTCTGTCGGACAACATCTCAGAACAAAATACATTGTTTTCTTGAAGAAGGTAATCTGGACAAGACTTTTTTGGCCTCTGACAGTTCTCAGAGGGCAAGCTGAATTACAAATTACAATCATTATTAATCTCATCACTTTCCTGTTGATTTGCAAACAATATTTTATCACTGTATTTCTGTTTAGCCTGTGATCTTGACATTCCTCCATAGCGTCCCCATAGTAACTGATAGGCCTCATGCTTTTAAGGGTAATTAAAATCATACAGCAGCCTCTTGCACAAAAGTATATTACGAAAAACAACTGATCCTGGTTTAGATTAATCCCTAGACTTGTTCTACCACGGGGAAGGCTGACTCAGTACGTCTTGCATAAGTTGCAGTGACTTGGCTGTCAAATGGAAATATGATTATATTTGATTAAACATTCATTTTTACACCAACATCTAATCATAAAACGACGATGATGGGCTCAAAACCCTTATTTCGATAGTCTTATTTAGCACCTCCATTCTTCCCTTTGCAAAATAAGGGAAGTAGCAATCCTCTGATAAAAGGAAACTAAAATGGAACTAAGGGTCTTTGTTGACAGTGTAATGTTGTGCCATTCGAGTATAAACTGTAAGCATGATGACAATAGCTTACCAGTTACCAGATACCATTTTAATGACCTTGATTCTCCCAATCTCCAAACTCTTTTGCATTGTTAAGCAACATCCTGCATGTCTTCCGCTGCTTTAAAAAAAATTTTTTTTTAAATATGCCGAATTCTCAGTTTCTCTTTAAAAGGGCTTTAAAAAAACTTGACTGATTGTAAATTAGTAAGGGCTTTCTAACTTAAGACCTTCCAGAATACTTGCAGCCTGAAGACGTTGCACGTTTTACAAGAATGTATCCTATCATATCATAAGTACACATCGAGGTCAGGATGTGGAGTAGCATATTCCTTCCCATAGATTTTGTAAAACAGTTTACAAAGTTTTGTCTTCTGAATGCATGACCCTTGTATAGACCCTTGAATAGTAATGTTACTAGCGGTACCTTTTTTTATAAAGTGTGTATATTAAGATCTATTTCTTTCACACAAGTTAGACTTCGACGGATCGAGCCTGCACTTCCAAACAGCAAGTTAAAGTAAAACCAAACACATTACCAGAAATCTCCACACACATTTTGTTGTCGTTCTTAGTTGCTGGAACCGTGTCTGCATTCGCCATGCTGCTGCTGGAATTATCCTCAGCTATCCTATGGGCCCACTCTTCCATGATGACTGCCTTCTCCTGGTCGCTCAGGTAAGTGGTGTCTGGGTGCTTCTGCTGAATATGCATTTTGATGGTACTGAGTTTTAATGTCGGCATTGAACATCCACACACCATGCACACCAGCCCATTCTTTCCGCTGCTGTAATCCATCATGTACTCCAGCCGCCATTGGTCCTGGTAATAGTTGCCCTGGTCCCGTCCCAGGCTTCGGTCTCTGCTCCCGCCTCGACCACGGCCACGGCCTCTGCCTCGGCCACGGCCACGGCCCCGGCCCCGGCCGCGTCCACGGCCACTGCCCCGTCCCCTCGTCTTGCCGAAACAGAAGTTCCAAGAGGCTGCTTTAACGCTGTCTTTACCACTTGTGTTGTCCACAATGATGGAGGACGGTTGGCTACTGGAGCTGCTACACACCAAGGCTTCCGGAGAAGGTGGCTTGGCAGGAGTGTCGATGCTTCCATGAACAGCAAAGTCCTTAGGAGTTGGCGTTTGCTCCCCCTCTGCCAGAAAATGGAAGAAAAATGTCAATACCCAGACTAATTGCATTACTTTTACTTATACATTCAGGTTAAAAACATTCACACTATCTGTTTTTTTCATAGTTACTAGCAGCAAAGTCAATGTTTTATTTTTCATGTCTTACAAATTAAGAACCAACCATGTTTGACGCTAATAAAATTATGCAGTTTCTCCAAAATTACAGGGTGTCTCAAATGATCAAAAGCGGCTCCACTGAACTGTTCAAAAGGTCTCGAATGTTTACAACACACACATGAGAATAGACCACAACAGTACCTGTGAGCAAAGGCAAAAACAGAGAGCATGCAGGAACTGCATCGACTGTAAGAGCTAGTGCTTTCATCTCAAGATATTGAACGGTCAGAAAGCGGATATTATTAACACAAACCATATATTTACAATGAAAAACAATAGGCTATATATCCTCACTTAAGAATTCAGGATTCTTGAACCTGGTTATTCACATTAATTAAGGTGATCTCTGGATCGGTTATTCAAGGCTCACATTTACATTTTGGGGATGCCAGCCTGTTTCAGTATGGCATATCCTTTTTTTACTTCTTTATTCACCTCACAATGGAAACGGATAAATGCTGCTACATCTACAACAGAATGGGTCCAGAGGTTCCTCGGGAGTTTCTCACCTGAAGCCTATGGTAACCCCTTCTTGCAGCAGGTACCCACGTTCACATAATGCATCCTGGTGCAGGTTTGTAGGTACTCTAAAAGTTAACACCCAACTGGCAAAGGGACAGGTGAGTTTGTGGTATTTATCAGGGATGGGTGATAAATTCTGCTCCACTGGAGGGTTGGCAGACTTTCGTCCACTTCGCGTTAATCGTTTAAGCGTCGTTCAGGCCAAATTCCGCGTGGCAACGTTTATTTCTTGTGCGCGGCTCACCAGCGGTATGTTAGTGAGCCAGTATTGGCGTGCCCTAGTGCGATTTTCAGTAGCTAGGAGGTCACCTGGAGAGATTTCATCCAATGCAGGTGGTGGCAACCGTTTGCGGTCAGAAAGCTGCCGCTTGAGTAGAAAATCTACTCGAGCGGCAGCAGAATCAACTCGAAAAGTAGCGCCCTCGGGTGCACTACATGGCGCTGATTTTTCAGTGCGGAACGAGCTCCCAGCACTAAAAATCAGCACGAGCAGTGCAACTTGTTTAATTCCGCCTGTTCACAGAACTCTGTGAAATCATGCAGAGTTTTCTTGTAACTCCGTGAGTTCCCCCCACCCCTAGTATTTATGGGCAGTGCAATAGTGAAGACTAACCTTTCTATTGAATCTGCTTCACAGCCTGTAGTCTCACAAGTACTGCTTTACTGTCGCTCTAAAGGGCAGGTGGGCAGACTCTAGCCTTCTATCCTGGTTTGAGGGCAGGGAACGGCCTCTGTGAATAACTCGAAGATCATCTCCACCGACGAGTGGGAATGTGTAGTCGTAGAGAATGGAACATGAGTCGCATCGCTCTCTGTCTCCCTCTATAATGTAATGTCACTTCAAGGAATTATAGACCAAATCTTTGCTAATCCATAATTTATGGGTAAAGTTAATCAAAGCCGTCTTTGGAGATTGGCAAAGCAGCAACAGGCCAACAAGATGCGACAAACATGTCAAGTTCCCTTCATCCAAAACTTTCAGGAGAGGGTTTCTTTCATATATCACCATTATTACAGAAGAGGAAGGAACTGTTGGTCTCAATAAATACAGCAAACACAATAATCATTAAGAACCCAGAATATGTCAAGTCCCTGGACAGTATTAAGAATCCTGCAATCACGAGGCATTAAGCCAGAAACGAAAAACGTTCATTTATTTCGAGCATACGGCAAGAATGAAGCAGTAGATGTGGATCCCATGAGGCCACAGGGCTAGGCACACTCATATAAGCTACCAACTTTTCCTCATGGTTAATTTTTTGGGTACCTATTTTGTCTCTTTCTTTAATTACTACTCTTAGTGAGATTTTCTTGCATTTATTATACCATCTCCTTAAATACTGGTAAAGTCATAGATGCTACCATTTTCTTCATGGTTAAATATTGTGGTAGTTATTTTATCTTTCTTTCATTACTACTCTTAGTTAGCTTTACTTGAATTTATTATACCATCTCCTTAAATACTGGTAAAGTCATAGATGCTACCATTTTCTTCATGGTTAATTATTGTGGTAGTTATTTTTTATCTTTCTTTAATTACTACTCTTAGGGCCAGATGTAGGTAGCCCAATACCAGTCGGTAACGGCCGAAATGACCGAATTTCGGCCGTTACCGACCGGTATTAGGCATCTGAGATGTAGGGGCCTAATTTAAGGATTCAGTAATTTACCGAATCGGTAATTTAAGGAATCTGTAAATTACCGAATTCTTAAAATACCGATTTGGTTAATTACCGAATCCTTAATGTAGGGAGCACTCAAATGAGTGCTTTTCCCATTTCAGGATTCGTTATTTACCACCAACTACAAGTTGGTGGTAAATATAGAAAACCCTAAAAAAAGCAATTCTTTGCAATTTATAACAGTGCCATGTGGCAGACATACATGCCCTTAGGGCATGTATGTGTGCCACATGTGCACCCATGCACTATTCAGGGGTGCAACAGGGTGTCAAAGTGACACCCTGCCACCCTTGAATGTGTTCCCCTGTGTTCATTCCTATGGGCCCACAGGAATGAATGGGAATTACCGAATCGGTAAATACCGATTCGGTAAATACCGGATCGTACAGATTCGGTAATACTTACAGAATTTTTTCCTACATAGCATTTACCGATTCTAAAATACAGAATCGGTAGAATTCAGTATTTTAGAATTGGTAAATTTGGATTACCTACATCTGGCCCTTAATTAGCTTTTCTTGCATTTATTGTATCATCTCCTTCAACACTAGTAAAACGCTTGGTGTAAACGATATAGATAATAGTGATCCATAAATAATAAACTAAAATGACATGCTCATTAAGAGTATGCTACTTTACAACTTTTGTGATAAAGGAATGTCAGTTGTTAAATCACAATTGTTTTTGTCTGGAATGATTCAAGAACGGTCTTTGCATCAGGAGTATCTCTGTATTGGGTTAAGTTACATCAGTGGAATTTTACTTTGCATATTTGCTGGTATTATTTTTAGCATATGTATGTATTATAATAATCTACACACACACATATATATATATATATATATATATTATACATCGATATACATTTTTTAATAATCAAATCCATTAACGATGTAAAAATGCCTCTTGAATTACTCTAAATATTTATATTTTAATTATACTTAATTTAAATAAATTCATTTTAAATCAATTCCTTCAAATAGACCATTTAATCATTTCAAAGTAAAATGTTACTTACCTTGTAGGCATCTGATTGTGGCCTGTAGTGCTGTAGATTCACATGCTCAACATACTCCTGCCATCTAGCGTTGGGGGAAACATCCTTTACAATGCAACTTTTACCACGCAGTGCTATTACAACGCAGGTTTTACAACGAAAACCATTACAACGCATTGCGCTGGGGGGCGCTCTAGGATAGGGAATAGATTTAATTTACTATCCAACACCTTCCCTAGTGTCCACGGGGACTGGAGTTGGAATAGTAAATTAAACTATTCACTATCCAGCACCCCAAAGCGCTATGCGTTGTAATGGTATGCGTTGTAACAGCATGCGTGGTAAAAGCATCCGTTGTAACATCATACATCCAGCGTTGGGCTTGGAGGTGTACAACTTGTTTTTCTTCAAAGAAGTCTTTTGAGTTATGAGATATCGTGACTCTTCCTATGAATGGTATTGCGCATTAAAGTGATGGAAGATGACCACGCCAAAGTGTGCATGAAAAGTAATGAAAGTAGAGGATATATATATATATATATATAGATATATCCAACACTCCTCTGCTTGCCGTCACCAAGAACGAATGCAGACCCAACGGTATGTGCTAAAAGTTGTTTATTTCGACCGCACCACCGCCACAACGCGTTTTACCCTGCTCCCAGGGCTTGATCCCATGACATATATATATATTTTTTTTTTCGCAACAGCCAAAGGCTTCTGGGGAGGAAGGTGGATAGGCGCTTGTGAATCTATAGCACTGCATGCCATGAACAGATGCTTCCAGGGTAAGTAACATTTTCCGTTCGTGGCGTGTTTAGCTGTAAATACACATGCTCTGCATAAGACTGTAAAGCAGTTGCCCCATAAAGGAAGCAGTGGCTAGGCATAGGATGTTGCAGAACATTGGAAAAGTGTACATAGTACAGCCTAGCCCACTTGGGTCTGTTGGTGGTTAGGACATCCGCACAGTTGTGTTTAGTGAACGTGTGTGGTGTGGACCAGGTATCTGCCTTACATATGTTAACTAATGGGATTTTTCCCAGAAAAGTCATAGAAGTGACTTTTCTGCACGTAGAATGGGGCCTGGGCGGAACAGAGAGTTGACACTTGGCTTTTGCATTGCAGGTTTGAATACACTTGACTAGCCAGCGCACTACTCCTGCTTTAGAAATAGCCTTACTTTTGTGTGGTTTAGTGTAGGCGAAAAACAGCTGCTGTGCGATGCGAAAAGCTTTTGTCCTATTGATTTAGTACACAAGGGCCCTCTTTCCATCTAGCATGTGAAGAGTTCTCTCTGCAACAGAATCTGGGTGCAGAAAGAACACAGGCAGTTTAACGGTTTGGTTAAGGCAGAAGGGGGAGATCACCTTAGCAAAAAATGTTGTTAGTCCGGAACGGTCTGCGGAAACCTTGAATAAAGGTTATTCCAGGGTGAGAGCTTGAATCTCACTGACTTGCCAAAGAGCAGTAATAGTGACCAGTAATGCTACCATCCATGATAGAAACTGAAGAGGGCACAAGTGAAGGGGCTCAAACGGGGGGCAATGAGTCTAGTGAGAACTCTATTTCAGGTTCCAGGAAGGAGCTGGAGGTAACCTAGGAGAGATAACCCTTTTCAGTCGCTCCATAAAGGCTTCAATGACTGGGGTTTTGAAAAGTTAAGACTGCTCCCTCTTCTGCAGGTATGCTGCCACTGCAGCTAAATCTAAGCAAATAGAGGTGTGAGCCAAAGTGTTGTAAATGCAAAAGATAGCAGACAATGTCCTGTACTGCAGGCTTAAGGGGATCAATCTGTTTGGTAAGGCAATAGCGAAAAAACCTCTTCCATTTTGCTGCATAGCAGGCTCGGGTATTCTGACTCAGAGCCTCTTTAAGAAGGGACATGCACTCAGCTGGCATATTGAGATACCCAAACCTCAAGAGCTAGATTACTAGATTGAACTGCCTGGTGTTGGGATTACTCACTCTAGCCTGGTGCGGAGTGAAATGGTTCGCCTATTGGGGAGCCTCTTGTGTGGGAGTACTGGCAACTTGAGCAGGGTTGTGAACCACGGCTGCCTGGTCCACGTGGGAGCTACCAGGATGAGGTTGAGAGCGGTCTGTCAGCCTCTGGACCATGTACGTAAGAAGTGGGAGAGGCAGAAAAGCATAGGCAAATATTCCTGACCAGTTCTACCATAGTGCATTGTAATTGGACTACGGATGTGGAAACATGGTGTGAAGCTTGGGCATTTGGCATTTTCTGCAGCTGTGAACGGGGAACCCCCAGCATTGGAAGGGTGCAGGAAGTGGAGTTCCCACTCTTGGGCTTATTACTGCAGCCTGCTGAGCAGTTCTGCAAACTCGTTGTCCACTCCCAGAAGCTACTCCACTAGCAGGTGAACCTTGAGGTGAATCACCCAATGGCAAATGTTCTGCGCAAACTTGGACAGCTGGGGAGAGCGTGTGCACCCCTGTTTCCTACGGTAATGCACATCAGTCATGTTGTCTCTTCTGATCAGGACTGTTTTGTGATGCAATGGCAGTAAAAAGCTTTGAGTGTGAATTTGACTGCCAGCAACCTTAGGTGGTGTTATGGAAGGACTGCTAAAAGGGCTTCCATGTACCCTGAACAGTCATATCCAGCAGATGCACCCCGACCTGTAATGGAGGCATCCGTAGTAATGATCAGCTGTTGGATTGGGTCTAGAAAAGGCCTGCCCTGCAATGGGTTTTTGCTGTTCCACCACTGCATAGAGAGATGGGTGCTGGCCCAAATCAACACTAGAACTTCGACAGACCCTCCACTTGTGGACATTGAACACTTAGGCACCACTGGAATGGACACATGTGTAATCATCTAGGGGCGAACAATAGCGATGCAGAAGGCCATCTTGCCAATGAGGTGCATCACCTCCCTGACTGTTAACTGGCAATTTGGTTGAAAAAGAGACAGCAGGTGCCGGAAGACTTGGACCCTTGCAGGGCTCTAATAAGCCTTCCCGGAGACTATATTTAGGATTGCCCCTAAAAAGGGCTGTACCTGAAGGGAGTGGAGGTGAGATTTGCCCACATAGATAGCGAAGCCAAGGTCGTGGAGGGGATCAAAGGTGATCCGAGTATGGGAAAAACACTTTTCCCTGCTGGCACTCTTTATCACCCAGTGGAAATACGTGGATGTTTGCTTCTGGTAAGAGGAGCGGCTACAACTGCACACATTTGGTAACGACCCTGGGTGATGCAGTTATCCCCAAAGGCAGAACATTGAATTGAAAGTTCTGTCCACTTACCACAACCCTGAAGTAGCAGTGATGGGAAAGATGGGTTGTGATGAGGAAATAGGAGTCCTTCAGGTTGTGGGGCAGTCATGAAGTCGCCTTGCTGCAGCAGAGGGATGACATCATGGTGCGTGACTATGTGGAAATGGTTTGACAGAACGCACTTGTTGAGGAGCCTGAGAAGGTACAGGGAATATACCCCTTTGCCGTAGCGGTGCAGCGGAACGGGCTTCATAGTCCTTTGAGCGGTAGCGCGTTTAGTTCCTCCTGGAGAAGGCGCTGGTGGTCGCTTGGGAGAGAGTATCTGCAGAGTGGGTGGTGTTGTTTGGAGGTGGAACAGCGAGTTTCAGGCAGTAGTCGTGTTTCAGAATGGACAGAATCCATTGGTCGGATGTAATGTGCTACCATTGTGCGAGGAACCCATTTAAGCAGACAGGTGTTGTGTGATCGTGGGGAAGGGAGAGAGAATCACTGGTTGGCGGGAGTATCTCCTTTTACCGTACCCCCTCTACCCATGCCTTCTGAGTTAGTTTCCCTGTAGGCACCCTGGAATAACCACTGGAGGCTTACTGCTACAGTGGTCGCCTCTGGTATGAGGCTGAACCTTCCGGAGAGGTGGTCTTGGCGCCATACCAAAAGGACCCACACGTTGATGGGGTCTACAGGGCTCCCATCGTTTAACAGTGTCCGGGTCTTTCTTTATTTTCTCCAGCATCTGATCATCTTGAGACCCAAAGAGGTGTTCGCCATCAAATGGCATGTTGTTCAGATGCTGTTGGACTTTTGGCTTGAAGCCAGAGACACAGATCCAGGCATGCTGGTGGATTAGGATGCTGGAGTTAATACCCCAGGTGCAGACCACATTCAGGGCTCACATGCTGGTGGTATTAGAGATGGTATGCCCCTTGGCCACAAGCTCCTGGGCCCTTTGCCTATATTGGTCTGGGAGATGTTGGGGTAGTTCTTCCACCTAATACCACTAAGCCCGGTCATACATTGAGAGGCCTATCAAGTTGGCCATGCGCCAATGGGTGGAACATTGCGTGGCCACTCTTGCCACTGCATCTAATTTTTGCTTTTCTTATCTGGTGGCGGGGCAGCTCCAGTACCTTGTGCATTCACTTGTTGGGGTGATGTGCACAACCAGAAAGTCCAAGGGAAGCTGCCCTCTAATATCTGTCCAGAAAAGGGTTAGTAAACACCTCGTGGGTGGATTTTAACATGCCCTTGATCATGGGAAGGTATTGGGTTGAACACTGTGAGTGTGAGAAAGTATCTCCACTAAGAAGTCGTCCTCCTCAGTGATGGTAAGTTTACCCTGTGGAAGACAGTGGCCCTGTAAATGGCCTCGCGTTACAAGGTAGTATCATTCTGGAGGGGAAGGCTTTGAGGGTTAAGAGGTCAGGGTCGTTGTTGCCGGTAGGACGGCCCCATAATCATCCTAAGAATCATCCCAGGGCTACAGGTTCTACAGGGCATCATATAGGTCTGCAGGGTCTATTGGGCTATCCTGTCTCTATGAGGAATATGAGGACCCCCAGGCGAAGTTGATGGAGATAGCCCTTGTAGTGGAGAAGGGAGGCAGGGGCTTTAAGTGCAGAGGAGGTTCATAAGGCTGGCGACAAGTGCCCCTATCTTGATGTTTCTTGGACTTGGGAGGAGGTGGCGACACCAATGAAAGATGCTCCTCGAATGTAAGCTTCCATGCACTTTCGGTTGCGATTTGGCAACAATTCTAACTATTTGAGGGTGGATGAAAAGTCTTCTCTGCTTACTGTCTAACTCCGCCTGGAGGCATTGTAAAATGGGAGCATCAAGGTCCTCGGAGTCCGTTGAAGGCGCCTTGGATGGACTAGTCGGCTTCCATGAGTGTTTCAGCTCCGAAGTTGACTGCTGTTTCGACTCCAAAGTCAGTCTCATCGTCAAAGGGCGTTGAGGCTCAGTATGGCAAGGTTGTGCGAGGAACTGAAAGGCATCAAGGGCGCTGCCGGAGCGGAGGAAGTCTGAGTACTGTGCGACGGCTTGGACGTCAGATTCAGTCTGCTCTGAGGCTCCGTGACGATGCCAGCAATGGCTGGGATGCAGTAGCAGCCTTGAAGGCTGTTGTGCTGGTGGAGGACTCAATGTCTGGCCCCCTGAAGGGTGGTGGACAGCTGGTTGGTTAAGTGATGGGGCACGGTACTCAAGGTTGAAGTCTTCTGGCGTTGCCCATGTAGGGGTGGCTGGTCGTCACCCTCGTAGTCCGAAGGCGAGCTGGAGTCCGGACTAAAGAAGACTGGATTCGGAGGCGCCTGCTTCTTCTTCAAAGTCGGCACCAAAGATCTTGCTCCTTCACCATCTTGCTCCGAGCAAGCCGTTTATCGCCGCTATACCAGAGGGTCTTCTTGGACCAGACCGTGAGGCAGGTGGAGCAGGAGGTCTCATTATGCTCTGGCAACAAGCAAAGGTTGCAGACCGAGTGGTGATTGTGTCACGAGTATTTGGAGTGGCAATGGACAATAATGAAAGGTGGCCCTTCCCATTAAGGTCTGCACATTCATGAAGCGGGTGGCTGAGGAGGAAGGCCAAGGGGCCGAAGCCCCATCGAAGCATTGATGAACATCCCACAATGGACCCGATGGACCAAGACGTAAACCGGCAAACAAGACTGTTTTGTACACTGGTAGTGGAAGCACTGAATGCCCTGACAACGAACGCCACACAGCTTCGACTCGGTGCTTCAGCAACACATGTCCGAATCTGACAGCAGAATTAAATAATCTAACAATGGAACCGATGACTATGCGCAATACCATCCATAGGAGGAGTCACAATACCTTGAGACTCTAAAGACTTCTGCAAAGAAAAACAAGTTGTAGACGTCTGAGACCAACATTAGAAGGCAGGAATATGCAGTGTATGTGTATCTACAGATGTCACAAACCTGATGTTTATATTCATGTTAATGTTTCCCTCTTTTGACCATATATAAAGTGGAGTGAAAAGTAAATCTTCTAAAAATAAAAAAAAGTATAACAATTATAAAAACGATGACATTTGCCAGTGATATATAACTGACAAATATCATTTTCACCATCACTGATTTCAGATGTAATATGTGAGGCCATAAGCAATGCATCATAGTGGTGCACGTTATACTTAAGTCAGTTATGTGTAACCGGAGAATTTCAGTTATTTTTTTGTGGTTTTTAAACGTTAGGTTTTTTTTGTTACTATTAGAAGACCTACATAGAACTTCGCTTTAGCCTTTGTATTTTTCCGATTTTTTATAGTAAGTTAAAATCTTACCACCCTACTAATGTATATCTCCACTTCACTTAATTTTTTCAGTGAATTTCTCTGCTTTTTCAACATAAACTAAGATCTTATAACCATATGTCTGTGGCCCACACCCACCCCTGGTCTTTGGACATGCATAGCTAGGGATAGGCCGCAGGGACTGGCTTGCTGCAAGGCTCTGTGCCCACCCCGCTGGCTGCTCATCTACTGCCACGCAGAGCATTTGGCCGCGCGCGCTACCCAATCTAAGCACCCAATCCCGTGCCAGAGCTTAACTGCCTGCTGCCTTCAGCCGTTAATCGCGAGGGGTTGGCATCAGGGTCTTCAACTCCTGCTGCGCACAGCCTTAAGCCGTTTGAGGCAGGAAGTTGGCCCGGCCCCATCTATGCCCAACACCCCGTCCCACTCAATCGGCCCCAGCAGGTGGACAGCTCTGCAAAGAAGCCCACACCACAGTAGTTTTTTTTTGTTTAACACATTTTTTTTGCAGGTCCTGCAGGACCACATGTGGGCCATGCTGGGTTCTGCTGGAGAGGCCTGACAACCTAATTTAAAAAACAATTGGCTCCAAGGAGGACCCCCAACAAGGTCTAAGAAGTCAAGGTATCCCTAACTTGTAAGGACCGAAGGACGAAGTCCCTGAGGCCTGCAATGGCAGAAGAAACATCTCTCTTCAATCTGCAGCTAGCCAATCAGAGTGCTCGCTTGTGCAGGACCGGTCTTGGTCTCAAGAGAGCGAGTTGGCCAACAGGAAAACAAAATTCCCCATTGGCCAATCAAGATGCTTGAACTTTTTAATTTGGTACGGCGGGAGTTCTGTTGAACTATCTATCTCTAGTTTCTTTTAACCTCAATTTCTCAAAAACTAATTGAACTGATTTAAGTCAATAAAAAAAAAAGCAGGCTTTTCGGGTAAAGCTGGAACTTTCTGACAATTGAGGTGCAAGTCTATTGACCCTTTTCTCCTGTATCGTCATCCAAAATCCCCATGGGAAACTGCATGGGAAAATGAATTTTGCCCCTGAGCCTTCTACCACCCACACCTTTTGTTGACTCCCACTTGACGATGGGCCTCCCCCCTTAATTTCTTGGAAAGGAACGGAGGTGGAATTAACCTTTTGTTTTTTTAGAAAGTTTTGTGAAGATCCATCAAACTGCATCAGTGTTATTAGCAAACAAAAAAACACTCTTCCTATGGAAACCCATGTATAGTAAACAGTGGTAACTGCCACTGTGCAATACAGATCTTTTGACCTCTCTTTCTCTCAATATATATATATGGTAAATGTTACTTACCTTGTAAGCATCTGCTTGTGGCTTGCAATGCTGTAGATGCACATGCTTTGCATAAGTCCGCCATCTAGTGTTGGGCTTTCGAGTCACAAGGTGTAGTGACTCCTCCTTTTGCTTGCATTGCGCATGGTCCTCGGCTCTATTGTTAGTATGTTTTCCGCTTGGCGGGATGACGATGGAGTGAAAGGATAATGTATCCTATGGAGATAGCCATGTAATAATAATTTAATGTATGCTGTGGTGAAATGCAACCAACACAAGTGACCAGGGAGAAGGGTGGGCGCATGTGAATCTACAGCACTACATGTCACTAATAGATGCATACAGGGTAAGTAACATTTACAGTTTGATGGCATGTATGGCTGTAGATACACACGCTTTGAGTAGACTGAAAAGCAGTTGTCCTCCTAAGCGGAGGCTACTTGTGCTGGGTGCAATTGTTTGAAATGATGTACATAGTACCGCTTGACCAATATTTGCTTGTTGTCGTGCCATGACATCTACACAGTAATGTTTTGTAAATGTGTGCGGTGTAGTCCATGTACCTGCTTTGCATAGGTCAGTATTGGTACATTCAATGCCATGCCATAGAAGCTCCTTTTTTGCATGTAGAATGAGCTTTTGGTGGGATAGGGAGGGGTCACTTGGCCTTAGTATAGCAGGTTTGTAAACATTTTACTATGCAACGCGAGATTCTGGATTTGGGAATTGCTTTACCCTTATGTGGTTCGGAGAATGCCACAAATAGTTGTTGAGTTTAGCGAAATGATTGTGTTCAATCAATATAGTACATTAGTGCCTTTTTAACATCTAATGTGTGTAATGCTCTTTCTGCCACTGAGTCTGGTTGAGGAAAGAATACAGGCAACTCAATGGATTGACTCGTGGAATTGCGAGACTACTTTTGATAGAAATCTAGGATTAGCTCGTAGTACTACTTTGTCCTTTTGTATATTTGAAAGAATGGTTCTTCTAAAGTTAATGTTTGAATCTCACCTACCTTTCTGAGTGAAGTGATTGCGATGGAAAATGCAAGTTACCATGATAGAAATTGCAGAGGGCACGTGCGAAGAGGTTCAAATTGTGGATTCATTAACCATGTTAACACAATATTGAGATTCCATGCTGGTGTGGGTGGAACTCTAGGTGGAATAAGAGACCATGTAGAAAAGTTTTAATTATAGGAATTCTGAAAATAGAAGTATGTTCTCTATTTTGGAGATATGCAGCCAACACTGCAAGATACATTTTTACAGAAGTGAAGGCTAACCCTGCACTTCGTAAATGAAGAAGGTAGCAAAGAATGTTTCGAGGTGATTCATTTCATGTGTCATTATCTTTTGAGTGACAATAGTGAACAAGCGCTTTCACTTTGTGGCATAGAATGCACATGCGGTGGGCCTTCTTGCTTTTTTTTTTTAGGATATCAATACATTCTTGTGGTAAATTTAGATATCCAAATTCCCTGATCTCAGGAGCCAAATTGATAGATTCAGAGATCTGAGGTTTGGGTGCCTTACTGCTCCTTGGTTCTAAGTGAGGAAGTCCTGTCTGTTGGGTAGTACTTGATGCAGGACTACTGATAGTTCTAGTAGTGTTGTAAAACAGGGTTGCGTGGCCCTTTTGAAAGCAACTAGGATGAGTGTCAGAGACATCTGCCTCAGTTTGTGAATTACAAATGGAAGAAGGGGAGAGGTGTAATAGGGTAAGCAAATATGCCTGACCAATTGATCCATAGTGAATTGCCCTAGGACTGTGGGTGTTGGAACCTGGAGGCAAAGTTTAGGCATTTTGCATTCTGTGGCATTACAAATAGGTCTATGTTTAGTTTCCCCCATTGCGTGGACTTGTTGGTGTTTTCCTGCGGAGGAGATCTGCCAAGTCGTTGTCCACCCCTGGTATGTACTCTGCTAACAACAGAATGCTGTGCTGGGGAACATGCTTCCAGATGCTTTGAAGTAGGAGAGACAGCTGTGGAGATCTTGTCTCTCCCTGCTTTTGCAGATAATACATGGTAGTAATGTTGTCTGTTTTGATTAGGACTGTTTTGCATATAAGGTGATGATTGAATTCTTTTATTTGACAGATGAACAGATAGCTCTGGGTGATTGTTATGTAGGAGACTGACTGTGTGTCTAATGCCTATGTACAGTCAACTCCTGTGAGTGAGAACCCCTTCCGGTCATTGATGCGTCTGTTGTTATGGTTGTTTGGAAAATTGGGTCTATGAAAGTCTTTTCCTGAAGAAGATTTTTGGAATTTCACTATTGCAGAGAGTGGTAAACTTGACGGCTGATCAACACTAGATCCTTTAACTGACCCTCCATTTGAGACCACTGTTGCGCTAAGCATTATTGTAATGAGGGCATATTGAGTCTGGCATGGGGTACTATGGCTATGCATGATGCCATGGTTCCTGGTAGCCGCATAACAGTTCATACTGTTATCTGTTTGCGAGACTGAAATTGTGTAATAAGTGTTTTTCAAAGTTTTTAGCTGTGCTGTATTTGGGTAAGCTACTCTCTTGAGATAATTTAGGATGGCTCCCAAGAAAGGCTGTATCTGGAGAAGTTGCAGGTGCCATTTGACTACACGGACTGTAAAAGCTAACTGATAAACCAGTCATCCAGATAAGGAAAAACATGCATGTTGTCTTCCTCGGTGGGCTGCTACTACTGCTAAGCATTTGGTAAACACCCAGGGGGCTGTGGTGACCCCAAACAAAAGCACTTTGAATTGAAACCCTGAGCTATTGCCTGTGTGCTTGGTGAATTAGAAGGTTAATGTACATATCTTTCAGATCCAATGCAGTCATGAAATCTCCCTGTTGCATAAGTAGTATGACATCTTCAAGAGTGACCATATGAAAAAGTTCTGAAATAATGTACCTGTTTAGAAGTCTAGAATGACTTTTAGAGCTCCGTCCTTTTTGGGAATAAGAAAGTAAAGGTAATAGACCCCTGTGCCCTGTTATTGTAATAACTGTATTTGATTTGTAATGGCACTAGTTCTATCGCTCCTTTGCTTAGTAGAGCTTGAACAACTTATTTTAGCAATGTTTGACTGTCTGTTCACATCTTGTGGATGCGAGGTGGAGTTTTTGGAGGTGTTCAAAAGAGCTCCAGACCCATGTTGGATAATCTCCAACACCCACTGGTCGAATGTGAGATTTATCCATGCGGGAAGAAACTGCTGCGGTCTTCCCCCAACAGGTGTTGTGTGAATGTGGGGAGGGGAATGGTGGACGAGACAAGGCTTGGTGGTGGTGGAAGGTTTATTAAAATCTCTACCTCTGCCTTCATAATTGTTTCCTTATAGGAGCCCCTATAGTATCCTCCAGGAGAGGATGTTTGACTTTGTGGTTTATTCTAAGAGGTGGATGTGTCAAGGGAGGTTGTTTCAAATCCTCCAAGATAGGTGGAGAAGCGAAAGGAGCGACATTTTGATTGTTTTTGCAACACTCACAATGTTTTTGCCGTCTTGTTCACCATCAAAGGGGAGGGCTAACAAATGGCGTTTTACCTCTGGGTTAAAGCCAGATAGCTTGAACCAGGTATGTCGTCTTAATATAAGGCTCGAATTATTACTCCTAGCTGCTGTGTCAGCCGCATCAAGGGCACCTCTTATATTGGTATTTGATATAAACTTCTCCTCTGATTGAATGTGCTAGGCTCTTTTTTTATGTTCCGAGCGGTACTGGAGTATCTCCTACACTTCTTACCAGTGTGCCCTATCATAGTGTGACAAGAGACTAATGGAGTTGACAATTCTCCAATGGTTGGCTGATTGTGCTGCCACTCTCTTACCAGCTGTATCTATCCATTTACTCTTCTTGTCTGGTGGGAAGCTTCACTATTGTTTAAGAGTTTTCTCATTTATGAGCAGTGACCAACACTAGAGAGTCTGGTGTGATTTGACCTTTAATGTACGTAGGGACTACTGGGGAAGGTTTACATTTTTTATCGACCCTAGGAGTAATAATCCTGGCTCTGACATGGCCATTATAAATATCCATAGTGTGCATGAGCATACCCTTAAGCATGGGAAGGTACTGCGTGGAGCGCTGAGTGGAGGAGAACATTTTAAAGAGGAAATTGTCCTCTAGTGGTTCAGTGTGGAGTGTCACCTTATCAAAAGTAGCTACCCTACTTATCAGACTGTGGTAAGTATTGATGTTATCAGGAGGGGAGGGTCTTGATAGATATACATCCGGGTCAGTATTATCCGGTGGATCTGTGTCATATGCCCCCCAGTCATCTTGTGGTGGTAATGAATGCTGATCATCATCCCCCATCTCCTGTAATGGAACGTAGTGAGCACTCTGATGAATCCGCAGGGTCATAAATTGGTGATTGTTATGGTGATGGAGTGTGTATAGCAGGGATTGGAGGAGGACTAATGAGAAGTGGGCTAGTAGACTTGTCCTATTTTATCCTTTTTTGGGACAATAGGGACATTATTGCCTCTTCAAAAGAAAGTTGTCTCTATGCAGGCTATAGTACTGCTTGAGGGGGCCTGGTGAGGATTCTTCCTGTATCATGGTGAATCATTAAATGTTCTTGCAGAGAATCCAGCTGTTGCTTCAACTTCTCAAGTACTGGTTGTACAGCTCTGACCCGGTTTTATCCCCAGCTAATTTCTGTGATGAGGGTTTTGGGTCAAAGGCGGCCTTTTTGATGTCGAATCAGTATGTTTTTACAGTTCTGAAGACTTTTGTGCCTAAAGTCGGGTGGCGTCTGCCTTGGAATGTGTCAGTGCAGAAAGTTGGGTTGTTACTGAGGTGGAGGGTTTTAGATTGATGACTTGAGGTCTAGGCTGCTTCTTCAGAGTTGAGCCGAGGCTAGACGTTACTGGCGCAATCGGTCGTTGCTGACCATCACCAGTAGACAGTGGTGACCCAATAGCAGACTTTTGTGGCTTTGCCGGCGCAGGCTGTGGTGGAGGCAGAGAGGGGCAAAGTACTTACAGTTTGTTGCCCCGACGTGATATCATATTCTGCATCCGACTCAGAGCTGTGGTCTGGAAATAGGTTACCCTCATCGACAGCTGATGGATGTGCCTCCATTTCAATTTCCAGTTCCTCCGAACCGAAAATGTCAGGCATCTCTTCAATGCTGCATCAAGACATCTGAAGTTTTCTAGCTTTCCAATCACACAGTCCTTTTGGATCAAAACGATCGGGAGGCCTCGCAGGTCTACTCTCAGTGATCTGGAGACAAGCCCAAATGACACACCTCGTGTAAATATGTGTGTGGGAACTTTGCATGGTACAAAGGATAAAATCTAAAGGGTGTCCATTCCATCACCACCTGGACATTTTTAGAAAAGAATGTCAAACAGAAATTCCGCCCCGGAGGGCAAAGGCCCAGAAAGGCGTGATCAAATCAAGACTCCTGGATGAATTAGACGCTGATATTATATTTATGAAAATAGTGATCGAATTGCGAACGATACAATACCGACGGTACTAGAAAGTATCCCGATGACCGTGTCAAACCAGAGCAGAGGAGCACACAACCGAACTCAACGGCAGAAAAAAGCAATCTAACAATGGAGTCGAGGACAATGTACGTTGCAAGTAAGAGGAGGAGTCAGTACACCTTGTGACTAAAGACTTCTTAAAAGAAAAAAAAACAACTTGCACACTTCCGAGCCCAACACTAGATGGCGGACTTATGCTGTGTGTGCAAGTTTAAGTTTAAAATATTTATTAAGCGCAACATACACCTGGGCGGTTTCTTGGTGTATATATATATATATATATATATATATATATATATATATATATATATATATATATATATATATATATATATATATATATATATATATATATATATATATATATAACTCCACAGTCCTGCAGCACAAGGATCCAAACCGAACACCAGCACAAACAGGTACAGACCACAGCGATGCATGATGCAAGAAGTGCTTTATTCCAAAATGGGTAACAGCATGACGCATTTCGTCCGGGAAGCCCGGACTTGATCACATAACATACCCAGAGACATATGCGGTTTAAATACTGTGCACACCTTTCGTGACTCCACCTCCTACCCCTCATAGAAATGAAAAACATACTTATTCGTTTTACCACAATACTTCTTCTTATATGTATGCCAAACAATACAATTATATCATCATATCTTTAATGAAATTGTAAGTCTGACAGTGACTCTTGCTGCAGATCCAGAGGAAAATTCATCATTTATGTACATCCTGGAATAATAATTTTTTGTATACAGCCCCAAAAAAAATCAAAGAGCTGGACTTATTCTAGCAGTTCCAACAATTGAGGGCAAGTGCCCTAAGAAGAGAATAAGGTATAATATGTAATCAAGGAGGATTAAAAAAAGAGGTGATTTAAAGATGTCACACACAATATTTTAAAAACCACAAAACATCTAATGAGTGCAAAAAAATATATAATTAGTTGGGCATACTCATAAATCAAAAATATATAATGAGCAAAAATACCAAGAAAATAGCATTAGCAGCATATGTATCATAATGTGTAAAGTGCAAAGTGCAATAAAGTGCAATATAATATAAACACGGCTAATTCATCCATTTTACTTTTAAAATGGCAGCAGGAAAGTTTATCGGATAAGGTGCAAACAGTGATATAAGATAACAGACCCTAGCAAGCAATTCAATACAGATAATTTATATACTTCATCAAAGTTTCTCAAAAGGTTCATATTGCAAAGTATAGTTTTAACTTTTAAAGAAACTATTTCAATTAATTTCTGATTTTAACATCCCCTTCCAATCACAATAACATCCTCAGCACACAAAAATTAGGTAAAACCATAAAATCGGTAAAACCAATATAAAATCGTGCTAATAACACACACACATATAAATATATATATATATACACACACACACACACACACCCACACACACACAGCCACATACAAGTATAAATGTGTGGGGAAACAAATACTGCCTATTAATTGTAGGGGTAGCCCACCACACCCAACCTTGAACCCTAAAACAACCCTATACACTACCCATTCCTGAACACCAAAAAGTCCTTGTTATTACTATGCACTAACCAGCCTCAACCTTAAAAACCATTTGCTGCCCTAGGCACTACTCATTCTTGACTCTTAAAAGACCCTTACTAGTAGTATGCACTACTCATTCCAAAGTCCTAAAAAAAACAACTTAGTAATTCTATACACTACTCACCCCAGAACTCTTAAATTAAGTACAAATCAATGTTTTTAAAACATTAAAATAGTTTACCTATACATAAAGTTTTATTATTACTATTATTTAACTAGAATATTATTATTAAATTATACTCCATTATCTAACTATATTACTAGAAAAATAATTCTTAATATATATATTAAATATAAAATACGTATATAATATGCCATATAAAAATGCTTAAAAACATTTTTTTTACACTTACCTGTGATGTAAAGACCTGTTGCTGCAAATAAAGGTAGAAAATGCTACCTCTAATGTAAATCGTCATAACGTAACTCCTGCGATGTAAATTACCACAATGTAATGCCTGTGATGTTAAGTCTCAACACCCTGACAAAGCATATGAATCAAACTTGTAAAAGTAAGAGACATCCACACAAAATCTACATTCAGCAAATTAGCTATTTTGGTAGGAGTTTCCCGGCATCTTGTTTACCATCTTTATTTCCGCGCCATGCCGGAGAGGATGCAGACATATCTCTATACACATCACCATGGTCTTTTTCTTTGGGTATAAGCAGTCAGGCTGCACGTCTCTCGTCTCTCATCATGGATGACCAATGTGGACCACTTAAAACACCATAAGGTTAATGTATGTAATTATTTGCATATTTTCCCCTCAATTTTTTCACTCACCACCCCCTTCTTTTTCTGTATCTTCCCTTTTTTGTAACCATATTTTTCATTATCCACCTTTTCCTGGTTGCAGTGTAGCCGTACAACGGTGTACTATATTTTCTATGTGTATTCTTTTATTCCTTCACACATGAGCTCCTGGGCAAAAGTGTAAACAAATAAACATATTTAGACTACTATGAGTGTTCAGCATATGTGCTGGCCTTGATGCAAGTGCCATAACGTCAACTATGAGAACAATCTTCACAAACCATCTTGGGGGTTCAGAAATTTGTTGCACCTTGGAAATGCCCAAACCTCTGAAACAGCATAACAAGAATGGATCAAGGCATGCTGGCATATCAAGAAGATATCTAGCAACACTGGGTTTGAATTGAATCAATTTAATATCTTGAATTATACCTGTATGTCCTCTACAGTCTAATGTAAGATTAACACTGGCAGGAGCTAAAGCTGCCCTTGGGAGTGGAGGATCATTGGAATGTTTTCACATTGGCGGTGGGATTTCCCTAATATCGCTGTGTCTCTGCAGCTGGAAATTGAACAGATTAATATAGCTTGATGGATTTAAAAAAGTGGCTGAAAGGTGTTGAGGAGTGACTGGCAGTAGTTAAGACTGAGGCAATACATAAAACTGTCACAAAAACGGATCACAAATTGAAGAGGACCGGATTTGTGAATGCTCCCCCGTAAATCCAATTGCTACCATGAAACGATATGCTATCATGAAAAGAGCAGTTATTTTAGTATATTTTAAGCTGGGTCCTTTCATACCCATCGCAATATACGGACAGCGAAATTCATGATGCTGTTGTCAAATAGTAGTATACCTATTATACGCGGTGGGTGCTTAGTCGTTTTAACAATATTTTTCATCTGAATTTGTGGCTATTATATTTTATGTGTTTCTTGTCCTTCACATTCATTGGCTTGTGCTTACCATGGCTGTCTTTGTTAATATTTGAAAACCCAAAGAGAAGGTTAATTCAAATTAAATTGATGCCCAAATAAAATGTGCCTTAAAAAGTCTATCCAAGGCATCGCCAACTTAAACAAAAACATACCCCCTCCTACTGTGCTACTACAGACTTGTCAACCTCCGTGCTCTCTCACAACCCCATGACATTCACTCTTGCCCATCAAAAGAAACCTTACCTTGAATACCGTTCTCTGAAACCATGCCATTTTCAACCTCCAAGCTGTCCAGCGCAGAGCCGTCTGCCACCACTAAATTGGCCATTTTTTTATCCCATTCCTTGAGGATGACCAACTTCTCTGCATCACCTAGAAAGAATGTTTCATCATGCTTTTGGAGAATGTGCCTCTTAATCGTGCTGACCTTCAAGGTGCTGAGGGAACTGCCACACACCATGCAAGAGAGGCCATGTGTCAGGCAGTTGTAATCCATAAGGTATTCCATTCGCCAGCGGTCCTGGTAATACCGTTTGTGGTCCCGCCCCCGCCCCTTATTCGTCACCCTATCAGACATATTGGTATCTGGATCATCCACCCAAGAGGCACCATCGATACTCAGTGGAGGATTAGGGGTACCACACGTGGAGCTCTCCTGTCCATTGCATGATGAAGGATCTGCTGGCGTTTCTTCTTCAGACTCATCCATGGTTAGGTCTACTTGAGAAGTCTGTTGGACTGGAGCTGGGATCAACACTGGTGCTGGAAATGAAGGTGGCGAGCTCAGTGGAGCCGGGGTCAGGGAACGGATGGTAAGTGGAGTCTGACCAGGAGCCGGAATCCGAACCGGGCAGAGGATGGCAAATGGAGCAGTAACTACAATAGGAGCCAAGGAAGACAGAGCAATAGGAACCGGCACAGAAAAGGGTGCTGAAGTCAAAGCTGTAGCTACAGCCGGAGCAGGAGCTGAAATTTGAGTTTCCATCGGCTTCTGAACTGTAACAAAATATTTATTATAAAGTATTAGAAATAATTTAAAAGGTAGCTATAAATAAACATGCAAGCGCTTATAATATGAAAAATCCAACTGTGTGTTGCAACATACTTGAACATACTTGGACAAATGTTCAAAATAATTAGGCAAGGGCTCTTGCAAAATTATTTTGATTTTTTTGTGCCTTTATATAAACTGGGGGTCTAAGGTGTCGGTCTATTGCTAGTGAATGTCAAATTGAAATGTGTGTATCAGCATAGTTGGACTGATACTATAGAATCAAGTTTCATACAGACTAAAAGTGTTCTTTTCCTGATACTCCCTAAATTCTGAAAACACTGGGCAAAACAGTGCATGTTAATTGTAGATCTGGAGAGACTACTCGGAATCACACTGAGAATGTTTCACACTTCGGATATAATAGCAAGCAAGACACTGCAAGTTTATATTTCACATAACTAAGACAATGATTTGTGAATGGTAGGAATAACATTGAGAACCATTAATACAGTTTAATTTCTGTAAAAAAAAAAAAACAATTAAATGAGAGCAGAACAGATTCAAATTGGCAATGGCCTTCATACCAGGTTCATTCTTGAAATGTTGGGAGAAATTTCTCCAGGGAGGAAAATCCCAACCACGAGCACACATTCACAAATGCCTAGATGTGGAGAAGTTCAAGCCATTTCACATTTCAAACTAGGTGCAGGGGCAGAACCGGTGAAAGGGCATTTGATGTAGACGAGGAACTAAACTCATTTTCACTACTTTTGTCAAAGGAACCTGATACAATTTCAAGTGAAAAAGCAGAAATTGCCGTTTTGAAATGAAAGTAGACAAATGTACATTTGTATAGGCCTGGTTCCCAGGGCACAAGTCTTAAAAAAAAAAAATAAAGTGGAGGGACTAACCTAGTTAGACATCACTGCGCGCGACATCACGGTGCAAATCAAGGCGCACAACATCACACACAGCATCACAGGAATTGACATCATAGAAAGTGGCATCACAAGCCACGAATTTACAGGAAGTGGCATCACAAGAAGTGACATCAGACCTAAAGCCCTCACATATATGTTTAGCAGGTCTATCATGTATACGTTTGAGCGCATTGCGAGGATAATAGCACAGTGAGCTATGGAAGATGATATGTGACTTCGACACCTTGCAATCCTCCAGTTTTATGTAACACATCATGTACATTAATTTACAAAGTTATATAATGTATTGGACACGCAATATACGTGTGTTGATGTAAGGCGTTCTGACACCCTGCATTGGGATGAGAAGGGCTATACAAGAAAAAGGAAAATGCTACTTACCCAGAATGCATCTGTTCCTCGCATGTAGAGCTGTAGAGTCTCATACTGTGCATAGCCTGCCATCTAGTGTTGGGTCCGGATGTTTGCAGTTTGTTTTTGTTCGAATACGTCTTTTCCAGTCACGAGGTAGGTGACTCCTCCTTTCGGTGATAGTGCGTATGGGCATCATCTCCATTATTAGATTGTTTGCCGCAGAGGGTGATAATGGAGTTAGTAAGAGATGTATATATGTATCTAAGTAAGATATAACTGCAACAAATATAGGTACCCGGGGAGGTGGGTGGGTGCATGCGACTACAGCTCTACATGCCAAAAATAGATGCATACTGGGTAAGTAGCATTTTTCGTTGGAGGCATACAAGCTGTAGATCACATGCTGTGCATAGACTAAAAAGCAGTTATCTCCCAAAGCGGTGGCTAACCTGTAGCTATTGCAGTGGTTTGAAATAGTGTACATAAAACTGCTTGGCCCACACTAGCTTGCTGTCTTGCTAACACATCTACACAATAGTGTTTTGTGAATGTGTGAGGTGTAGACCATGTTGCAGCTTTGCAGATGTCATCTATGGGTATGTTTTATACCATAGAAGCCCCTAGTTTGTGAGTGGAGTGTGCTCTAGGGGGAATAGTTAAAAGTCTTTTTGCTTTTGAATAGCCTATTTGAATGCACTTGACTATCCACTTTGCAATACCTGATTTTGATATTGGATTGCCTTTATGTGGTGGAGCAAAAGCGACAAATAGCTGTTTTGCAGAAAGGTTTTTTCCTTTCTATATAGTAAAGAATTGTTCTTTTCACATCTAAAGTGTGTAAAGCATGTTCTGCCACAGAATCTGGTTGAGGGAAGAACACAGGCAACTCAACAGATTGGTTGATATGAAAAGCCGAAATGACCTTTGGTAGAAATTTAAGGATAGTCCGAAGAACCACTTTGCTTTGATGTATTTGTAAGAATAGTTCTTCTATGGTTAGTGCCTGAAGCTCGCCCACTTTCCTTAGAGATGTGATAGCCAGGTGGAACGCTACCTTCCAAGTAAGAAATTGTATTTCACATCTATGCAATGGTTCAAAGGGTGGACCCATTAGCCTGGTGAGGACAATGTTGGGATTCCACACTGGAGCAGTTGGAAGCCTTGGAGGAATGATCTCTTAGTTCCCTCCATAAATGCTTTGAGACAGGCACTCTAAAAGGAGACATATGTTGCCTGTTCTGTAGGTATGCAGCTATTGCAGCAATATGTAAGCTTATGGAAGAGTACGTTAAATTGGAACGCTGCACATGTAGTAAGTAGCAAACGATGTTTTGAACTGAAGCGTCCAGTGGATCTATTTGATTGCTATTACAGTATTTCACAAATCGCTTTCACTTTGCTGCATAGCATGCTCTTGTGGTAGGACATCTAGCCTCTTTGATAATGTTCATGCAGTCTGACGGAAGATTAAGGTAGCCAAACTCTAAGATTTCAGGAGCCAGATTGCAAGGTTGAGATGGCTGGGATCTGGATGTCTTATCTCTCCATGGCTCCAAGTGAGCAGATTGGGAGTAAGGTGTAGTTGTTGGTGAGGAACTACTGAGAGCTCCAACAGGGTTGTGAACCAGGGTTGTTGGGCCCATAAGGGAGCAACTAGGATTAATGTCAGGGACGCCTGTCTGAGCTTCCGAACCACTCATGGAATGAGTGGGAGGCGGAAAAGCATAGGCAAATATTCCTGACCAATTCATCCATAATGCATTGCCCTTGGACAATGGGTGTGGTTGTCTGAATGCTAAGTTTGGGCATTTTACGTTTAGGTTTTTAGCTAACAGATCTATGTCTGGAAATTCCCACATTTGGACGAATGGGAGGAGAACTTGAGGGTGGAGTTCCCATTTGTGAATCTGTTGTCTTTGACGACTAAGCAGATCTGCAATCTGATTGTTTACTCCTGGAAGGTGTTCTGCAAAGAGAAACATTATGTGATGTATGGACATTTCCAGATAGTCTGTGCTAGCTGGAGAGTGTGTGCGCCCACCCCCCTGTTTTTGTATGTAGTGCATTGCTGTCATGTGGTCTGTACAGATCAGGACAGCTTTGCCTACTAGATGAACTTGAAAAGCTTTGAGCGCTAGAAAAATTGCTAGCAGCTCTAGATGATTTGTGTGAAGCTACTTTTGCTGCAGACTCCACATGCCCTGAATTGTATGTGTCTGGAGAGGAGCTCTCCAACCAGTGAGCGATGAGTCTGCTGTTAGTACTCTCTGTGGAACCGGGTCGATGTAGGGCCGCCATTTTGTAAGGTTTTGTGTATTCCACCACTGCAGAGAGCGATGGGTGCGGCCGTCCACCAACACTAGATTTGATAATAGATCCTGAGCCTGGTTCCACTGACGTGCTAAGCACTCCTGAAGGGGGCGCATGTGAAGTCTTGCGTTTCGAACTATTAGTATGCAAGACGCCATCATCCCTAGTAACTGCATGCACACTTGAGCTGGCAATGAGTATTGAGGCTGGAACTAGCAGATTAGAGTCTGCATGTTGCGGATTCTGGCCGGCCTGGGATAGGCCAAAGCCTTTTGTGTATCTATTGTGGCTCCTAGATACACCTGTGTGTTAGATGGCTGTAGACGAAACTTGGACAGGATTACTGTGAATCCAAGATCATGAAGCAACTGCACTGTTTTGTGAGTGTGATGGAGACAGCTTTTTTTGCAAGCTGGCTTCTATGAGCCAGTCGTCCAGATATTGGAAGACATGAATGTGTTGTCTTTGAAGATGAGCTGCGACTACTGCTAAACACTTGGTGAAAACTCTGGGTGCGGTAGTTACTCCGAACGGGAGCACCTTGAACTGATAATGCTGTCCTGCTACTACGAACCTTAGGTATTTGTGATGAGCAGGATGTATTGGGATATGGTAATCGGCGTCCTTTAAGTCCAGAGGGGACAGAAAGTAGCCTTGCTAAAGGAGTGGAAGCACTTGTTGGAGAATGATCATGTGAAAGTGGTCCGACTGAATGTATAGATTTTGTTGCCTGAGGTCTAGTATAGGCCCGAGAGAGCCGTCCTTCTTGGGAATTACAGGGAGAATGGGACTGGTTCTTTTGCTCGTCTTTGTAACAGGGAGAGAACTTTTTTTTTAAAGGGTTAGATTTTTCCGGTGTCATTGCATGTGATCTTGGAAGAATGTTTGGGGGAGTGTCTGTAAGTTGCAGCCAGTAACCATATTGGATAATTTGTAAAACCCATTTGTCTGAGGTGATGTTCCAGACAGGGAGAAATTGAGAGAGACGTCACCCGACAGGAGTGGAATGATAGGGGGTAGTGGAAGGAAGTCACTGTTTGTTATTAGCGGGGGAAGTGTGTGTGGAGTTGCCTCTGCCTCTTCCCTTACCATTGTTCCCTCTAAAACTTCCTCTAAAACATCCTGACGAGGGTGATTGGTTGTTGCCTTTTTAAGAGGAGGAGGGATTTTCTGTGGTAACATTTTTGGAACCACCCCTGTAAAAGGAGCGGCGAAAGGAAACGCCTATTAGTAGGTAAAGCCCCCATAGACTTTGCGACCTCAGTGTCTTTTTTCATTTTTTCCAGCGAGGTGTCAACTGCTGGACCAAAGAGGTGTTCTTTATGAAAGGGCTGATTGAGAATGTAGGCCTGTACCTCAGGTTTGAAACCAGATATTCTTAACCATGCGTGTCAGTGTAGCAACACACTGGTGTTTACTG
Organism: Lissotriton helveticus; assembly: GCF_964261635.1. Lineage (NCBI taxonomy): Eukaryota > Metazoa > Chordata > Amphibia > Caudata > Salamandridae > Lissotriton > Lissotriton helveticus. The sequence continues at coordinate 557,833,552 of NC_136070.1, forward strand.
CGCGTGCTGCTGTGTCTGCTGCATCTAATACGCACTTGATGGAGGTATTGGTGATTAGTTTTCCCTCTCATATAAGATTATTTGCCTTAGATTTGTGCTTATCAGGCCGAAATTGGATACGTTTTTCCAGCTCATCATAATGAGCTCTATCGTATCTGGCAAGCAAAGTCTGAGCATTGGCTATGCGCCTGTAATTAGCTGCCTGTGAGGCCACCCTTTTGTCAGAGGCATCAATTAACTTGGACTCCTTATCAGGACGAGGGGCCTCACCTGGGGTCTGTGAATTTGCACTTTTACGAGCATTAGAGACCGCAAGATAGTCTAAGGGCAGCTGACCCTTGATGTAAGCAGGGTCATTGGATGTTGGCTTATATTTTTTCTCAACCCTGGGTGTGATGATTTTTGCCCTGACTGAGTCTTTGAAAACCTCATCTGCATGCTTAAGCATCCCCTTAAGCATTGGTAATGTATGTGTACTTTTTTGAGTGGAGCTTAAGCTCTCAAACAAGAAGTCCTTCTCTAAAGCTGCCTTATGTAGTTCCACCCCACGGTAACGAGCATCCCTGTTAAGAAGCTCAATGTAACGTATATTATCATCAGGAGGTGATGGATATAAGTCAGGGTCAGTGTCTGTGCATGGATCAGTATCATAATCCTCCCATGGGTCAACATCTTGTGGCCTATCCTCATCCCCATCCCTTTCCCATTCATCCTGTGGGTCAGGTGATGGTGGTGGTGGTGGTGAATTAGTGGGGGTAATGAGTAGTTAAGGATTAGTAGGTGAAGGAGGTGGCACATAAGGTGGTGATGGGTTTGTACCCACATTCCTTTTTTTCAGGGGCATGTGATGCTCATCCTGATCGGCCAATTACCTTTTTTCTGGCAATTTGGAATGAAGATGTCCAGTATCTAGGTTAATAACCAGTTCTTTTGGCTTCGGATCCAGAGGCGGAACATCGGACCGAGACTCTTTTGTCGGAGTCTTTTTCTCTTTACTTCCAGTTTTGTGTGTCAAAAGTTTTGGTTCCTAACTCTTCGGCACCAAAGATTAAGGCTTCGACAAAGAAGGAACATGGACATGCTTCATTTTTGGCATCGAGCATTTTGGTTCAGCGCCGGCATCGGGCCGAATCGTGCCAGAAGGCTTTTCTTTGTGTTTTGGCGACAGACCCATTGGCGGGGTGCTTGAAACTTTTTCTCGGGGCCGACCTTGGCCCACAGGCAAAGGAAGGACCGGAGCCTTTTTCGGTTTTGGTTGTTGGGGCAAGGGGGTTTCTATACTCACGGTACGCTGACCCGGTGTAACTTGCTCCTCTTTTTCCATGTAGGAGTCGGCCTCAGACAGGGATACATGTTCCTCTTTTCCTCGGCTCCTTGAGCGTGTGTTTATTCTCGGTCAGAATTTTCTCCGAAGAAGTCCAATACGGAGCCGCCTTGGTGTTGCATCTCGTGACGTCGAACCGGACGGTCACAAAGCGTCTTCTTTGATCGAAACGATCGGCACGCGTCGCAGTCTTTCTCGTGGTGTTCCGGGGACAAACAGAGATTGCACACTTCGTGCAGGTCGGTGTGCGGAAACTTGGCACGACACCCGGGACAGATCTTGAATGGAGTCCGTTCCATCGACTGCTAGCAAACCCGGTGCAGGTAGGCCCAACGGCCCTCCATGAGCTTTCTGATCGAAGATTCATGGTTTGAAACGATACACGGAGAATGGAAAACGCAATAGAGAAACAATACTGTTGAGGGTAGTGGAATGCGCGAAGGGAACCCGAGAAATCGCCAAACCGGAGTGCAGGAATTCACATCCGAACCCGATGGAGGAAAAAACAATCTAACAATGGAGTTGATGCCCATGCACACTATCACCGAAAGGAGGACTCACCTACCTTGTGACTGGAAAAGACTTCTTTGAACAAAAACAAAGTGCAAACATCTGAACCCAACACTAGATGGCAGACTATGAACAGCATGTGATTCACAGCTCATATGCCTCGAACACAGTGGTACTTAAATGATTTCAACGCATCCTCAGGTGTAGTAAGCTCTATATAAATGCAATTTGCTGTGCGTAAATACTGGGAAAGACCAACACATCTGACATTCTTTCAGTGCATGCATATCTCCTAAATAGGGACTGAACAAAGTGAAAAGCTGCCTCTCTAAAGTATGTGTGAAGTGCTAACAAGGTGTGAGCCTTTGTCTCCCCTCCGCTTCATTGGCATCATGTGTGAGGCTCCTGACTGCTCCCAGTGAGGAGCCTCAAACAAAAGGAGGCCTGATGACCCCTCAAATTCGGCCTTTGTTATGGACCCAGCAGGAGTCTAAAATAAGACCCCCGCCTGCACGTTGTTGCTTGTTGCAGATGAAAAGCAGACAACGTGCAGGCGCTGCTGAAAGTGTCCCAGTGTTTGGAAATTCCACTGGGACAAGTTCAGCACATTAGTCAGTGGGGCCCAATTCCCTGGCAGGGTGGATGGCGTTCACCCTGTTAAGATAGTGGGTGAACGCTGTCCACCTGCGTGTACCCCCCGACTTGTGCCCTAATGGTTCCTCACAATTTTTTGTGATGTGCACACAGGGGCAAAGATAACAACGGATACTAGTAAAACTGGGAACTTATTTTATAGTCCATTTTAGTAAAGGCCATCATCTGAGGCCCAGAAAATGGCTTATCTTCAAGTGATGCGTGGTTTGCTGCCATTCTACAGGCACTCTCTCAACCCATGCCTCATCAGAAGTAGCTAGTCTTGCGTCTGAACAGCTCGACATTCTGACAAGAAAATGGAAGCAGAAAGCCATGGGCCAAAGGACACTCTGGGCTTTCTTATCTATGTCAGCGTTTTATATAGAGCAGTCTGCTGCATTATATGGGGCAGAAATATGGGGACCCTCTTGCAAAAACAATTTTGAGGTGGGTGAAAATAAATTCCAGAGAGCCCTGTTAAGGCTGCCTGTACGTACACCATTAATACCAATTGTTCTCAATCTGAACACAAAAAGGACCGATCACCATGCAATTTTAAGACCTCTGACATTTTGGGTGAGACTCTGGTCAACTCTGGAGTTGTTAGATTAGAAGGCCGGTCTAAAAGAGATAATGGAACTGGACCAGAATAAAAGCATTACATGGCTTAGACAGGTTTGTCTATGGCTAAAAAAGATTGGTCTATCGCAGTTCTGGGATGACACATCTACATTGACCCAAGCTTCGAAAAAGGCATTAAAAACTACTTTCTGGGCATACATCCAAAATAGTGTGTTACATGATCAAGCAGGTGGAACCCGAACAAGCAGGTGCCTTTTGTTTAAAGATAGAGCTTACTTTGAGCAGTTTTTGGATGAGGTACATCCCCCACTTGCCAAAACACTATACATGAAATTTAGATATGGTGTATTGAACATTAATACAATTGTAGCAAGATGGACCAGTAATTGTACTGAAAAAATAGATGTTTTATGTACTTTACGCTCAGGTAAAGCCAAAGAAGATGAGTTGCATACCCTTTTCTTCTGTCCTGTTGATGCTAAAGCTAGGAAAAGATGGATCAAACCGTTCTGTTCAAACCTAGGTACGAGATCATGTAAAGAGGCGGAAAGGATTTTGAAAACTGACACTGCACAGGACATTGTCTTTGGCATCAGTCGATTTTTGCTAGCAATAAGCTTTTTACGAGCCAAAGTAGGCCTAAAACTTTAATGAACTGTCCGTACTGTATCAAAATCGATTTAAATAACATAAGTTGTCTCAATGAAATGATACTGACATTCTTCGCATTGTACCATGAATTAATAAATGTATAGATATTAATTGTTTTAGTTTAATAATATTGGAACATTTGTGATTGATTGCAGATCCCAAGCCTAAATATCACGTGTTTTTCTATTTTAATCTTGATGCCTTTTTAATATATTTATATTACTATTTATGTTTTAATATAAAGGCGTAAGGGTCATATACCCCCCATTCCGTGTTTCTCTTGTACAAATTGCTCGCATGAATTTCTATTTGGACCTTTGTAATTGTATCAAAATTGAATGTTTTTATGTATCTTTTATGGTTCTAATGCACCGAAATTAGGATTTTGAATGAATATAGAGCACACATTTCCCTTTACGGCCAACTCGTAATGCTGATGGTATCTTCTAGTGCAGCGTTTCCTAAACTGTGTTCCGCGGACCCCCAGGGGTCCGTGAGACATTCCCAGGGGGTCCGCAGGACTCGAGTGCCTGTCGTCGTAGTGAAAAATGAAATGCCCTTGCGTCCTCACAGCACACAAGAGCTGTGAATGTTGGTGCAGGGGCGGCGAGACCACAACAATACAATCGGGAGGTGGGGGCAGCGAATGGGCAGTGAGCAGTCAGGGGGGCTGGCCGCAGGGGGCACAGCGGCTGGGGAAACGAGTGGAACAGAAGGCAAAAGGGGCACAAAAACAAGGAAAAAACTAGTGGAATAGATGGCAGAAGGGCACAAAAAACTAGGGAAAAACGAGTGGAACAGAGGGCAGAAAGGCACAAAAAACGAGCGGAACAGGGGCAGAATGGCACAAAAAACGAGGGAAAAACGAGTAGAACAGAGGGCAGAAAGGCACAAAAAAAGAAGGAAAAACGAGTGGAACAGAGGGCCGAATGGCACAAAAAACGAGTGGAACAGAGGGCAGAAAGGCACAAAACACGAGGGAAAAACGAGTGGAACAGAGGGCAGAAAGGCACAAAAAACGAGGGAAAAATGAGTGGCACAGAGGGCAGAAAGGCACAAAAAACAAGGCAAAAATGAGTGGAACAGAGGGCAGAAAGGCACAAAAAACGAGGGAAAAACGAGTGGAACAGAGGGCAGAAAGGCACAAAAAACGAGGGAAAAATAAGTGGCACAGAGGGCAGAAAGGCACAAAAAACGAGGGAAACAGAGGGCAGAAAGGCACAAAACACGAGGGAAAAACGAGTGGAACAGAGGGCAGAAAGGCACAAAAAACGAGGGAAAAATGAGTGGCACAGAGGGCAGAAAGGCACAAAAAACGAGGGAAACAGAGGGCAGAAAGGCACAAAACACGAGGGAAAACGAGTGGAACAGAAGGCAAAAGTGGCACAAAAACGAGGGAAAAACGAGTGGCACAGAGGGCAGAAGGACACAAAAAACGAGTGGCACAAAGGCAACATACAGAACACAGCAATATAGGGGCAACTAAGAACAGAAGGCAGAACGAGCAGAGAGGCACGGGGGCAGCCAGGGGAACAGAAGGGAAGACCGGGCAGAGACACGGGTCAGCGAGGGGTACAGAAGGAAAGACCGGGAAGAGAGAGCACGGGGATAGCGAGGGGAACAGAGGGAAGAAAAAGGGGCATGGACCACGTACAGGCAGCGGGGAAAGACAGACAACAGCAGTCACAGACACAACAATGAAAACACAGGCAATACAATAAAAGCAATAAAGCGTTGAAAGGCACATGTGAATAGGTTACCATTACTTGGCAGGCAGGTAAAAATAGATGCAGTCAGGATCAGCAGCAGGATTTTCGTGCTGCTGTCTGATTGCTCACTTTCCACAAGCCCTTGGGTGAATTGTGTGCTGTCAAGCTTTCATATTCAGACATATCAAGCTCTTATTCTGTGTAGCCTTTGCAGTTTGTTGTTGGCAAGGGACGGAGCAGTGGGCATCATAACAGGAGACGGTCATGTCAGGTGCCACACAAGGCCTCTCTGCAATATGCCTTAACTGCACTGCTCAGCCCTTGGTGGTAAAATGTTGTTATGCTGTCTGTGACTAAAGATTGTGTCTAACAGGAGTTTATGGTAATTGGCATAGCATTGTTCCATGATCTCGCTGAAACAATATGCCTCCTGTGCAGAAACCTTCCTGCCATCTCTTGCACTTCCATGATGAACTCCTAATATAGACCTTGAATTTGCTCTGAACACTGGACTCGTCGCTTTGTGCACTATCTTGTTAGAATTTTCACAATATTCGTTGCTCCTTGGGGCATGTCTTTATTATAAAATGCTTCATAATTGTATAATATTTTAGACCTTCTTAAACTGTGAATAGGTAAAAGTGCTAATAATTCACAATCATTTAACCTGTTGCTGTAAGGAAGGGTCACCACTCCAAGGCTCTGGAATGAGAATGTAGAGGTGCTGCTATGGCTGAGAGCAGGAGACTTGTACCACTAAATAATACACTGCTGTATGCATACATGTCCATGCCAATAGACCCAATTCCAGGCTGTCTCCCTCTTGAAATTGCCTCTGCTTCAAAAGGCGTTTTTTAAAAGAAATTTAAATTGTACAAATTGCTTTGGGGTCCCCGGCTTCCAGTAGTGATTCAGTGGGGGTCCTCAGGAATCAAAAGTTTGGGAACCACTGTTCTAGATTGTGTAAGGCCCAGCAGTGTCAGTCAGGAAGAACAATTGATAGATTTTTCAGTCTAATGTGAAATAGGGCAAATATAAGTGTGTTTCAGGAGATAGACTCAGCCCCTCAAAGAGAGTGGGACAGTTCTTGGCAGGACTGGTTAGATTTATTCCTACACGCTACGAATAGATGCTTACATGGTAAGTAGCATAATCCATTAGCAGCATTTGTTGCCTGCAGATACACATGCTATGCATAGGCTGTAAAGCAGAACCCCTCCACCCGGCGGCTTTAGGCATGAGGTGGTGCAGTGGTTTGAAATAATGTTTGAAGGAAAGTTTGTCCAACTAGAGCTTGTTGTCTTGATTGAACATCCACACAATAATGTTTTGTAAAAGTGTGTGGGTTTATCCATGTTACTGCTTTGCAAATATCATTGAGAAGGATATTTCCTAAAAAAGCCTTGGTTGCTCCTTTCTTCCTTGTTGAATGAGCTCTTGGTGCATGTGGTAATGTTCTTTTTACTTTTGCATAACATATTTGAATGCACTTAGCAATCCATCTTGCTATTCCAGTTTGGCTATAGCATTTCCTTTTGTTGGATTAGTAAAGGAGACAAAAAGTTGGTTGGATTTTCTGAAGGGCTGTGTACATTAAACAGGGTACATGAGTGCTCTTTTAATATCTAAGGTGTATAAGGAATGTTCTGCAATAGTTTGTGGTTTTGGAAAGACAACTGATAGTTTCAAGGGTTGATTTAAATGAAATGGTGAAATAAACCTTAGGTAAAAACTTGGGGTTAGTACGTACACACACGTTGTGATTTAGAAATAAGGCTCTTCAATGGTAAGAGAATGTATTTCACTGACCCTTCTTAATAAGGTTATTGTTACTAGGAAATCTACTTTCCATGTTAAAAATTTTATTTGACGATTATGTAGATGCTCAAATGGTGGTCTCATAAACCGTGTCAGTACAATGTTTAAATTCCACGCTGGTACTGGTGTTGTACGTGGTGGAATGATCCTTTTTAATTAATTGTTTTGTAATTATGCAGCAAAGCTGCTAAATGTAGTTGTATTGAGGTGTACACCAAGTGTGACTTTTGTATATGTAACAGCATATTATGTCAAGTATATTTTTATTGATTTTTAAAAGACATTGAGATAGACAAGTATGCAATAATAACAAGTAGGGGAAGGCAACCCCGAAGTACAAGATCTGCCAAACAGGACAGTGTGCTAATAGATCAGACACAGTTTGTGAACCAAGTATCGGCAGTCAGCAATCGAAGTAGCGTAAGCAAAGATCATCCAGGCCACCCAAACCCCTAAACAAAAAAAACAACCAAAAAAAAAGCATAAACTGGGGTGTCACGGTCAGTATGAGAGTTGTGCACGCAGAGGCATTGTTAGGGTATAATCCAGCCAATAGAGAGAAGCTCTTTCAGGGGTTGCCCTTCTAGAAGTGGAGAGTGTTAGTGGGAAACTAAACATGTAAGAGGTGGAGAACTCGCAACCTTGGACCGCAACCAAACAGGGGCAAGCCCTCAGATAAGTATTACACCAAGGGGGCCCACACATAGTCTAACCCCTTGCGGGTGTCTTCAACAATATCTGCCATCCTCTCCATTGCCAATACCCGCCACAATCTACCATGTCATTGCGTGAGGGAGGGGGCCTCTGGCTTCTTCCACGCTGTGGCCAAAGCCATCTTGGCTGCCCCGAAGCAGAGCCACATTATCAGGCGGTGCCCCCTGCGTCTGGCGCTTGAGCTGGGCATCTTGAATCCCCAGCAGTGTGTGTTCAATCATGTCTGGAAGCGGGTAACCTAACATTTGTTTAATTTGTGCTAGGACCTTCTTCCAAAAGGGCTTGATGTAGGGGCTGTCCCACCAGATAGGTCTAAAGTCACCCAGCTGCCCGCAACCCCTCCAACACCTATCTGAAGCGCAAGGAAAAATGGAGCGCAACCTCTGGGGGTGGAGATACCAATCAAACATAATTTTATAGTGGGCCTCCCGAAGAAATACTGAGCGGTTAAACTTGGGGATATCCCTGTATAGCGAGGTCCATTGTTTCTCCTGCAGTGGAGTGTCCAATAGCATGTCCCAGAACCTTTGGTGTCTCAAGGAGTGCTGGGAGCTCAGCTTCTGTAGAAGGGAGTAGAGAAAGGAGATAGTTCCCTTTGAGGAGGCCCCAAATAAGGCAAATTTCTCAATGGGAAGCAGTTCCCGGGTAGCGGCCAGCCGTACCCACGGTAGTAGCGCCCAATTTTTAAGTTGTAAATAATGGAACTCCTCAGCAGGCGGGAGCTTAAAAGCCTTGGAACACTCCGGGAAGGAGAATAATCCTCCCCCCTCGAACAAGTGAAAGAGTGCAAGACAGCCCCCCTCCCGCCAAATATCGAGGGGACCCTCCTGTAAGGCCGGGGGGAATTCTGGATTAAAGTGTATAGGCGTGAATGGGGACGGAAAAGTGGTGAGAGGAGTGGACCTGTTCAGGACATCCCAGACCCCCAAGGTGGTCGCCGTAGCCGTGCTAATGTATGCATTACGTGAGCGATGCTGTTTGGGTTTCCAAAGCAGGTCCCATATCGTTCTACTCGTGATTTGCCTGTCCACATGAAGCCACAGTTTACCAGACTCATGAAGAGACCACTCCGCGATGTTGGGCTGCCCTGTGATAACCCAGGAAGTTCAGAAGGGCTAACCCACCTTCCCCACTCGGTCTTGTCAATTAACGGATGGAATGTCTAGACCTCTGCCCCTGCCAGATAAACCTAGTGACCATTGTTTTAAATTCGGAGAACAGTGCCCTATCCACAGGAATCGGAAGGCCCTGGAAGAGATACATTAGTCGTGGAAGGAGATTTATTTTTATAGCGTTTATCCGGCCAATCCACGATAGATAGGCAGTTGGCCATCGAGCGAAGTCAACTTTAATTTGGCGCAACAGCGGGGGGAAGATTGCTCAATAGAAGTGCTCCAGCTTGGGGTTTAATTTTATGCCCAGGTAGGTGATGTCTTTGCTGGTGCTACGAAAGGGAGTCGTGCTCTCAATAGATTGCATAGTTTCTTTAGACACGGAGGTTCAAAAGAAAGGATTTCAAGTGGTTCACTTCGAAGCCCGAGGCCCGCTTATATGCCGTGAGCTCTGACAATATCACTGGCAGGGAGGATAGCGGTCTGGTGATCGGGAGGAGCACATTGTCCACGAAGAGGGATATCTTATGCTCGTCCGAGCCAAACAGGACTCCGCCTATGTCCGGATTGGACCGTATGCGTTCTGCAAAGAATATAGCATATTAGTTGCTGTTCTCATGGAGAAGAGCTAATGTGTTGTGTAGCACAATAATGTACAAAACGCTTCAATTTAGCTGCATAGCATGCTCTTGTTGTAGGTCTTCTTGCTTCTTTTAAGATTGTCGCACATTCTTCAGGTAGATCGAGGTATCCAAATTCGAAAACCTCATGTGCCAGATTGCAAGACTGAGCTGTTGAGGGTTAGGATGTCTCACCCTGCCACTGCTGTGTGTTAGAAGATTTGGATTATTTGGTAGCTTCTCATGAGATTGTAGAGAGAGCTAGTATTGTATCCCATGGTTGGTGGGCCCATGTGGGTGCTATCAGAATGAGAGTCATTGAAGTCTGTCTGAGTTTTCTGACTACATAAGGCAGTAGTGGGAAAGGAGGAAAAGCCTATGCAAACATCCCTTACCAGTTCATCCATAGAGCATTGCCCTTGGATTATGGGTGTGGATGTCTGGATGCGAAGCATTGGCATTTTGCATTTTCCTTTGATGCGAATAGGTCTATTGTGGGTGTTCCCCCACCTTTGGAAGAATGTTTGTAGTAACGTACTCTGTATCTTCCATTCGTGCACCAGTTGGTATGTACTGCTAAGGAGATCTGCCATGGTGTTCGCTTCTCCTGGTATGTATTGTACTAGGAGATAGATTTTGAGATAGGTGGCCCATTTCCATATTTTCTGTGCCAATTGTATGGAATGGGTACCCCCCGTTTTTGTATGGAACACACAGCACTCATATTGTCTGTGCATAGAAGTACTGTCTTTTCTGTTATGTTTATGAGGAAAGCTTTGAGAGCCATGGGAATAGCTAATAGCTCCAACATGTTGATGTGTAGCAACTGCTGTTGTGATGGCCAGTGTCCCTGAACCACAATGTCCTTCATATGAGCTTCCCAAGCCAGTAGTGATGCATCTGTTGTGATTTTTATTTGCAGGATTGGATCCTTGAAGGCTCTCCCTACTAAAATATTGTGATTATTCCACCATGATAGAACCTGATGAACCTTTGATAAAACTAAACACTAGATCTTACAAATTTCCTCCTGCTTGTGACCACTGAGATGCTCAACACTCCCGGAGGGGTCTCATGTGTAGGCGAGAACAAAGTACTATTGTTATACAAAAAGCCATCATTCCTAAAAGTCTCAATCATTTTCACTGGTAGATGATGATGTGGCTGAAAAAGACCCATTTGGTTCTGGAGATTGAGAACACTGAGGTTTAGGGTAAGCTGTCCCCGAAATCGTATTGAGAATTGACCCCAGATACGGTTGAATTTGGATGGTTGGAGATGTGATTTTGTCACATTGATTGAGAAACCCAATTGAAACACTAAATGTATTGTCTTTTGGGAGTCTGCTACACATTCGTGTTTATTTGGACTCTTGATCAGCCAATCATCAAGATAAGGAAACACATGAAGGTTTTCTCTTCTTAGTTTTGCTGCTACTACTGCTAGACATTTTGGGAATACTCTTGGGGCTCCATTACGCCAAAGGGAAGCCCTTTGAATTCACAATGATGTTCACTTACAACAAATCTCAGGATCTTTCTGTGTGCTGGATGTATTGCAATATGGAAGTAAGTGTTCTTCAGGTCTAATGCGGTCATGAAGTCGTCTTTTTGAAGTAGTGGTATTACATCTTGTAGTGTGATCATGTGAATATATTCAGACAGTATGAAGCGATTCAGTGCCCTTAGATCCAGAATGGATCTTAGGGTTCCATCTTTATTTTGGCATTTGTATGGGACTTTCTCGATGGCCCCTTTTTGCAGTAATGCTTTTATTTGTTCCTTGAGCAGGTGTAGATCTAGTGGTTTTAATACCTGCCTTTTTGGTGGAATATTTGGTGGTTGTTGAAGAAATTCTAGGCAATGTCCTTGTTTGATAATGTCTAAGAGCCACTGGTCAAATGTAATGTTTTGCCACAATAGATCGAAATCTTGTAGCCTTACACGGACAGGTGTTTTGTGGTGAGGGGGAGGGGCAGCAGTAGCAAGCACTTTTCTTGCAGGGGTGGAGGCGGTCTTGTTGTGTGTGCCTCTTCCTCTACCCTTGTTTTTGTATTCTCCCCAATAATAACCATGCACTTGTTGATGGTATTGCTGCTGTTGGCGTTGATAGGAAGTATTCTCTCTGGTAGAGGATTTTGCAGCTCCTCTAACTTGGTGCTTCTAAGAGGGCTGTTGCTTCTGTGTAGTTGTTTGTAAAGCACCCATTGACTTCGCAGTGTCGGTGTCATTTTAACCTTTTCTAGTTGATCATCTATGGGGGGACCAAAAAGATGTTCTCCATTAAAAGGTACATTTAAAATAGGTTGTTGTGCCTCAGGTTTGAAGCCAGAAATGCATACCCATGCATGCCTTCTGAGCCTAATAGAAGTATTTATACCTCTAGCTGCAGTTTCAGTTTCATCTAAGGCACAGTTGATGGTAGCATTTGAAATGATCTTTCCTTCACTAACTAGATCTTCCCCCTTCTTCCAGTATTTCTCTGGAAGAGGCTGCATGAGCTCCTTTATCTTGTGCCAGGTACCTCTGTTATAGCGTTAGAGGGGGTACCACAGACTTTGCAATCCTCCAATGTTTTGCATGGCCTGTAGCAACTAGTTTTGCTGCTACATCTATTCTTTTGCTTTCTTTATCTGAAGGAGGTGCTTCTCCAGTGCCTTGTGCAGCAGCTCTATTCCTAGCAGTTGTGAGAACAAGTAAATCTGCAAGTGGATAACCTTGAATATTTATTGGGTTGTTTGGTGAGGCTTTATATTTCTTTTCAATACATGGTGTTAAGACTCTTGATTTTACATGGTCTTTGAAAACCTCATTCAGGTTGGATCCAATCATGGGTAAATATAGAACAGTTTTCTGTGTGTGACAGTATTTCAACCAGAAAGTCACTTTCCTCCTCTGTTGAATGCATGAGGAGCTAATTATATTCAGCAGCTCTCTGTCTGACACTGTGATAGGAGGAAGTGTCATCAGAGGGAGAATGCTTTGTGGGCACAGGTGGGTCTATATCACAGTCTTCCCATGGGTCAGGTGTGTCATTAGTATTGTGTGTACCGTGGGAATCAGTGTCCTGTATTTCTCCTCCTTCTTCTCCTTGTGGATATGATGAACGAGTGCGAGGTGAAGCAGGTACACTTAAAACTTTAGGGCTTGTGCCTCTAGTTACTTGGATTATAATCTTTTGATGAGGCTCAAAAAGTTGGCCCTCTTCTGCTTTTCTGTTGTAGTGTCCTTTTTCTTATGTTGCTTTAACTGTTATAGTCCTTAAAATATGATCTTTTGATCTGCAAAGGGTTCAGTGCTTTGTATCTTCTGTTCCTTGTGTGCAGTTGCTGTGCTTTTAGAAACAGTCTTTGCCTTAGAACTTCTGTTTAGAAGAAGATCTGTGATGTTTGTCAGAGCTCAGTTTAGCTCAATTCCAAATGCTTTTTCAGTTCCGATGTCTGTGTCTTGGAGCACTTCAGTGTCAATGGTTTTATCGGTTCAGATTTTTGCCTTGGTGTCGAAGGCTTTGTTGGAGTCTATGTGGTCTTCGGTGCCATAATAGTTTCGTGTTTGTCCCCTTTTTGATGCCAGGTCACCCAATAAGGATCGAGAATACTTCGTCCTTTCTCAGGTCCGAGGCTTGGTCACGGTATCGGCCTGAGCCCGAAGGTAGTGCCACACCATGTCGGAGTATTGGTGGTGGCGAATGTACAATCTCTTAACTGGTTACGGGGGGCGGGTTGGGGGAAGAACTCATGGTACGTGGCATCACTTTGGTCCTCGGTTCTGTGGTCGGTGCCGGTGATTTGGGTTGTACCGTAGCTAGTTCTTTCCTAGAAGATACTTTGGATGTGGAGTAGTGTGGGCTGGCTAATACCGTCCCGCGTCTTGCTGGCTTCGCTGTCTGGATCCATGTTGTCGTTGAACTCGGCCTCAGCTGCATCCTCCATAATATGTGCGAGCCATCAATCCTGTCGTGATCAAGAGTGTCTTTTTACTTTCAAACAATGCACAGGCAGCGCACTGTTCTTTGTGCTCCAGAGGGAGACACAAGTTACAGACATCCTGTGCGTCAGAGTGTGTGTTCATGGCTCCGCACTGAGGACACTTTCTGAAGAGGTCCTTCTTCGTCTACTTCAACCGGAGACGATCATTTCTGACATTTGAGTGTATTCGGAATCCGGGAAGTCCTTCCCGGTGTAGAAATAGATTCTGGTGATTACTTTTTACCCCCATAAGCTATGTGGTGTTGAATCTCAAACAGCTCTGACGTAATCCGTCAGAGCTTGATAGCGGAAAAAAACGTTCTGAGGAGAAAAAGACTTCGACATGCGAAATGCCTCGAGTGAGAGGCGAATCAACTAACTACGCCGATCATGAAGCTTCCTCGAGAAAAACAACTAGCAAAGTCCAGGTCCAACACTAGATGTCAGGAGTATGCACTGCTTGTGTATATGCAGCCAACACATGATACAAATATTTCTCTATTGGAGGGAATACTCTTATACTGCTTCTTTAATTGAGGGCTGTAAGACCCAGTGTTGCAGCCGTGCATAGTGTAGTCTCTTTTTCTCTCCCACTTGGAATACCCTTTTACAGTCATAGAATGGTTAAATTACCTCTTTATGATAAATGTCAATCACCATATGACAGTCTCCGTTCAGGAAATCATCAAATTGTTGGGGTGAAGAATAGATTTAAGTGGATTAGGGTGCACGTACAGGGATGTTTCTTTATTGCATTTTAGTGATCATAACATATATCTCATACAATTGTTAAAGAGTGGTACATACTGTGTGAAATCACAACTCAATGTTTAACAAAACAAAGGAGGAGGGGGACAGCTGACGCATTATCAGCTATATATATATTTGTCTACTGGTTATGTATCCAACGGAGAGTGAAATTGTGCAATTCACAGCCTTTCAATGTAGGTTTTCGGTTATATAGCAACATTAGGAGTGTAATGCACCTATTGGCTAATTCCAAGTTGATACATAGTCAAATTTAGTCACATATTCACCACACTCTAGACTGTAAGAGTGGTATTCATTGGAGTGCTAAAGTAGACGTTGGTCGGACCGTCTCGCCTGGGTTTCCATATAAGGTCTCAAAGTAACTTACCTGCTATGTATGGCTCAATACATGTAAACCAACATTTATTTCTGATTCATAGGTGCTCAGTTCTGCTAGAACCTGCAATTGTGCAGTTCTGCAGTAGGTGTGCAACTCTGGCAAGGCCAGCCGTCCTCTAGCTGGGTCTGCACAACACTTTATGCAATATCTTTGGTCATCCCCTCCTCAGATGCATTTCAAGATCGTACTTTTTAAAGTGGCTAAGTAGCTATCACTAAAGACAAGGCCTGAAACAAATGAAGTAGCCTAGGGCGCACTTTCAATTTGATAGCATTAATTTTGCCTAAAAAGGAAACTTGTAGGCTTGCCCATCTCTGGAGGTCTCTTCGGATCGCCTTCAAGAACAGAATCAAACTGGTATTATATAAATCAAATATATTCAGTGTTATCCTTAACCCTGGGTAGATAATGCATTTTCTGACTCATCTAAAGTTTGTATATTCCTTGATGGCATCTACCTCCAAAAGGTTCAGCTTTAGTATTTCTGATTTGGGTGAATTTATTTTAAATCTTAAGATTGCATGCCATCCACAAAGAGCATGACTTTGTGCTCGACTAAATTGTAGGCCTATCCTCTCTTATGTGGTTTGATAGTGACTTGATACGAAGGGCTAAGAGGAGAGGGGATAGTGGGCAGCCTTAACATGTCCCCCTCTCCCACCTAAATGGCCTAGACATTGTTCTATTAACTACAATTCTTTATTGGGGTACCTGATACATCTGAAAAGCCAATGTCATGAAATTTAGATTTAAGCCACCCCTTCTAAACACTTGCACCATGGAGTGCCAGTTCTCTTGGTCAAATGCATTTCTGCGTCTAAAGTGAAGATAATTGTTGGTATTGCTTTCTTGACCAGGTGGGCCACCCATCTACTATTATCATGGGTTTTACTAGGTTTTACGAATCCTGAGTGGTCATGGTGTATAAGATCTGAAAGCACATTTTCCAGTAGCTGCACCTATAGCTTTGTGAAGCTCGTCGCACTGATATGTAGAAGCAGCTATAGATCATTACAATGAGCAATTACCCGGGACCTTTCCTTGTATTAAGGACAATGTAGCTATCAGATATTGTAGGGGTCACCAGTCCAGTAGTGGAGAAGGATTGTATACTGCCATCAAGCTGGCAGACAGGAATCCAAAGAGCCCCCCAGCCGCATGTAGCCATCAGGGCGAGGTTCTTTATTAGTTTTCAAGGTTTTAATGGCCACTTTCATTTTGTCCTCCAACTCTGACAGAGGAGCTTCTACGTCAGATGCTTGTTCTGGTGTGACAGCTGAAATGATTGATTGAGAATTTATATCGCGCAAACTTATCCCAAGGGCATCAAGGCGCACAAATTTGAAAAGGCCGTCTCAGATTCACCGAGTACAAATCTAAGAATACGCCAGATAGAAAAACCACGTTTTAAGTTCTGAATGATTGATTGAGAATTTATATCGCGCAAACTTAGCCCAAGGGCATCAAGGCGCACAAGTTTGAAAAGGCCATCTCAGATTCACCGAGTGAATCAAACCAAATGTGGCATGTTCTCAAGTATTTTTCTAGTAGTGTGTCCCGGAGGTGTTCTGCTGTGTAGATTTGAAAAGTAATCATAGAAAGCCTCAAGTTTCCCATCTTCTTTGGGGATTTTTGTCGCCATTGTTTAGGATGATCTCTTACTCAAATCCTCCTTTGGCCTGAAATTCCATGAAGTTAAGTCTGTCCTCACTTTTCCTAGCGGTTACGAATGTGATATCAGATTATAATACTGCCTTCACACGGATTACAGCCTCTAGTACTTCTGCCATGCCTCATCTCATAGCAAATATTACATATAAACGTAACAGGCCTGCTGTATAGAACTGCTGGAGTAAGTACATAACCCAGCCTGGAGATTACCTCCAACATTCTGTCAAAGTGGGAAGGTTGACTCAAAGCAGTCTAAACTCCCTTCGAAAATAGAAAGTCCTCAAGAGGCAGGGAAACATCAGATGATACAAGTACTGCTCAGGTGCAATCAGACCTCTCAATATCTATTTCCGACATGAAAAACGGCCTGCTGGATCTTAAAAGTAATCTCAAAACGATAGATCAAAAAGAAACACCGTGACCCTGTTGCTCGATCAGATGAGCGCCTGACTCCACAGGCAGGCTAACAGACTTGATGAAGCAGAATAACGCATGTTGGATCTCAGGGATGATGCAAAATCATCAAACATTCTTTTTACCCAGCTCACAAAATTAATGGACTCAAACAAGGCGAAATGTGAAGATCTCAATGACTACTTGACATGCAATAATGTGCACATTAAGGGTTGCAGAGAACACTCCCTTCGAGAAATCTCAGACTTTTATGGAATCCCTTTTATCAGATATTATGGTAGAGACCCATTTTCCCTGTGTTTTATAGTGGATGGTGTACCTAGATCCCTAGCACCAATCCACCTCGGGTTGCACATGCACGACCAATCATTGTGAGACTCTTAGACTACAGAGATAGAGAGGTTATCCTGTGGCTGGCATAAGAACACAGCACTACAGAATACTTAGGCCCCAAAACCTCATGCTTACTGGACTTTGCAGCAGCCGTTCAGGGCTCCAGGTGCTCATTCACAGATGTTAAATGGATCCTGCATGATGTAGACATGACGAATTCCATGATCTAGCCTTCTAACGTCAAGTTATCTTTGATGGTAGTCCACTCTTCTTCATTAAATCAGAAGATACTGTGAATTTCTGTTTATTACTTGGTTTGCAAAAGTGCTCTGTAAATTCTCCCCCCGTTGAGGTCAGATTATGGTGCACAACTGAACAATGTGAAATTACTTGATTCTTCAGCTTCTTCATGCTACCCAGATAAGTTTCTCTTATTGAGAGTGTTTTTCTGGTTAGCAATTTAACTTGCAGATGTATTTATTCTTGCTGGACAGACTGACCGGAGTCTATACAATTAATGAGTAATGCTTTTGCTATAACTTCTCTACAATGTACAAAGAAAGTAGTGTGGTTGGAGGCCGCTACGCCTCGTTGTACATCATGCAACAGTAACATATTGGTGGGTTTAACAAGTTTGGGGCAGCTACACTGGCAGTTGTGGTTTTCAACATGGGTGGGTGAGGGTTTGGGAGTTGATGTGGAAGTTTACCACGGCTAAACACGTTGCAGGCCAAAACGATACGGTCAGGCAACAAGACTAAGGGAGTATTGCAAAACAATGGTCTGTCTAACTTACTTCCAACGCTAAAATGGTTAAACATCCTACCATTAAATGTGGCCCCAAGAATATACAGGGCTTTAACAGCCAAAGGAAGGAAAGGCTTGTATTCACCTATCTGAATAGTTATTTCATAAATATCAAATCAAGGAGGAATTACTAGAAGTAGCAAGAGAGAAGGACTTGGTGATTCCCTTTTTAGGTTGTTTCTCTGAGTCCCCTCTTGTGACGTATTCCCTGGGCTTTCTGCAGGTGTGGTATTCACCATTTAGTTTCCATCGTTGAACCTCCTTGTGCTTCATTAACACGGATTTATCAAGGATTCTTCCAGACGGACACCCAGAACTTAGGCCAGAACTGTTCGATATTCGGTCTGGTGTGATTCGTCCCAAAATTTGAACACAATGCCAAAAGGGAACACATCAGTAGCGTATTTTATTTTGTTTTAGTTTGTCTGTTATTGGTTGAAAAGGTGGCCATCTGTCCTGCATAGCGGAGGCAATAACTTGAAATAGGGAGCATACATAAACATTGTAACTAACTGGGCCTTTCGCTCTTGCTGCTTTTAGTATTTTCTCCTTGATTTGACATTCATGAAATTTGACTAGTATGTCATGTGTTGTGCTAATTTCTCAATTTCTTAGCGACCCTGCTCTATGCACTCTATTTATTTATTGATTGGATTTGTAGAGCGCATGGCTGACCGAGGGCTTCCCACGCTAAGAATTCTGCCAGTGAAGAGATGAGCCAACGCATAGTTAGTATGGGAAAAGCCAGGTTTTCAGATTTTTCCTGAAAATCTTTTTGTTTGGCGCAGCTCGGATTGCCAGTGGAAGGGCATTCAACAGCTTGGGTATCAGATGGGCGAAAGATCTACCACCCAATCTAGCTCTTTTAATTCTGGTTGTTTTGAGGAGCTGTTGCTGGGAAGATCTGAGAGGTCTAGTTCGGCAGTACCTAGATATCCGGTTCCTCAGTTTTTCGGGCCCAGAGTTATTATTTTATTATTTTATTATTATGCGTTCTTATATAGCGCTCGATTACCCGTAGGCATCTCGGCGCTTGCCTTGGGAACCCGTCCTGGCTTTTCCCTGTGAGATACCCGTACTGGGCATCCCCAAGGTGAAAGGCAGACATCCCGCCGCGGGGGGGCCGTCGTGGAGATTAAGCAAGCTAATGCCCAGAGCTGCAGAGTGTGAACCCGTGACTCGAGTAGGCACCGAAACGAGAATTATCGAGTCCGTGGATATTTGGGCTCAAGACCCTGCCGCGTCGGGAATTGAACCCTGGTCCCGGGTCTGACCTCTGCTTCAGGGTCTGCCTCCTCTAACCAGTGAGCCACACTTCTCCACTACTTCTCCAGTTATTAATAGCTCTACATCTACGAGCTATGCAGAGAGTTTTAAACTTAACTCTAGCCTCGACAGGCAGCCAATGCAGCTGTTTAAGTGCTTCCTTTGCAGAGATGCGGTTGGGGATTTTTAACAGGAGTCTGGCTGCCGCATTCTGCACCACGTGAAGTCGCCTTGTGACGTACTTCGGTGAACCCGGATAAAGCGAGTTTCCATAGTCCAGTCGTGAGATGAGTATGGATTTAATCAACGTTTCCTCAGGGGGACAGGGATTACATCAATTATTTTCCTTAACATTTTAAGAAGGGCAAAACATGTCCCTGAGAGCTTTCTGGATTGGCAATCCAGTGCTAGGGAGTCCTCCAGCCAGATTCCAAGGTTTTTTATAGCTGGTTTAGGGATAGGTGGATCTCCCATACATTTGGGCCAATGTATCAGGGGTGAGTGGATGCCCGGATCTCCAAGCAGCATGAGCCACGTTTTCCCACTGTTCAACTTCAAACAGCTGTTGGACATCCAACTAACCACTTTCTCCAGACATGCGGGCAGTTGGTTATTGCTGGATTCTGAGCCATTAGAAAAGGACACCACTAGCTGGGTGTCATCAGCATATGACACCACAGATATTCCATATTTCTGCACCACCTCAGCCAGCTGAATTGAGGTACAAGCCCTGCGGGACACCACATGCGATAGGGAGGTGCTCTGAGACGCAGCCCCTTCCATCACCTGGAAAGTTCTGTTTTCCAGGAAGGAAGCAAGCCACTCCAAGTCTTTTCCCTGAATGCCCACTTCCTCTAATCTTGCTTTTAAGATAGCGTGATCTACGTTGTCAAAGGCGGCGCTGAGGTCCAGCAGGAGGATGGCGGCAGACTGATCCTCATCAAGTATTGATTTTAGTTCCTCGGTGACCGTCAGTAATGCCGAATCAGTACTGTATGTGGCTCGAAAACCCATCTGGGTGGGATGGAAGGTGCCATTAGACTCCAAGAAGTTAGACAGAGAATGGTTGACATTGCTTTATTTTGTGCATATCAAGTGCCACATTTTTCTTCAAGGGTTGTGCTTTTTTCTTTAAGTCTCTCCATTTGCCCCAAATTTTCTACAACTCTAGAACAAGCAGAGTCTGTCTTTATCAGTCCTTAGCGTCAAGATCGTTTCTCCCAGGTCAAAGGTGCAGGGAAGTGAGTTCTCTGGAGAGGTCAGTCTTAAACTCCTCCCGCAATTCACTTTTGACGGACTGTAAGCTGGCATGGTGGGTTTACCTGTATGGTTGTTGTCATGGGTTTTCCACGCTTCTAAGATATCCTTGTTATCAGACCCTAGTAGTATAAAAAAAAAACATGATTGTCCTTTGGGAGTGCTTCCTATGTGGCATGGGCCTGTCTGCCTTTTCCTTACATACGTCATATCTTGCATCACACATCTTTATTGCACATTTACGGCTTCTAATCAACTGTAGAGTCATAAGCTGCTTGACTATGTAATATGATATGGCACATGGGACAGGCATTTTCCATCCTTTCAAGTTACCCGAGTCTGATCATGCGTCACCACAGGACACCAAATGAAGTTTCTGTCACCTTTTTCAATGTTTATATCCCATGACCGATCTCTTTGTGGGTTTTCCTCAGGACCCAACGTTGCTGTGTTTTTTCAGTGCTCAGGGGCGATGGTGGGGGTGGAATCACTAGGCCAATCTTTTACAGTTTGCCTTCCTCTCAGAGTGAGGCAGTTTATGTGATGTTTGTAGCACACCGGTGGATGTGGGTGTCCCATTTCCTCAAATATTTTCTCTTCAGGGCCTCCCTGGATCCTGACTTGCGGCCAACTCAGTGGTGCGCCAAGTTCTTTGTGACAGTCCGTCTCGTCACTGTCTTCCATGGTGCCCACCCTCTCCAACTGTGCTCCTTTGCTGCTCCTTCCTCCTTCAGGGTCCCATTCTTGGCATCTCAGGGGGGCCTAGATGTTAACACTCCCTCTGCACCTTCTGCCCGCATGGAGTTTCCGGAGTGTTACAGCCCACTGTCTTATTTCTTAACTGAATGCTTGAACCACAGCTGGCTAAGTTATTGTTTCCATTATACATCACTAAGATTCCTCCAGGGTGAATGCCACTCTGTACTATTAAAAAATAAAATCACTATACGCTCTTATTCCCCTAATATATCTGCAAACTCTGACATGGTGCCGATTTCAAAAGCAGCAGGTACGCAACAAGAGAATTCCTTCAGAGCACTTCAAGGGAAAAATACTGCTCTTAGAACAGACCCAAAGCCCGATTTGACAACCAAAATGTAGTTCATTATCTACTTCGACCAGTTCTCTATGGATGATACTCTTTACAAGCAAAGGTACCTGTAGATAGCATTCCAGGTTGTACTATAGTCATTGCAAAAAACAGTTACTGCATTCATTGTCTCAAAGCTTAGAAGTTAATGATGTTCTCCCCTTCTCTGGCCCAGGAACCCTGGTCAGAGCCAGCCTTCGATATGTAGGTTCAGATTCTGGAATTTGGGAGGCACTTTGTGATGGCATGCTGGCATGCTTCCGTCTTCATAATAACGAACAACTTACTTGCCAGCTAAAAACCCCTTCTGTGACTATGTCCAGCAGCCATTCTGCTAATGTTCAACATAGCCCTTAGTAGTCTTTACCCATGTGAAATTAAAATCAGGAACTTCAGTTTTAGAGCCTAAAACAAGAAGACCAGACACAAGATGTACAGAGGAACAAATATTCAGATCGGTAGCTTGGACCTCTGCAAAAAATACAACTTCTCAATTTTTTTAAAGGCTGGATTTCCAACGTGCTAATACGTCACTGGTTACCTCCAAGTACAAGCCTTTTTGAAAAGTGATTGGATCATCATTTATGGTGTGCTTTATAGATGAAGGCACGTAACATTAAATAAAGGCAGTAGCCTAGCTGCATAAAAAGCAATAGTAAATAGGAAAGTCGACAAAAACCTAACCAGGCAGGCGCATGCATATTAGGACATCTGCAATGTTCACTAGAGTTCATCCAGGAAATACAGCCCACTGCCTCAGAGTAGTTCTGCCTGTTCTTGCCTCTTCCCCGAAGGGTGGCAGGGCAAGGCCCCTTTTGCCCATGAACACCAGTCGCCCCTCTGAACAGCTAGACATCCCGGATAATTATGTCTGTATGCATGCGTATAGAGAGGGCAAGAGAGGGGGTGGGGAGGTAGTTGCTATTATTTTGAAGAAGTCCTTCAAGTGTAAGACATTTAGATTGTAGGAACTAAAGAGTGCTGAAGCCCTTGATTTTACCATTTCTTCCAGTGCCAAATACTAGTTTTCTGGTGTGTTGGATTTCCGCTCATCGGGCTAGGCAGGAGATTTTTTGGCTTCCTTGGACCAAGCTCTAGCCACCAATTGCTTTAATTATGTAAATATTACGATACAAGGTGATTTTAATATTCACCTGGAGAAGATAATGGACCCCTAGTCTATTCGCTTCATGGAATCTCTAGCCTCTCTCAACTTAATGTATGTTGACCTGTAAAGCTCATGTAAAGCGGGGCATGCTATAGATTACATTATGTCTAACATAGAGGTGCATAGGGAAAGCCCGATACAGGTGTGTTGATCTGACCATTTCCTGCTCCCTACACCTGGCCATATTTGGGCCAGGGGGCTAGATGAGTCTCTACCCTGGAGCATGGAACGAGATCCTGGAATAAAGCCTCACTCACTGATCTTAAAAAGGCCCTGGATAAGACAAGACCCTCACTTTCAATCTGGCTCCTGAAAGTGGCCGATTCAACAGTACCTATGAGGTTCACTGGGAAGGGCCACAAAGCTCGCTCAGCTGGATGGTTCTCCCAGGAATTGGCTTGGGAAAGAGAGCTTGCAAAAAGCTTGAGAGAGTGAGGCATTGCAATTACTTAGAGAAGATGAAGTCTGTTATAAAAAATGCCCTAAATGTGTACAAAAGCAACACTAATAACGCATGTGGCTCTTTTTATACTTGGTGAATTAGAGAAGCCAACAAAGACAGCCAGGAAATCTTTAAGTTTGTCCCCAATTTTGATGACCTCAAAATAGCCCCTCTCCCGGTGTCCAATCAAGCTATGTGCACAAGATTTATTTATTTGAGGACAAGATTCTTAAAATTCAGGCCAATATGTGAGGTTCCATTTCTCCAGCTTCTGTCATGGTTTCTGGTGAATTTTTGGGCCGTCAGCAGATATTAAACTGACACTATCTGTACCTCCTACGGTAGAGCACTTGAAGCAACAATTGAGAGGTGCAAATCAGGATCTTCTGAGGATCAATTCCACCCGCATATTTGGTAGCTCCAACATATCAGTAGCTGTTCTCTGTCTCACTTCAGTTGGGTGTTATCCGCGAGTCCTAGAAAAAAGCTAATGTTGTCCCCATCCTTAAAAAGGCTAATGCAGACCCAGATACAACAGATGATTTTCGCCAAGTCTCATTACTGCCTGAAGCTGCCAAGATTTTGGAAATATATGTAAACAACCAGCTCAATACTTTTCTTGATAGCAGTAAACGGCTGCAACCATCCCAGTTCTGCTTCCGCACTCGACAGTGTTGCTAGAAATCTCTGAAGCGATTAAGCGGAGTTTGGACGCTGTTTTAATGTGACCTTGGTGCTGTTGGACCTATCTCCACCATTCAACAATGTGGACCACAACATCTTGTTAAAAAGGCTGGAACATCTGGGTGTAGAAAATGTTGCCCTCAGAAGGATGAGATCTTTCCTGGAGGACAGAGAGAAGGTTTTTGGGACGAAACCTTACTCCAAAGTCAAACGGCAGAGATGAGGGGTTGCCTCGGGGTTCTGTCCTGGTCCCTACCCTTTTTAACATTTACCTGGCTTCTCTGTCATACTTGGTGGAATGGTTTAGTATTAGACTAATCTCCTATGCAGACGATAGAGAGCTCCTATTAACCTATGACGGAGACTCGGTCACGTTCAAAGAAACCTTTGCTCTTTGCTTAAAAGTACTTCTTTACTGGCTCAGAAAGAACACACTTCAGTGTTTGGGCATAAGCCATACCGGGATGGACAGGTGACTGGCTGAACAATGTTTCGCCTCCACCACCTCTTCCTATGGAGTAGGCAAGAAACATGGGCGTATTGTTCAATTCAAATCTATCCTTTAATACACAGGTCTCATCGGTGGTGAAAGCCTGTGTTTTGATTATTCGCCTGCTCCGAAAATTTCTGCATGTGATTCCTCAGGGAGCACAGGTCACACTGGTTAGGGCACGGATACCATCGCTGCTGGATTATATCAATATTCTATACTGGGGCATTCCAGAATATTTAATCTAGGGCCTACAGGTAGTGCAAAATATGCCGGTCAGCTTACTGTAAAAGCTACCAAAGCACTCATCTGTACCACTTTTTCGCGAGAGGCTGCATTGGCCTCCTGTGCATCAGCTAATAATGTTCAAGGCATTAACTCTGACACATCAAGTCCTCTAAAATAGGGGCACTTGTTTTCTGAATTAAAGGATTAAGGCCTTTAGGCCTGGGAGATTGACGCGCTACAGTCAGGCTGGGTTGTTAATAGTCCCCCGATTTAAAAAGCAACATAGAGGGGGTTCCTCCTTTTCCTTCCTGGCCCAGGGATTGTGGAACCAGTTACCGAGACAGCTGAGATTAATGAGATTAATGACTGAGGAATAGTGTTTAGAAAAAAAGATCAATAAAAACATTCCTATTTAGTAGTTAGAGCAAAAGGGATTCCGGCCAGGATTTCTTCAACCTCTGATGCTAAAGCACCGTGACACACCATAAATAGCTGTACACTATATAAATACCCTTCATTCACTCAATATCATTTAATTGAATTTTCTAAGAAGTTGCAACCTCCACCCCCCTAAAGTAGGCTTTGAGTACCCCTCAGATCCCAGATTAAGAACCACTATTTTAAAGGATCGCAAAATTTCAACCAGATCTTAATCCCGGAGGGACGGTGCAGATCTTAATCAGTATAGTTTGAAAACTCAAATACTAAACTGTAGGCTATACAAAACATATGGAAGACCCTTACAGAGCCTAAACATCACCCCTGACCCAAATCTAAACTTCCGCCAATAAAGGAAGCATATTATTTCACATGTACCAGTGACACTGCCTGATAACAACGCTGATGCAAGCATCTAGTTTTGGAATGCCTTTCAGGATTGCCATGCCACTGCTTGATTTGTGAAGTACCCAAAGCATTGCTTTTGAATTAGATGGCCTAGTCATATAATGAACTTTGTTACTTTTATACAAGTAGAACTATTAGGACAGTAACCCCTCAGTACCTCCATGGTTTCTAAATCTTTAACTAAATCTAGCCTTTCCCTGCTGTTTTTGAAAGTAATATTTAACATGAAGAACTTCTACATAGAGGGTGCATACATTGCATGAATTAACAGAACACACCCAGAGCAGGAATTCGCCAAATTTCTGAGAGAGCTATCTTAGCGTAATCAGTAAATAGAATTGTTTTAATTAAAAAATATATATTTTTTATTCAAACATATACCACACATAAACAGTGATAAGCTCCAGAAAATGTGAAAATCAGACACACCAAAGAGACCGAGCTACAAAACGTGATGATTTCGTTTTTGTGCAACATGGCTTCAAATTTATTTTGTTTCTAAGCTACTTTAGAGGCACAGACACAGGCTTTTCGCCAAAGGCATTAAGAAACTGATCTGTGACAATTATGTGTGAATCGAAGGTTCCATCCACTTGCCAACATTCTACATCTAAAATGGTTAATTCGAGCAGTATGGAGCTACTAACCTTTGTACACAGTTGCAGTGCTGAGGATCTCCTGAACTTCTTTGTCATCTTCCTGCTTGCCCCCTTCTTTCGGCTCATCTTCTTCCTTGACACCCCGTTCCAACATGCTCTTGGTGTTCCAGGCCCCTAGGATGATGCTTTTCTCATCGTCGCTGAAGTCAAGAGACTTGGGGTGGGAGTCGAGAATGTGCATTTTTATATCTTGAAGGTTGAGGCTGGGCAGCATGCTCCCACACATCATGCAGAAAAGTTTTTTCTTCTCACTGTTGTAGTCCATCATGAACTCGAGTCTGAACCAGTTCTGCAGGGACTCATTCAGGTAATGTTCCAGGTCACCTGTGTCCTGCGATCTCTTACCTCCTCTTCCTGAGGACTGGCGGTAACGCTTGGTAACAGAGGGCAATCTCCGGCGACGCTTTCGGCCATCCAGCAGCAGCGGATCTTGCAGATGATCCTCTGGAAATAATAATAAGAGGAATTTTACTTCATATGTTTACAGTGAAATGTGAAAGCGATAAAGGCAAGGGACAGAATAAAAAGAGTAAGAGATGGCAACAAGGTGATCATGAGACAGACAAGAAAACATCTAGGAAGCAGAAGAAAAAAAACTGGAAATAAAAAGGGAGAAGTTGCACACATTTTCTGCAACAGCAGACATTCTTGTAGGTACCAGCAGTTGTAAAGCACAGGCTGTAAATTCATACACAGCATTTAAGACCATGTACTTTGAGTAAGTTGGATGTTGCATCAATTGCAAGACAGTAATATAAAAAATTAACTTAATACTAAGTAAAGTATGCTCACGCAGGAGAAAAGTTCAACTGGAATTCTTGGTAAGACTTAAGTTTCTAAACAAAAAATGGCGCACCATCAAATCCGAATTGCACGACCCACCATAATTCCGTAGTCCTTAGCACACGTTTGGTATTCTACGTAATTGATGAATACAAGTGTTTCCACAATACAGTTCATTCACCAACAAAATAAATTTCTTAATCCTTTTGTTCAGGGTTTGTCGTTGTTTATTGAAGGAGACGTCACAGCCAACACGTGTTTCGTCGTATTGGGGAATGTAACCCCCGACTTTTTCAAGGCTGTTTAAAGAAAATGGTAATGTTGTAGCACATTACTTTTGATCATAACATTTGTTCAAGTCTTTTAAACAACATTAAATGATTCTTAAAATTCGGTGGTGGTGTGATATTCTATTTACATCCTTTGTAAGCATGCTAGTGCTGTGACATTTTTAGTTACCACATTTGGTGCATGCTTATTGGTATTGATAAAGATTCGTTTACAGTATGTTGTTTCTTAACATCATAGAAAGTATGAGCCCATTAGAAGGTATGGAGAGACCGGTGAGGGTGTCGTTATCGTTATCTTGGGGGTGGCATGCAAATTCCTTTAATTGTGATTGTTTTTGTGAATTTTAACGTGGGTTCATGCTTATCTAGGAACCATGCATTTTAATACCTATTCTCCGATGCTGTTGTTCGTTCTGTGTGAGGGAATATTGAAGCAAGATGTAAGCTTGAAGTTGTCCTGATAGGTACATCTAGTACAACATATGTTAGATTCTTAGAGAATTTTTAGATTTACTTACGTTAGTTGAGGTGATACTTCCAACCCTCAAAGGGGTTCTGGTGTGGATATCGTGGGTATTATTCAAGCTTCGTTGATGTGATGACCAATCTAATGGTTCACTCTCTGTAAGCTGTAATTGATATATCAGACTTTAGTTGGGTGC
The DNA here is from genome assembly GCF_964261635.1 of Lissotriton helveticus. Taxonomy (NCBI): domain Eukaryota; kingdom Metazoa; phylum Chordata; class Amphibia; order Caudata; family Salamandridae; genus Lissotriton; species Lissotriton helveticus. The sequence goes on from NC_136070.1 coordinate 557,861,432, forward strand.
ACTCAGGAGATATCTGTTTTTTGACAGCAATCCTCTTGACTTTTAACAAAATGAGCCACCTGGCGTCATATGCACTTATATTGGGTACTTGGAAATAAAAAGTGCTGTACTAGTATATACGAATTTAAGACGTATATAAAATATATATAACGTAGTGCTTCCCGATTTATCGTGCTTATTATTAATTGCCACAATATTTTAGCGAGGGACGGGCTTTGCTATTATCGGAAGTGCTCCCCGTCTATTGTCCCAGTGTACATATTGAGGAATGACACTGACTTGGCTCGTTTCTTTTTTCGTGCCGATAAATCGGGAAGCACTACGTTATATATATTTTATATACGTCTTAAATTCGTATATACTAGTACAGCACTTTTTATCTCCAAGTACCCAATATAAGCGCATATGACGCCAGGTGGCTCATTTTGTTAAAAGTCAAGAGGATTGCTGTCAAAAAACAGATATCTCCTGAGTGCACCCAACTAAAGTCTGATATATCAATTACAGCTTACAGAGAGTGAACCATTAGATTGGTCATCACATCAACGAAGCTTGAATAATACCCACGATATCCACACCAGAACCCCTTTGAGGGTTGGAAGTATCACCTCAACTAACGTAAGTAAATCTAAAAATTCTCTAAGAATCTAACATATGTTGTACTAGATGTACCTATCAGGACAACTTCAAGCTTACATCTTGCTTCCATATTCCCTCACACAGAACGAACAACAGCATCGGAGAATAGGTATTAAAATGCATGGTTCCTAGATAAGCATGAACCCACGTTAAAATTCACAAAAACAATCACAATTAAAGGAATTTGCATGCCACCCCCAAGATAACGATAACGACACCCTCACCGGTCTCTCCATACCTTCGAATGGGCTCATACTTTCTATGATGTTAAGAAACAACATACTGTAAACGAATCTTTATCAATACCAATAAGCATGCACCAAATGTGGTAACTAAAAATGTCACAGCACTAGCATGCTTACAAAGGATGTAAATAGAATATCACACCACCACCGAATTTTAAGAATCATTTAATGTTGTTTAAAAGACTTGAACAAATGTTATGATCAAAAGTAATGTGCTACAACATTACCATTTTCTTTAAACAGCCTTGAAAAAGTCGGGGGTTACATTCCCCAATACGACGAAACACGTGTTGGCTGTGACGTCTCCTTCAATAAACAACGACAAACCCTGAACAAAAGGATTAAGAAATTTATTTTGTTGGTGAATGAACTGTATTGTGGAAACACTTGTATTTATCAATTACGTAGAATACCAAACGTGTGCTAAGGAGTACCAAGCATCTTGTGGCATCACCTAACTAGAAGAGGGAAAGTGGTTCTCTTCTCCTTGTAGCACCGTGAGAAAAAATCTGCATCCAATTACTTGTATACAAGAAAAGTGCACATCTCCCTGTGGCGCCGTTAACCTAGTATAAATTACCACTATTCTAGTAGCCACACCATAATTCCGTACACCAGGTGAAACTCTGGGAACATGTGAGGATTCACCAATTCCTGCATGATTTCCTCATTTCTTGAGGGAGACTCTCAGTTCCCATTTATAATCCTTGTAAAATTCTGAATACCCCCTGGAGGTACCATTATCTCCTCATAACAGGGACCGTTGCAATATGGACAGCTTTCCCCTCACCGCTACACCACCACTAAATTCAAACATTTGAGACTGACCAGGGAGATCGGATGGTGTACGAGATTGACACTAAAAACTCTGCAGTGGGAAGGTTTTAGGTTGAGATCCGTGGTGGTACTGACGGCCTTCCAGGGCTGGGATAACATAGGCCTTTCAAGATTGGCAGATGTTTGGGATGCCAATAGAGTAGTGCCCTTCAATCATCTGATAAAGGAATATCAGATGCCAGAGTCACAATGGCTAAGATATGGCCAGTTGAGACATGCCCTTGGAAAATGTGTGTTTTATGAGTAGGAGGAGACCAATGAAAACTTCCCATTAGAGACTTTTGGATGGAGGGGTGGATGTTAAACTAATCTCATTGACATGTGGCAACATAGTGAGGAATACACAAGCATCCTTTCTAAAGCAGCAGGACAGATGGGGACAGGACCTGGGGGAGAGGACTGGCAGATGACACTGGGGTTCAAGCAGAAGTAACAATAAAGGCCAGTGACCGCCTGATTCAACTTAAAATCCTCCATCAAATATACAATAAGCAACCCTTACTGCATAAAACTGAGAGCCCAGACTGTCTCAGGGGATACAGGATGGAGTGCACATTACTGCATATACTGTGGAGTCGTCCCCATCTGCGGGCCTTCTGGGTGGATGTAAGGGGTTCACTGGAGGAAGCCACTGGGGTGCCTCTGGAGTTATAGACTAGTATGGCAAATCTGGGAATATTGGGGGCAACAGATAAGACACGTTAGCAGAAAATTCTAGTGAAAACACACACAGACTGAGAAACAGGCATGGATCACTGTAAATTGGTGGAAAGGGAGATATACAAGGGAGAAGGGTTGCAGAGGAGGTTTGAAAAACCCTGAGACGGCTGGGGCTAGGGGCACACGAGAGTTTAGATAGACATATACTCTGTTGAGGGGGTCAGGGACGAAGGGACAAATAAATGGTGGGGATAAGCTTGTTAAAGGTGGAAGATAGAAACACTAAAAGGAGAAGTGTAACGTATGTGTTTGACAAATTAAATTCTCCTACTCGCTTGATGCGATAGGCCTGTTGGTATATGTTGGATGTACGATGTGAGATAGCAAAGGACGTTGATGTTTGTTATACTATGTTTAAAACAATAAACAAATATTTAAAAAATATACATATTCAAACATTTCCTGCTTCAGACATTCCTAACCTCTCCAGCAGCTTTTTTGATTGCTGCACGTCAACTAGAAAGTGATTCTTTCCCTTACTCCTAATTCCTTTGACCTTAAAACGTACATTTATTTCAACAATAGTCACCATCTGATGGTTTACTCCTGTGGCTCATCTTCTATGAGACTAATCCTCTGAGCCTCCTTCCCTCAGAAGACCCTAGCCAAGTTTTACACCACGCAAAATCACATTCCGGTTTTGACTTAACATCTGAACCCTTGAATTACCCAAAAATCTAGAAATCTATGGATAATACTTTCAAATTGGAACAAAAAGACACAAATGCCAGTCAGCAAAAAGTTAATGGAATAGTATACCTGGGTTTCCCAGCTGGCCATCAAGCAACCCCTCGTGATCTGCAGCTGGCGACTTTGCCTCCAGGGAGAGGTGAGCATCCCAGCTGGAGATAATGGCTTCCTTCTCCTTCATGCTCCAGTGGATGGAATAAGAGTGCTTCTGGTAAATGTGGCGCTTGATGGTGCTTAGCTTGAGTGTAGCCAGCGAGCTGCCGCACACCATGCAGATCATGCTGTGGCAGCGGGCATCAAAGTCCATCAGATACTCCAGTCGCCAGTGGTTGTGGTAGTAGCGCCGGTGGTCCCGTCCAGGAATTCGACTGTTCCCAGGTCGTGAGGCCCGCTCCTCACAATGGTCCCAGAGCCTTCTGCCCATGGGCAGGGGGAAGGTCTCATTGTCATCAAGTGAGTTCCAAGAAATGTCCCGATTAGGAGTGTCCAATTGTTCAGGGGAAATGGCATCACTAGGATTTCCACTTGCCTCTGGAATTTCCACATGGGATGATGCAGTCCCGTCAAGCTGAATCTCCTCAACTGCATGGGTACAAAAATAAAATAAAAACATTTAAAACCTGTGACAATCTTTAAGGTAGTCATTTCCCATAACCTCCACTTCCAAGATGTCAACTGAACTCAGCCTCACAGCATTTTGATTAGATTTAATCAGCTTACTCCTTAGGGACAACTACTACTCTTCCCAACATCCAAATCCCTTTTTGGATCCAATCCTGGAACACTCTTACCACTGGCTTTTCTCACCAAGTTATGCATGCACTCATTTGCAAGGTTCTCTCTGTACAATCGGTCCATCAATATCTGGAAGAAAATTAAATATTGTCTGCAAAACTCCAAACTCCTTTTAATGGCAATCCTAAATGTGCATTGTTTTGATGGGTTACACATTGTCATGCAGAATGCCATTTAATCAACATACTGTGGCGAAACCAAAAATCGTTATGTCCTTATTTTTATGCTCCCCAAAGAGCACTATGTCAGCACAGGTAAAGCAGTCTGATTTTTAATGTTTCTCTAGAGAATGAAAAGAAACTAAAATAAGGGAAGAGAAGTAAAAGGTGTATGAAGATGAGAAGAACTAAGAAAATAATAATATTGCTTTTTCATAAACTTTGAAAAACTCTTGCTGCAGAAATTACAGTGGTAAGAACAAGTACCATTTTACAACAAAATAGTTTTAAGCATTTGAGAATCAGATAGTCCAGGGTAAGTCGGACTCAAAAAGAAAGGGAGTTGTGTGTTCGGTGCTGAGAATGTTCAAGACACGGTTATGCTTTTTTTGTAAAGAGGAATTACTAGTCTTAGTATGTAGCTTCTGCAAGTCTGTCTGAAACAGCCTACTTATACTGCAGTACCTGGATGCTAGGTAACTTAATTTCTGATGCTTAACTGCTTTACAAATAATGTATGCGATTGTAAAGCTAATGCATGTTTTATAGACAGCCAGAGATAACCAATCAGGATATAGGAATTGAGTGAGGTCCCCTTTCTTTACAGCAAATAAGAAACAGATAATCTGGTATGCCAGTTCAGTTAGTAATGAGTTACAAAGTCGAGTCTGGGACCATGGTAAATTGGACAACAAAGCCGAGAGACCAAACAGAGGTATAAAAACTCTGATTTTGTAAACGAATTGGAAAAAACATGTTTTGTATGTTTTCTCAATGTAACAAGATAATTTACTCAGGGTATTAGCTGTGGTGGGATATATTTGTGGGAACAAAAGGTGAGCCCATTTACGTGCCCATTTTTCTAGGGTTACGGTTGATGGTTTCTCCCTGAGCTCCTGAGAAATGATAATGAAGCATTCCAGTTGGCAACCGAGCAAATCATAGCATCACCCAAGAAACTCCAGCATTCAATAGTGATATATGGTCTCTGATGTGAGCCACAACTTGAACATCTGTAGGCATATACTTTATGCAAAAATCCTATCCATCTAGACAGAAGCACAGCAAGACTAATTCTAGCAACCCAATGCACCACTTGAAGTGCAGTACTACCACCAGTATGCTCTCATGTATAATGCACTTTAAGAGCAAACAGGACATCAAATATTCTGCAAAAACATACCCCATGGCAGGACCAAATCGATTATGATGCTCTTGTCACAAGAAAAGCAAAGTACAGGATACTAGAGCACTTGCATGTATGTGGGAGACTCCACCCAGAGCAGATTTCAACCAGCTAGATCGATTAATTTAAAAAGCACTAATGACTAATGGGCTGAAGCCTTGATTCACACTGCACTTCTAAATCACTCTACTGTTCACCAGGTGCCCTTCCTATGGTTTTCAATGGATGTTCAGGTACTCAGAACGCTAGTAAACCTATTATAAGTAAACAAACAAGCATTTGCAATGCAATAGGTCTCGCATTAGGAAAGTTTGAGCTATTAGTATTGTAAATGACAATTTTTTTATTTATGTTTTGTTTTTGAAAATAGCGAAATGAATAGCTTTGTCATTTACAATGCCAATAGTTATAACTTTCGCCAATGTGACACCTATAGCATTTGTAATGCAATATGTGTTGTATTTACATGTATTGATATTACAAATAACATTGGCTTTTAATTTTTTCCGTAATTAATACTTAAATAAAAGTTATTGTAATTTATAATGGCAATAGCTTAAAGTTTTGTAAATAACTTTTGTGAAGAGAATGTTCAGTGTTTTTTATTGTGATGAAAATCCAAGAACAGAAGCGAAATATTAACATCATTTTGTTACATTTGTAATAAAGCTTGAAACATTGAGAGAACATATTTGAACCAGGTGTTGTTGAATGGTTGCACAGATTGAAGCTGTGGTGGCGCTGAGCGATGTTGTGATGACGAACGAGTGATGTTGTGGCGTTCAGTGATGCTGTGGTAGCGCATAGTGATGTTGTGTTGCCCCTGAGTGATGCTGTGGAGGTGCGGAGTGATGCTGTATGCTATGCTATGTTTTGTTTTGCTATCCTATGTTTTGTTCTGTTATGCTATGCTTTACTATCTTATGATTTGATTTGTTATGCTATGCTGTTTTTTTATGCTATGCTATGTTTTGTTATGCTATGTTTTTCTATGCTATGCTTTTCTATGCTATGCTATGTTATGCTATGCTGTTTTGTTATGCTATGCTATCTTTTGTTGTGTTTTATTATGCTATGCAATGTTTTGCTATGCTATGTTTTGCTATGCTATGTTTTGTTATGCTATGCTTTGTTATGCTATGCTTTGTTATCCTATTCTAAGCTTTGTTTTGTTATGCCATGCTATGTTGTGTTTTGTTATGCTATGCTATGTTGTGTGTTATGCTATGCTACACGTTTTGTTGTGTTTTGCTATGCTATGCTGTGTTTTGCTATGCTTTGCAATGCTATGTTTTGTTATGTATGCTGTTTTGTTGTGTTTTGTTATGTTTTTTTGTATTTTGCTATGTTTTGTTATGCAATGTTTTGTTTTGTTATGCTTTGTTTTAGATTATGTTATGCTATGTTTTGTTCTGCTATGTTTTGTTGCGTTTTGTTATACTATGCTATGTTTTGTTATACTATGCTTTGTTATGCTATGTTTTTATTATGCTATGCTATGTTTTGTTGTGTTTTGTTATGCTATGCTATGCTGGTGAAGGTGTGTGAGTGTGTGTGAGTGTGTGTGAGGGTGAGTGAGGGTGAGTGAGGGTGAGTGAGGGTGAGTGAGGGTGAGTGAGGGTGAGTGAGGGTGAGTGGGTGTGAGGGCAAGGGTATGTGAGGGTGAGAGGGTTGTGAGGGTGAGAGGGTTGTGAGGGTGAGAGGATGTGAGGGTGAGAGGATGTGAGGGTGAGGGTGAGGGTGGGTGAGGGGGTGTGAGGGTGAGGGGGTGTGAATGTGAGAAGGGTGGGAAAGTGTGTGAGGGTGAGGGGGTGAGTGTGGGTGAGGGGGTGTGAGGGTGGGAGGGTGAGGGTGTGTGAGAGGGGGCAAGAGGGTGAGAGTGGGTGAGAGGGTGTGTGAGGGTGAGAGGGGGTGAGAGGGGTGAGAGGGGGTGAGAGGGGGTGAGAGGGTGTGTGAGGGTGAGGGGGTGTGAGGGTGTGTGAGGGCGTGAGGGTGTGTGAGGGTGAGGGGATGTGAGGGTGAGGGGGTGAGGGTGAGGGTGAGGGGGTGTGAGGGTGAGGGGGTGTGAGGGTGTGTGAGGGAGTGAGTGTGTGTGAGGGTATGAGGGGGCGTGAGGGGGTGTGAGGGTGTGTGAGGGCGTGAGGGTGTGTGAGGGCGTGAGGGTGTGTGAGGGGGTGTGAGGGCGTGAGGGCGTGAGGGGGTGTGAGGGTGAGAGGGTGAGGGGGTGTGAGGTTGTGTGAGGGTGAGGGGATGTGAGGGTGAGGGGATGTGAGGGTGAGGGGATGTGAGGGTGAGGGGATGTGGGGGTGAGGGGATGTGGGGGTGAGGGGATGTGGGGGTGAGGGGGTGTGAGGGTGAGGGGGTGTGAGGGGGTGTGAGGGGGTGTGGGGGTGAGGGGGTGTGGGGGTGAGGGGGTGTGGGAGGGTGAGGGGGTGTTAGGGTGAGGGGGTGTTAGGGTGTGTGAGGGTGAGGGTGAGGGGGTGTGAGGGTGAGGGTGAGGGGGTGTGAGGGTGAGGGGGTGTGAGGGTGAGGGGGTGTGACGGTGAGGGGGTGTGCTAGGGCAATGTCAGTAGTATTGGGCATGGAAGTCCAACTAGAGCCCAAATGGTTCCTCCTAATAACAGAAGAAAACGAGGATTGGCCACGACATGTGAAGCAGTGGCTGGTGTTGGCGGCTGTGGTTGCTAAAAGTAATGTGGCAAGGAAATGGGGGGGGGGTGATGTCCACACCTACACTGGAGGAATGCGAAAATGATCTGGACTGATGCTGGCAAGCGGAATTGACGATTTACGAAAGGGGAGAAAATCTGGACTGCATGGCAGACATATCGAGGACTGTAAGAGGGAAGCAGGGTACCAAGGTGAACATTATTAACCTGGCCCTAGATTTGTTAATAGCGGTAGATAAGTGAACTGTAAAAAAAGGGATGGATGATGCAATATAAACGCTCTTTGTATATACAACAATTTTGAGGATTAATAAAAAGTTTTAAAAAAAAAAAAAGTTGAGGACCTACATGCACTTCATTGCTATAATGACACTTCTGAGGCGCCAGCAACAGGTTACTGTTTAATAATCAGCAAAAATTGATAAGGCTAGAGGTCTAGTCATGTCCAGACCACATTCCAATCTTTTTCTAGGCCTTTGTAAACCATGCATTCACCGGCTGTGCGTCTATCAATAGCATCCAATACCTTTTATTGTTTTCTGAACAAAACATTTCAGTTTGATGAATCACAGCACTTCAGGCGGAAGGGGTACAAGTCCACACAACTCTCAGGGCTACTCACTAAGGGACAAGTACTTTAAAAAAAAAAAAAAAAGTGCATCTTTAAAATACTGGCGTGTGTGGGAGCAACCCATGCACCATCAGCAAGGGCGAACGTCACCCCAGCCTATCAAGGTTGATCGATAACCTTTTGAGGCACAAGGTCATAGCAGACTTAGACAGCCAACCCACATTGCCAGCCATGTCATAGTGACCTAAACCTTAAATAAACCAAGGCTTCATCATCCACCTCACCCCAAAAGCATGCAGGTGCGCGACACTATCTTTTTTAGATTGCTTTAAAAAACAAGCATTTACAATGCAATGGTTTCGCCTTTGGAAAAGTTAGAGCTATTGGCATTGTAAATGACAACATTTGTATTTATGTGTTGGTTTTGAAAACAGATAAATAAATGGCATTGTCATTTACATTGCCATTAGCTTAATGTCGGCAGTCACTCTGCACTCCCCCTGCACTCCCTAGCTACTCCCCCTGCACTCCCTAGCTACTCACTCTGCACTCCCCCTGCACTCCCTAGCTACTCCCCCTGCACTCCCTAGCTACTCCCCCTGCACTCCCCCTGCACTCCCTAGCTACTCACTACTCTGCACACTCACTACTCTGCACACTCACTACTCTGCACACTCACTACTCTGCACACTCACTACTCTGCACACTCACTACTCTGCACACTCACTACTCTGCACACTACACAAAGATCTGTTACAATTAGAATAAAATAAAACGAGGTGGTGCATGCTGGGGCCGTTGTGGAGATTAAGCAAGCTATTGCCCAGAGTCACAGAGTGGGACCCATGATTAGACTAGGCACCAAGGCGAGAATTATCAGGTCCGGGGAGATTGAGCCCAAGACCCGCCGAGGCGGGAATAGAACCCTGGTCCGGGGCCAGACCTCTGCATCAGGGTCTGCCGCTCTAACCATTGAGCCACACTTCTCCACATCAATAGACTGTTCCGAATGAAACCAGACATGTAGCCCTAATGACTGGTCCGCCGATACCATGCATGCTTGCCCATCTATTTTCCTGCTAGCCGCAGCCCAACCATAACAGTTGTTTTTACCCACGAACTACTGCATAACGGACCCTGCTAAACTCAACCCTCCTCCCACATCCCATACCTGCAAAGCAGTCACCCTCCTTAGTTCCACATCATTGAACCAGAATACATTTTTAGTGCGCGGGTTTTTGTAATGCAAGAACAATACCCTTCATGCCCGCCCGAAGACACGTACCCCACATACACACACAAAACGGCACTCAAAGAAAAGCCTACACTTTTAAAACATACACCCCGAACAGAAACATACCAAAGAAAACATTGCGCATACCCTCTCTCCAATGGAAACGGACAAAAACACAGACTACTTCTAAGTAAACAACTCATAGCCTTAAAAAGCAACACAAATCCCGAAAAAACGTAGACAATGCACAAGAGCACAACCTACCGAAAATACTTCCCAAAAGAAAACCACCGCATACCCCCCTCATAAAGGAACGAACACTGACTACTCAAGTACCATATACCCCAAAACACATAGTCTCCGCCAAAGTCTCCCATGCCCGTACAGAAGCCCATAACCCGTATATCCTCTAAAATAATACACTCTGCAATACTGCCTCGATTATCTACCCCCCCCCCCCATATCCTCTTCCTTCCACCCAAAGCAGACACAGCTGCAGTTCCTTACCGGCCACAGGCTGCAGCCACACCAACGACAACAGCAGGGCGTCCAGCCCCCGCAGGCTCTGCAAGGGGACACCGGGGCAGCTAGTGGAGGGGGCAGGCAAGCCGTCCCATGGACAGAGTCTGTGCACAGATACCACGACTGCGTCTCACCTCGCCACTCGTGTTGCCAGGTCTGAAATCCAAAACAAGCACACTCCCCCTTGAAAAGAAGCCCAAAACAAGCGCACGCCCTACCAAAAGAAAATACAAAACAAGCCCTGCCCACAAAAATCACGAACCTGCTTAACTGAGGATAGAGAACAGTAAAGTCTGATTAAACAAGAATACCCTTTAAGAGAGCGAAAAGCGAACGTCCGGTTTTAGCATGCTGACAATATCATGCACAAAATAAACTCATACTTAACAGATATCCAAGGCGAACGCGGCAGCAGCTGAAAGTTGAAGACAGCAGTCTGACCCGGTGACTGGCAGAGAGAAATGTCCTCACCGTGGGCAGGATGCGTACCTGCAATTGCAGCTAAGGCGGACGTTGCACGCTGTGGTCACTGACGGGCAGAACGCGGTGACGGCTGCAAATGGACGAATGCAATTACATTATTAATTGCGTCCAATGTCATCTTCTGTCATGGTAGCAGTCCAGGGCGTTTAGCAATAGCCCTGAAACAATTCCTAGGCACATTTTTCCCGGTGGCTGGAAACAGGTGTCTGGGACTCTTTTGTCCCTTGACGAGTTGAGTGACGTAAGAGTATTTCGCGCTCGAGCAAAGGCGTAGAGCAGGCCACCCGACAGAGCGGTTTGCGGAGACGGATGATTTCCTCCCTCCGTTCCGGTGTGTCAGTTTCTGAATGCTCACTTTTCCGGACAGTAAGTGCTTGGTTTCCGGTATATGGCACGTGATGTCAGTGAACTTGCCAGCCTCGGAGGAAGGGCTGGCACGAAAATACCTCAGACACCTGTTTTGACAGGAACTCTGGGACAGATGGGCAGAACTAACCTGAAAGAAATTAAAGTAAGGGAATGAATTTGCCGAGTGTCATTGCGTGAATATGCAGACCCATCTGTCCATTTGGCGACCTAATGTCACACCTAAAACGCTGACTGCCCTGTGTGCCTGAGCAAGGTTTCTCAAGTTCCTGATGTGGCAAGACGTCAGATGGTTACAGTAAATAGGGTGATATAAGAGACTTGTCGGCAGACACGTTTTAAACACGAGTGGCTAGAGTTGTTCCTGACTAACCCTCGCTCATCGGCGTTAGCCCCAGTGCCTACTTTGTGACGATATTTGCAGGTGGTAGGGACCATAAATTATTTTTGCTTTACCAGGCTTCGACCAAATAGTGGAAATGGGAGAAACTAAAACACCAAAGGTAAAACAGTGACAAAAGGGAACAAGTCAGGTCCCGGGCTGCGCTGTGATTGGCTGACGTCACGGGGGTGTCCCGGGCCGGCAGCCAATCACAGCGCGGCCCTGGAATGACGTCACGGGGTGTCCCGGGCCGGCAGCCAATGGCAGCGCGGCCCGGGACAAAGGGGCGGGGCTTAAAAAAAGCACCAGAAACGCCCCCGAATCGCGTTTTCGAGAGAAAACGCGATTGACAGCCTCTGCCTCCCAATGGCTAGCCTCCATTTATGGAGCTAGCCAATTGGAAACAGAGGCTGTCCTAACCTCACTATTAAAAACAACAGATTTCGATCTGGGAGGGGCTTCGCCCCTCGCCAGGTTACGAAACCTAAAAATTCCTCCATTTATGAATTACCTAAGCAAATTTCTGCATTAAATTTCTAATAACACAGATTTGCATTGTAGAAAGGATCTCTATTAACGAGACACCAATTCTGCCGGTCCAACCATGACAAAGAACTCTAATTTTACAGCTTGTGTCACTGCCCATTTTTCAATTTAATTTTTTTAATTAAAGACCATCTAAATGTTAACCTGTAGTATAACAAAACCTCTATATGAATATTTATAAATGTATATGCAATATCGGAACAATGGAAACCCAGCCCCAGAGGACGATGCAACCTGCAATTGCCAAATCATGCCCTACTGTTACAATGCAATTCAAGAGTTGGCCAATGTATACATAATGATAATGTTTGCCGATTGAGAGCTAATGAACGCATCAAGATGCACTTTGAATTTCAGTGTAAGGTCGATTCCGACCTGTAAAAACCAGCTCACCAACCTAGTTACGAATGACTTTTGTCCTCGCTGTATGGAACCAGCCAGCCCCGGGGATCCTCCCTGCTCGGCACCCATGCGCACGCGTAACCCCCTCCCGCCTGGCGGCTTACCGTCCCCGGGTGAAATGGTCTCGATCTCCACTCCCATGACGGCAGCTGGGAAAAGAAAAGGGGGTGTCCTCGCGCGGGCTGGCTCTGGCTGGCACCCCGGGCTGGGACGTGCTCGTGATGCCTTGGCGGGGCTTGCTTGTGTGCTTCCCAGAGAGACAGGAGATTGGGAACGCGCGCGCGGCCGGCTCCGATCGCTTTCCTGAGCGTGCGCGCGCCAGTCTCTGTCTCCTGGGAAGCAGACTCCGCAACTATAGTATCGCGCCTGGCGCGATGCATATGGCTTCGCCATATGCATCGCAGGCGCGAGACCTAAAAAGTCAAATGATATCAAGCCACTATAGCCATGAGTGTATCATCTGATGGTTTAGATGTGTTCAGAAAAGTACTGTCAAACTTTGAGATACTTTTCTAAATTAGAAGCAAGTTTGCTTTGCCCATAGCCAAGGCGCACCCCTTTGCGTCTGATTTTACTGATTATATGAACACTACCTCTTGATAGCGAAAATGATGCTGTCACAAGGTCCTGCAAATGATTGGCCAGTCTTGAGAAGATAAAGAGAGTGTGGTTTAATTAATATAATTGGGGATTTAAGGATTCACGCTAGGTCTACAATTTTTAAAGTTTCCACCAGATGACTGGGCTTTCGCTCTGCAAGGAGTCCAAGATCTCCTCTACGAATCCTGTTATCCTAACTGCATAAAATCTTGTACCAGTCATCCAAAAAGAGTTCTCTTTTTTAAGCCTTCGTATTAAACAAATGTCTGGTTCACTATCACTCCCTTGATTTCCAAAATGTGCACTTTTTGTTAATTTTGGGATGGTCTCAGTCACAATTTCTTCTATCCTCCAAATAATCACATACATAAGGGTACTGCACAAGTAGCAGCCACGAAAGCCATAAACACATATATGCCATCTATGGTGAGGCTCGTGGTTAGATTAAGGAGCGCCTGGTGAAGTATGCACTGGGGCGCATACTTTGTTCGTCCGAGGCAGGTCTTCTGGCTCACTCTCGGGCCAAAATTGCATATAAAGGTGGCAGAGCCTTCTCTGTCTTAATTCCCCAACTCTGGAACGAACTGCCTGAGAACTCCCCTAAGGAACCCACCCTCCTCCCCTTCAGGAAACGCCTCAAAACCCTTCTGATTTGGGAGGCTCTGGACACAGTTTAACACAATTGTTTGGTGCTCATCCGGGATGGTAGAGGGTATCTGAGCTCTCTCTCCAATTGCTAAGAGACCTGCAGGTGATTACGCGCTATATAAACTAACATAACATAACACCCCTCCTCAATGGTACAGAACAGCGGAAATGTGATTGCTCCTTACCCACACACAAAAAAGTACATAATGATCACTAACCAGCAAGATAAACTTCGCTTGCACACAGAAGTAGATCAAGGTACACTTCATTCACTCAAAAGGGAACTGTGGGTTAAGAACCAGACTGGCTACGTGACCACCGTGGTATTTCCCAGATACAGTCTGCTTTCAGAGCTAGATGTCTGCCATGATCCAGCACAAAAACGCCCATGGCCCTAATCTAACGACAGCCGTACTCTATTGCCAGTACCTGAACCCAACCAAACTGCCTGCTTTCTCCCTCTACTTAAAGCAGCCTTATGTATTTTACAGGTAACTTTATCTTCTGGGTCAAAATAGCAAAGCAGTAAAGCAGTGATGTCATACAATTGCATGAACATGAAAGCAGTAGATTTAATATGCGGGTAACCAGACCATGACCAGGAGGTTAAGACAGAAGGACTACTCCAACTCCTGAGTGAGCAAAAACCAAACTACTGAAGACGAATATGGACTCAGAGGTTTCAGACAACTAGGTCAGTTGTGGGTGGACAATCCCTGCAGCTTCAAGTATGTGGATCCTAGACCTGGCAGCTCTGAGCCTGTGGGTCCTAAGCCCAGCAGCCCACAGTAGGAGTAATAGACAGATGCATATGAGTAGTAGAGGAGGAAAAGCGAACAGGGGTGTTCTCAGGCTGGCATTTTTAAGCAGAACTGTTGCATACTTAAGTAATGTGCCTGCCAGGCTGCCATATTTGTCATCATATGGAAAGGACACGCACAACCGTTTGGACCAAGATTAGACAGAAGAAACTAATTTTGCGTGCTGGCGGGGCTTCACTTTCCGTTCCATCAAGTGTTACTCCAAAGTCAATGCAAATGCAACTCCTGTATAGGAGTTGTCCCCCAGTGCACAGCGTGAGAGCCCAACTTAATGGTTCAATCCCCCCAAAAAAATTTAACATTGAAAAATCTTGAGAAATGCAACGTGAGTAGTTGTCATCTATTTTAATGACTGTTCTTCAGTTTCAATGTTCACTGCATATGTCAATTCATCTTCGTGACATAGTACATATGAATACTCTTAAATGGCTTGATGATGAAAGCATCATAACTAACTCAATGGTATCCCCTTTTAATGTCCATCCCAATGCATTTCGGGCATAAGTTCTACCCTTGGTCAGGGGAATATTCTGAAATGAAAACACATGAAATAGATCCTTACAAGAAGATCCTCACTGCACAATCTCACAAATTATATACAATGAAAAGACAACCTATACTGTGGGTGTCTAAAATGTGAGGCTGTATACAACATCATACTTCCCAATAGTATTCGGATGTGCAAAAGTACATGCACCTAAGTGACGCACACGAGTGAGCGAAAATCGGAGAGAACGGAGTACGAACAAATTCTATGAACAACGTGACATGCAGAGGTTAACCGAAAGAAAATCAACGAAGCGGTTCTGATCGAGGTGCCGTGATAAAAGATTAGTCAGTGGATAAACCAAATGAACGCAAACAGTGAGTGCCTTAAATCAGTAAGAGAAAATATCCTCACGTTCTCCACGGTGAAACCGGGACGCGTGATTTCTGTGAAAACAAAGTTTAACGGCAATAAGAAAAAAAAGTCCGGTGCGGTGAACCACCTTATGGGTAGTCCTCTCAACAGTGTACTTACTGGATTAACAGTTACGAGGCCATACGAGCTGTGTGTGGTTCATGTTTTGTAGGTGAATCATTTCAACGCGTGGGCGTTATAACTCGTAAAGTTAGTGGCGTCCGGAGCCGGAAGTTCAGTGCGTATAAAAGACGAGTTCAAAGTGTAGTGAAAAGTTTCGGCGCCACCTTAAAAGGGTGTTTATGTGTGCTATTGAATGAAACAGAATATGATGAAAACGGGGTGATAAACACACTGTGCCTTCATGAACGACAAGAGCGGAACAACGTGAAAAGAAGACCCTTAAGTGCCAATGAACGCATGTAAATGTGTATTAAAAAAAGTGCCATACGGTGTAAATGAGATCATGGTGTAAATGACAGTCATATTCATTATATGACTGTCGAAACCTGGGCGTCATCCTGGACTCCTCCCTCTCCATGACCAGGCAAGTCAACAACGTCTCCTCGGCGTGCTTCAACATCCTACGCATGCTACGGAAGATCTTCTGGTGGATCCCCACCGAGACCAGGAAGACCGTCACCCAGGCCCTCGTCACCAGCCGACTGGACTACGGCAACGCCCTCTACGCCGGTACCACCGCCAAGCTCCAGAAGAGACTCCAGCGGATCCAGAACGCCTCAGCCAGACTCATCCTCGACATCCCACGAACCAGTCACATCTCCGGACATCTGAAAGACCTTCACTGGCTCCCCGTCAACAAAAGAATCACCTTCCGCCTCCTCACCCACGCACACAAAGCCCTACACGACCAAGGCCCGAGCTACCTCAACAGCCGAGTCAACTTCTACGCTCCCAAACGCCACCTCCGATCAGCCAACCACGCCCTCGCCGCCGTCCCCCGCATCCGAAGAGCGACTACAGGAGGAAGGTCCTTCTCCTACCTGGCCGCCAAGACCTGGAACTCCCTCCCTCCCGACCTGCGCCTGACCCAAGACCACCTCTCCTTCAGGAAGAAGCTGAAGACCTGGCTGTTCGAGCAGTAGCGGCACCGCCCCCCCCCCCCCCCCCAGCGCCTTGAGACCCTACGGGTATGTAGCGCGCTTTATAAGTGTCAACAATTGATTGATTGATTATATCAAGCAAATGTTAAATTAAAGATAACAAAGAAATTCCATTCTATCATTCAGCCCATGTGGCTGTATCGTGCTCAGGTATCGTCTCCAGTAGTTCTCTCTTTGCAAAAGTTTATTCTTGTTGTTACTCCCCTAAATTTGATCGATCACTTCTAGGATGAGGAACTTGAGTTGGGAAACATTATGTCTTTTCTCCATGAAGTGTAAGGAACAGTGGATTTAGCGTTTCTTGTTCTGATGTTGCTCTTATGTTCTAAAATCCCGGTCAGTTGTGGGAGTACAATCCCTGCAGCGTCAAGTATGTGGATCCTACACCTCGCAGCTCTGAGCCTGTGGGTCCTAAGCCCAGCAGCCCACAGTAGGAGTAATAGACAGATGCATATGAGTAGTAGAGGAGGAAAAGCGAACAGGGATGTTCTCAGGCTGGCATTTTTAAGCAGAACTGTTGCATTCTTAAGTAATGTGCCTGCCAGGCTGCCATATTTGTCATCATACCATTTACAGCACCAAAGCTTTGATCTACTCTTAAGTGACACAGAAGCAATGATGCACATTATGGCAAAGAATTTAAAACCAGCTGTCATTTCTGTCAGTATAGGATTTATAATAGCATTCACTCGGTGGTGCACAAAGCATCGAACATTGCTAGCATGTCCTGTATCAAAAACAGCTCTTAGGCAAGCATAGTAGTTGTACTTTGGAGTAATGTGCACCTGAATTGGCAGACCTCGAATTAAATTGATATTTTATTACTGTTCCTTCAGAACTGCCTGGAAATCCTGTGGCGTTTTAGCCAATGTATTAAAAAACAAGTAAAAATGTTATTTAACGGAAACCACTCCAAATCTAACTGTAGAGGGCAGAGCCAGCTTGCTATGCTCACTCTTATAGTGCAATTTGTGGATGATTGGAAAACATATTCAAAGAAGGATTTTGATTACCACTCCGGGCCCTTGGGTTGCATCTGACCTTCTCTACCACCTTTTCCTCTGTACTGCAAAAATCATCAGCACCTCTGCCACAGGTACTCTACATTTCTTATGTGACATCCCCCAGAATACTAGGCCTGGCTGGTAAATTCCGTTCCGCTCGCGGAATTCGGGTAATTTCGCGTTCCGCAGAGAACGCGAAATTGCCCAAAATTTTGCATTTCGCGACTTTGCGAAATTTTTGCTTGTTCGCGTTCTCAAAATGCGTGTTCGCAAGATATTGCACCCGAGCACGCAAAGAGATTGCAAACAGTAAAAAAGCATTGCGTAAAACAATTCCGCGTGTTTTCGGAATTTTTGCTTGTTGGTGGAGATTTTTAACCATTTCGCGGAGATTTGCGTAACGCAATTACGCAAATTCCGCCCACCCTTACAGAATACCCGCTAATAATGTTTATGTTTCTTACTCTGATCATGTTGATTGTCAATTATTATTAAATTAAATAATTTGAATCAATGCAAGAAGCTACTACCTACCCAAGTTGTTATAGTCCAATTTCCATACTGGACTCTACTGTGAAGGTGTTGGGAAGCGTACCACTCTTCTGCTTGGAGGCCTGCGCTAAGGAGAGTGGATTTCTCTCGGATATCCAGTATGGGTTCAGGAGAGCGATGGGGACGGAAGATCAATGCATCAAACTTTGCCTCTTTTTGGGAAAATACACAATTGTCAAACACGGTGCACTCCACCAGGGCTTCATGGGTCTGTCCAGTGCCTTTTTCTGTGTGTTCCAATTTAAATTGTGGAACATTATGGAAGGCTTAGGCATTGACAAACCAGTTATTAACACCACTGAGGAAATTTACTGTGACTCAACTGCTGCAGTAAGTTTTGAGCCCGGGGTGTTCCGAAATGTTCAGGGTGCATAGGGGCATTAGGCAATGGTGTGTCCTTGCGCTTTTTCTATTCTCCATCTATATTAACCACTTACAGAGGGAGCTAGTATGAAGGTGCAAGACATGCCCCAGATTGGAAAGCGCGCAATGCCAGTCTTACTGTACAGCGACAACGTGGTTCTTATGGGCCGCACACCTGTAGCATGGCAGCGTCTTTTGGTTGCTTTTGCATCCTTCATAGAGGGCCTTATTATGAAGATCAACACCACCAAATCCTTTGTAATGTTCTGTGGTTATAGAACAGGCGAGAGGCCGGTCTTTAAACTTCGTATCACCCAAGTTAAACATGACTAACTTGAACATTTAATTGTAGGGGGTCCTGGCAACCACAGATAGAAAATAGAAATAATCAGTTAGCAAGGATTATCAATGACTGCTGTTATGAAAAGTTACAAAAAAGGCCTAATATACTGACTGTAAAATGCATACATTAAAGACAATAAACATTTAAGGATATGATTGTCATTACTCTGTATTAAAGCCTACAGATAGGTATTTTGTTACATGGAGTCTCCCAGATTACCACAGTAGGCAAGGGTTTAGGTGCTGGTTACCCCCTCTGACAAAATGTGGGTATAGAAGATTTGTACTGTCACAATCCTTGTTTGCCCCTTTTAGGAGATAGTATTTTGCTTTGCCAACTATAATTCTGTACGCTAGTATGACTGTATGCCTCATGGTGGCCTTAAAAGCTTAAGCTCAGTACAGGAGCTCCGTTGGTTATGGTAATAAGCCATTGATTATAGCTACAGGCCTAATTAGCGAATTAGGAAAAAAAGATTACCTTTTATAGGCAAGGATATTGGTGTTGGTTACTGCCTCTGACAAACCCTATGGGGGAGAAGATTTGTACTGTAATAATCCTTGCTAGAATCTTTTCTTAGCTGATACATATATATAGGGCCTTTGTTCAGCTCGGTTATGTATTTAGTCTGTCATTTACACTCTGCTTCTGTAGGAAGCTGGCTCTCTATATACTATACCAAAATGAGGTGAAATGTGCACTGAGTCTAGTGGATCCCCAGAGGCTCAAGTAGATAATACTAATGCTCTATTTGGGGTAGTGTGGGTGAGCAGTTAGGCTGATCAGAGGTCAGTGCTAAGCATTTGTTATACACAAACAGGCAATAAATGATGCACATATTCAATGACTAAATCCGATACTAATGGTTTGTAAAAATAATACTTTTTATATCTTTTTTTTATTCAATGCGTTTCAATGTAAACAAGCATTGGCATAAACAATTGGCCTTGCCTTTGGGACCTTATAAGTGTTTACCCATGCAACGGTTGATGTTGTTGCACTAAGGATATTGTGCTGCATAACTAAATACTTATAAGGTCCCAAAGGCGAGACCTATTGGTTTTGCTTTAAAATTCAGGTCCCCCCCACACCCTGCCAGTCAGTATACATTTCCTGCTGATGTGTTATGGTAAAGGCAGTGTGTAGAGTTATCTAGGCTTATTCAAAAGTATTGAAGGGTTTGTCAAATGTTCACGCAGCCAGTGCTGAGGTTCTCTGGATAGATCTGTTTCTAGATTATTGTCGTTCAGCAACAGAGAGTAACACGTCAGTCTGGAGTGAACGGGAATGCAGTTAAATGGCTTTTAGGCTACCTCTGCACCTCACTGGCTACATTTTTCACCACTAAGGTGATGGATATTTATTACACGTTTTCTAAAGAGCTGGTGGGAAGAACTACTGATTCAATCATTCATCCAGTAACGAATCATTCTTCCCTCGCTCAGTTTCAGCCAGTTACTGAAGATCAAGTCAGCGCGCTTGTTGGCAAGATCAAATCAGGTTCTCCGCTGGATCCATGTCCTCCCGCCATAATGAATCAACTACATAATGTTATCACGCAGCCGCTGACCAATATATGCAATTCCATCTTCAAAACCGGTGTCTATCCAGAGACCTGGAAGAAGGCCATTGTTAAACCTTTGATTAAGAAGCCCTCTTTAGACCCCACCATTACGTCCAACTACAGGCCTATTGCCTGCCTTCCCTTCCCAGCCAAAATCGTAGAGGCAATCATGAACAAACAGCTCTCAGAGTTTATTGAACACCACAAACTCTTAGATGACACTCAGTTCGGGTTCCGGAAGGGACACGGAACCGAGACAGCACTGATAAAGGCCTCGGATGAAATCAGAGATATCATGGATTCGGGAGGAGCGGCAGTGCTCATTTTGTTGGACCGGTCGGCGGCCTTTGACACGGTCGACCATGTCATCTTGGTCGATCGTGTCGCAGCCCTTGGGATTAACCATCTGGCCAAAGACCTTATAGCTTCTTTCTTAGCTAATCGTAAGCAGGAAGTCAAATTTGGGCAACTATTATTCACCTACCTCCGAACTGCTCTGTGGGGTCCCTCAAGGATCCTCGTTAAGTCCTACGCTTTTTAATATTTACGTCGCGGACTTGGCGAGGGTCATTAAATCTTATGGGATGTGCTTAACCACCTACGCGGATGACACCCAGCTTGTGTTGGCGGTGCACAAGAACGGCCCAGTGGTAGCAGCTAAGTTTCAGGAGGGTTTACTGGATGTACAATCATGGATGCACAGTAACTGCCTGAAACTTAATGCGGAGAAAACTGAGGTCATGACCTTCGGTAAAATTTCTCCAGAATGGTCCCCAATATGGTGGCCCAGTCAGATGGGTCCCCCCGGTTCCAGCTGTTAAGGTCAGGAATCTGGGAGTGATCTTTGATAACAGGCTATCTTTTGGATGTCATGTTAACAAGGTGGTCTCAGCTGCATTCTTCGTGCTGAAGAAGATAAAAAAAAACTCATGCCATACTTACCAGCTTCAGCAGGAAAAACACTGATTACCACCTTAGTGTTTTCAAAACTGGATTACGGAAATGCTCTTTTTCTCAGCACGCATAAATACATCCTGAATAAACTTCAGTCTGTCCAAAATATGGCAGCACGGATCCTGCTTAACATTCCCAGGCGACACTCCACTTCAGTAGCCATACGCCACCTTCACTGGCTAAGGGTGGAGAGCAGGATCAAATTCAAAGCTCTCTGCATCGCCCATAAGGCCATTCATCAGACTGGACCGAAGTTCTTAAAGGATGCTTTTCAGGTGTACACTCCTAAAAAGAACTTAAGATCAGCAGCAAGTTGTCTATTGTCTGTACCCCGTACAAGAACGGCTACATGGGGAGACAGACGTTTCCTGGTAGCAACTCCCTTACTGTGGAACTCACTCCCCTTGTACATTAAAACTGCACCAACTCCCATTGTCTTTCGCAAGGCTTTGAAGACTTGGCTTTTTAATCAATAAGTTCGTGTCCTGACTTTTCTGTATCCTAGAGTATCTCACTGCGCCCAGACACCTTAGGGTATTAGTTGCGCACTAAAAATCCCATAAATAAATAAATAAAATAAATAAATAAGTACCTCTCCCAGAATGCAGGTGTATCCGCTGGGTCTCATCAGCCAGTGCCTCTAAGAAGGAGCCACAGGGGCGAGGGGCGCACGCTGCCTGGTGTCACTATCAGCACGTGTCACCTATGCTCCACACATACACAGCACTGGCAACATATGGCTAACATTTAAATACTTGTGAGTGAGCTAAAGTCACTCTGACGGAGTCTTGCCTCAACCATAAGGTATCTGGGGGAAGGTTCGAGATGAACAGTGAGCGAGGGAAAAAGAGACAAAGACTGGAGTGAGAGAAAAGTCCAGGAGGCACAGAGAAAGACAGGGAGAGGCAGACTGAGATGAGGAGAGAGAGCAAATGAGGGAGAAAGAGGGCTCCAGACAGATAAAGACCTCTATAAGTAGAAACATGAGAGTGAAATATGGAAAGATAGAGAGAAAAACAGATAGAAACTGAAAGAAAGTGACAGAAAGCAAAAGAAAGAGGGAAATGGCAGAGAGGAGGGTTGATCAAGGAATGTGTGTGAAAACGCGCTGAAAAAAAAAAAAAAAATAAGGAATGCGTGTGTGAAAACGAGCTAAAAGTTTAAAAAAAAAAAAAAAAAAAGGAATGCGTGTGAGAGAGAGGGGGAGCAGGAGGTGAGCCTGGGAGTGGTGCGTGCGCAGTCTGCTCTTTTTGGAAGCACATACTCGTGCTTGCGGCACGCTCCCGCAAGGTGGATACCGCCACAAGCACGAGAATGTGCTTTGAAACAGAGCAGAACGACGGCTAAAGGTCTCCTACGCAGCGCACGAGACCTAATAATGGGCACAGTAAATATTTCAAAAATACAATGTTATCCTATGGGAGGAAACACAATCAGCAATATGCCGGTTAAGTAAGCGACTTACGGTACTGAGTTTCTGGATACAGAATCAGTACCAGGTAAGGTTCTGGCAAGTGTCAAAACTGCACCACCAGTAGCACTGGGGCAGCCGGGCGCAGTGGTGAAACTCTGTATTTAGAGCCAATGTTATCCAATGGAGAAAGGGGACAATTGAAGTGGTACTGCTTACAGGTAAGCAGCATGGTTTGGTAACCCAGTCTCTAGGGGTTTAAGAAAGCACGGGAGGCAGAAGGAGGCACCAAACGTACACCCCCAGCGACACATAGCGGCCCGGTGTAGAGTGCAAACACAGCGTCAGGTGCCTGATATAAACCAATGGGGAATCTCAAAGTTGGAAAAAAGGCTGCAGTCTCAGACCAGAAGGCCAATCAAAGGAGACCTACAGCTGCACAGGTAAGCTGGGATGTGTTGGAGTGTCAGAAAACTGTTAGTTGATCTCCCCAAGGCCTTCGGTGTAGGGATGTCCTTTGGCGTCAGGAAACAGCTTATCGGTGAAGGTTGGGGGGGGGGGGGTTGTCGTGCAGAGTCTGCAGGCGTTGACATGGAGTCCAGAAAGGGGCAGCCCATGGTGGACTCTTCCTCAGAAATGCTGGGGAACCTTTGCTGGGCCTTGGGTGCAGAGGTAGTTGGTTTCACGGTCCTGCAGGGCGACCTTTGGACTTTAAAGTTGATTTCCCTTTGAACAGGTCCGCTGCCTACGGAGATCAGGAAGCTTTATAGAAGGCAGGCAGTCCTCCCAGGGTTTTGGAGGTCTGCGGGACGAGTCGTGGGAGCTTCAAAGCTCGAAGTTCGCAGATAGGCTGGCCGGGCTGGGGACCAAGTCAGTGGCGGGAGCTTCTTGTCGTGCAAGGATCTAATCTTCTTTATCCTCTTCTTCGTATGTTGTCAGTAACCAGAGGGTTAAGGTTTAGCGGTGCCCCCTTAATACTAACTTCAGGGGTGTTACAGGGGTCAGAAGGTAGTAGCCAATGGGCTACTTACCTTTAGGGTGCCTTCACCCTTTGTATGCACATTCCCTCTGGGGAGGGGGCATACCCCTAACCCTATTCTGTAGGCTAGAGTCCTTGGCTGTGAGAGGACACACCTCTCTTGCTTACTAATTTTTCCCCAACCTTACTACCAAATACGGGGCTTGGTCGGGGCAGGGGGGCATCTCCACTAGTTGGAGAGGCCCTGGTCAGCGTAACAAAGGACGGGAACCCTTTGAGCTCACCGCCTTTCTATGCTGTTCCTGTTTGGCGGTAGGTGTGAAGCACCTCCACCCAGAAAAGGCTTTGTATCTGAACCACAAGAGCAAAAGGCTACCCCCTCAGGGGGTCAGAAATCGGCCTAGAGGTAGCAGGCTGGTGGGGACCAAGTCAGGTACACACTAGAGGGTTGGTAGGATTTCAGGGGGCATGTATGAGGTGCCCCCGGGTGCATTTCTTAAAAATTTCAACACTGGCAGGTGTGGGTTTATTAAGCTGAGACGTTTGGTACCAAACATCTTGGAATTCGGTAAAGTCATCATGTATCATGGAGCTGTGGAACAATCTCCCAGCCCATGTACTCAGTATGGTTTCACAGTGCACTTATAATGTCTAAGAATGGATTTAGTGAGGTTTAATGGGTTTGTGAGGAGCACTCCGTTATAAACACTATATACAACCTGTACAATCGGTGCTGCAACTAATCAGGTGTGTCACGCCTGTGACTTAAATGCTAGTTTAGGTGAGAGGAAATCTCAGCTAGTTGCGCACTGTTCACTGTGTGTTATCCAACACTCATCAATTTAAACACAAAAACAAGAAGACACTTCAGTTATTTTAATCCATAACCTGATGCTTCTATGATCATCTGAATGTTTTTACAAAATACAATAATAAATCAATTGAACACATAATTTTGTGATTCTCAATTCTATACATGAAACATTTTTGTTTTCAAATTATCACAACGCAAAATGTATAGTACTTGATTTTCATATTTTCATATCATGCCCAATGCATTTCGGCACAAGGGTGTGCCTTCATCAGGGGCTAATCTGTAATAAAGGTAGAAACAATGGAACAAGTAAGTGTATTGTGTATGTTGTATTACATGGGGGTGTGTATATGCAAATAGAGTGTCATCATACCTCTAGTGGACGTTAATTCCTCAAGTAAACTGTAGGAATAAAGTAACAAACCAAATGAAAGCCAGTGGTAAAGTTACCTAAACCAGATAAAAACCAATAACAACAATAATACAAATAATAGTGAAGATGGTCCATCAAACAAATGAATAAGCAGCCGGTTACCTAGATAAATCTGAAATGTATTGCCCTGTAAATACAAGTAACAGCCAAGACATTTACGCCTGTTCGTTCACAAAATGCTCATGACATAGAAGACTTAATAATAAGAAACATGAGGTCCTACCTGATCTGCGTTGACTAT
This sequence comes from Lissotriton helveticus, assembly GCF_964261635.1. Lineage (NCBI taxonomy): Eukaryota > Metazoa > Chordata > Amphibia > Caudata > Salamandridae > Lissotriton > Lissotriton helveticus. The sequence continues at coordinate 557,886,629 of NC_136070.1, forward strand.
TCCAATCTAGAAAATATATGATATGGTTGAAAAGTATCCAAAGGGACTCCAGATGCCCATAAATAATCCGCCAAATCTAAAATCACCTACCTCATACGTGCTAAATTCTGACCTAAAACACAAAAAAACGAGTGATTTATAACTACAAAAAGTTTATGCACTGTGGCTATCCTACATCAGTAAAGCTAGTGTGACAATCAATCCCAAATACAACCGAGATACCCATTTACCTGCTTGAAGTGTCGCCAATATTTTAAACAGTAGTTCTCAGCCTCGTATCTCAATTTAATCCAAGTTGCCTTGAAACAAGACGTCTCGCGCCATTACTCGAATCGACCTTGTTTGTAGCATGTGAGAGTCATCAACACTGAAAACGGACTCTAACAACCAAGTATACCGATAATCCAGTAAACCAAGATCGCCATTTTAAAAAAGGGTTAAAACATTATGATGTAAACACAAACTCCCTGTGAAAGAAGCGCTATGCAGTGTATACTATTATCAAACACTGTCAAAGGTCCCACGAAATGATAAGTGGTCTGCCCTTGAAATATAGATCACCAATAGTGATATTATTATAAGTCTGAATTATATTATGATGTACATGCTGCTTATCCAATGTATCATTTGTACTCGTATGTATACACCCAAGACAATTAATTAATGATTTGCGATCTGACTACATGTTTATAATTACATATTAAGGATGACAACTACATATTCGGATGTATTTATATGTACTGAGAAACAGCATTGACTAGTGAACTTGCAACGTTCCAATGCATGTATAGTTTTATTTATGGGCATCTGGAGTCCCTTTGGATACTTTTCAACCATATCATATATTTTCTAGATTGGAATAGTCAACGCAGATCAGGTAGGACCTCATGTTTCTTATTATTAAGTCTTCTATGTCATGAGCATTTTGTGAACGAACAGGCGTAAATGTCTTGGCTGTTACTTGTATTTACAGGGCAATACATTTCAGATTTATCTAGGTAAGCGGCTGCTTATTCATTTGTTTGATGGACCATCATCACTATTATTTGTATTATTGTTGTTATTGGTTTTTATCTGGTTTAGGTAACTTTACCACTGGCTTTCATTTGGTTTGTTACTTTATTCCTACAGTTTACTTGAGGAATTAACGTCCACTAGAGGTATGATGACACTCTATTTGCATATACACACCCCCATGTAATACAACATACACAATACACTTACTTGTTCCATTGTTTCTACCTTTATTACAGATTAGCCCCTGATGAAGGCACACCCTTGTGCCGAAATGCATTGGGCATGATATGAAAATATGAAAATCAAGTACTATACATTTTGCGTTGTGATAATTTGAAAACAAAAATGTTTCATGTATAGAATTGAGAATCACAAAATTATGTGTTCAATTGATTTATTATTGTATTTTGTAAAAACATTCAGATGATCATAGAAGCATCAGGTTATGGATTAAAATAACTGAAGTGTCTTCTTGTTTTTGTGTTTAAATTGATGAGTGTTGGATAACACACAGTGAACAGTGCGCAACTAGCTGAGATTTCCTCTCACCTAAACTAGTAAGAATGGATTTAGACACTATAGGGGCATTTCTGCTAATGAATTTCGCCCTCACAGGAAGTATAGTGCACCCCACCGTAGGGCTGTAAGGCCTGCTGTAGGGGAGACTTACCTATGACTCTTGCAGTGCTGGTAGGCCTGCACACAGGGAGGTGTGCAAGGTCGACTGTTCACGTTTATCTCCGACAAAAAATGCAGGCTGCTGTGGCAGTATGCCTGTGTTTGGTGAGGAGTCTCCTAGGGTGGCATAATACATGCTGCAGCCTTTAGAGACCCTCTCTGGTCACAAGGCCCTTGGTACCACTGATACTATTACGAGGGACTTACATGTGAGACAGAGGTGTGCCAATTGTGGAAACAAAGGTACAGTTTTGAGAAAGACCACAGAGAACCTGGTTAGTAGGAACCCAGTGCACACTCAGTCAAAGATGCAGAGTCAGGCAAAAGGTGGGAGGTAACCATGGCAAAAGGAGTACTTTCCTACAGCTTCCATCCATTACAGCAAACTCCATGGGATAATGATGCAGTCCGCATCTGTCATTGGCTCTCTTGCCATGTGAAAGGCTGCATTTTCAGATCATGTGTGTACATCACCTGAAAATGAGCATTTCAGTGTCCAGCTGGTTTGCCAGTCCTTTAGTTTAGAAGTGGCTTTGTAATGTTCTCCTTTTATAGTTACCTTTTAATTTCTTTGCTTCTACTTTTTATTGTAATATTTCATTAGAGAAACAAATTTCAATATAAAGGGATATTTGTTTCAGCTATGACAAGCCATACAAGTAGGACAAAACCACATAAAAGACATGGTGGAATGGAAATATTTATTCGGAGTCTTGACACATATGGGTTTTGGCCCTAAATTCTGTGCATGGGTAAGGCTCCTATATACTAAACCGGTGGCACGAGTGACAGCTAATGGCCACATATCAGAGGAGATAGCCCTGGCACGGGGGACACGTCAAGGATGCCCCCTATCGCCGCTGCTATTCGCACTAGCGCTGGAACCCCTGGCAACACTAATTAGAAAAACCCCGTTGTTAAAGGGGATCAGTTGGAAGGAGGGAGGGGAAGACCGCCTCTCACTCTATGTGGACGACATGCTGGTCTATCTCACAGAGCCAGAGAGCGGAATACCAGAGCTACTTAATATATGTAACACCCATGGAAGATTCTCAGGGTATACAATAAACTGGTCGAAATCGGTTATGTACATCCTGAAGGGTCCGAAGCCAATACTTTCGGCAGAGTGTCCACTGCTGGCTACAGAAGATTCGTTTAAATACTTAGGAATACACATCACCAAATCCACAACAGACTTCTTCTCTAAGAATTTAGCTCCCCCACTGGAGCGGCTAAAACGTGATGTGACACACTGGGCATCACTACCCCTCGCACTTCCCGGCAGAGCAGCACAATACAAAATGAAGGCCCTCCCTAGGTTCCTATACGCCCTTGAAAATGCGTCCGATTTGATCCCACCCCGATATTTTAAGCAAGTGGCGGCACAGGTTTCAATTCTTTTTTGGGGCAACCGCCCGGCCAGCATAGCGCAGGCGAAACTATATAACAGCTGGTACGACGGAGGGATAGCACTCCCAAATCTCCAACTGTACTACTGGGCCGCACAACTCAAAGTTATAAACCACTGGATCCACATGCCCCATGACGACCCAGCCTACAGCGCAGACAGGGCGCAATTGGGAACGAATAACATGTTAGCGGTACTCTATAACAGAGGCTTAGTCACGAAACAAGTAGGACCCACTAAACATACAGCGCTGATTTGGTACGCGGCACAAGCTTGGCTGGGATGGAGAGGGGTGATAACCAAACTGACCCCACTCTGGGACACCAAAGCACTAGGACAACTACGGCGGAGTAAGGGCTTTACACAGTGGGACAACATAGGCATCTCCACAGTGGGGGACCTTTGGGACAAAGGAACAGTGATACCATTTACACAGTTGCAGCAGCAATATAACCTAGGCCCGAACGAAAAATTTAGATACATGCAAATAAGGCATGCTTTACTGACGGTGCTCCCACTAGATACTGAAGTCCCTGAGGCTTCCCCGTTGGAGGACCGACTACTGACGGACCATATCGGAAACTTATTAACAATCAGCCAGACCCCACAGTTATATTGAAAGAGAAATGGACTGCAGAGATAGGGGACATGGATGACCCGGAATGGAGAGAGGCCTTGGCATCACCTAGGGAAGTAGGCATCTCTGCCAGGTTGAGGTTAGTGCAACTTAAAATCCTGCATAGAATATATTATACTAGGACAACCCTACATAAAATACAGAGGGCACCACACCCATTTTGTTTAAGATGCTGCGGGGACGAGGGGACCTTTTTTCATACGGTATGGGACTGCCCAAGAATAGCAAACTATTGGAGACAGGTGCTACGCACTATATCACAGACAACAGAAACATCACTCCTACCAGAACCAAGAAGATGTTTGCTAAACATATGGGAACCTAACAACCTCACACGCTATGGGAAGATATGGACTACACTGGGTCTATTAATTGCCAAGAGAGACATTGCACAGAAATGGGGAGCGGCAGAGGTACCAACACTGTCCGTATGGTGCAGAAACATGGACCTAACAATGATCACTGAACGGACAGTATATGCCACCAGAAGGTGCCCGCGGAAATGGAATAAGATATGGATGGCTTGGAAAACTTTCAGGGGGGACATTTGTGATCCGCTGCCAGAATCAGATGGAGATAGCTCAGATGAGGAATTGGAAGGGGAATAATGAGGGGGTTAGAAATAGGATGGGGTACTGATACAGCAATAAGATACACAGAGCATTAGCGAAATGGGTAATTATAGAAGAAATGTGATATAAGTCAATAATGGAATGTAATTAATATCTGTCTGTATGGCCAAGTTTACTGATATTGTAATAAAAACAGTTTAAAAAAAAACCACATAAAAGTTCAAAACGTTGACATAATAATGAAATAAACATATTGAAATCGACAATTTGAAAACCGGCATTCTCTAAAATACAATAATAGTATACAGGAAAATTAGTTTATACAAGAATGTGAACCAACTCGTGTACATTTCTAGGCCAGAAAGATATACGAAGCTACCATCTGGAAAAAAAGTCTGAGTCCGATCGAAGGCATAGTGACATTGCCTTCCTGCAAGGCCCTGTGTTATGTTTTTTAAAGCGAAGACAAAGGATCTGCAGGGAGCAAGCTCAAAGCAGAATAAAATGTAACACAGTCTCTTGCCCCCCTAATCTACAATTACAAAGATCTGAACAAAGTTTATTATTGCTCTATCTTTTAGTGAAGGCCAAGACTGGGCGTACTCACAATCTGAATTTAATGTACAAGTTTTCAAAGATGATACTTTAGCTCTTTGGGCAACGCTAACCATTCTCTGGGTTGCTGCTCATGTCATCTGCAGTGTTCCACATCTCACATGGCCACTTCCGCTAAACCAGACGACCATTATGGAATGACACTGTCTATAGTGTATTGTTATTTTATCATTCCAAGATAGCTATCACATTGGTTCTAAATGTGGAGATCATGCTTGAACTTTAGAACAACAATAAACTATTTACAATACCCTTGCAAGGCAGACATCAGCTGCTATGTTTAGTTTTGTTATTGCAAACAATTGCCTGCCATGTTAAATGGCAGCATTTTTTTTATTATACTCAAACCAATGGCAGTAGATTAGGGCATGAAATCCTCTCACCAGACAGGGCGTGATGCGAGGAGGCCTATTGCTAGGAACGCTCTGAAGGATCATAACCCTTCTAATCTATAAGGTAATACAGTTTTCCCTGAAATCATTTAGAGTCCAAGATAAAGTACATTTCGTACTCTTGTTGGCATTAAACAGAACGGATGGGGCTGGTGTATCTTTAGTGTGGCGGGTGGTATCGCTTAATCAGTGAAATGACACTGGGTGGATAGTGTATTCAGGGGGAAGCCATAGCTTGACGGTGACTGAATTATCTTGATAATGTCATAAGGACATATAAATTGTGGTCGCAGTTTCCTCGGGCCTTCTAGTTATAGGTGTTGTGTTGATAACCATATCCGATCTCCTTCCTTTTATCATGTTGCTGGGATTCTAGGCTTGTCGGCATGTGCCTTCATTAGCAATATGGCTTTTGCTAAACTTGTCCTGGCGAGTTTTTGAATTTCACGCACTTGTTCTAATCTTTCTGTGACTGAAGGTAGCGTAGTAGAAACTCCTGATAAATCAATGGGAAGTGCCCGAGGAAGTTATCCTCACTTGAAGAAGATGGGTGTTTTTAGTTTGTGGCTGAGTGGGTGCTGTTATTATAAGTTAATTCAGCTGGCGGTAAGGCCTGATCCCATTATCTTGTGTATGTGGACAGTATGCATCTTAGTGTAGTTTCTAGGGATTAGTTGACCCGTTCAGTTTGCCCGTTGGTGTGTGGGTGGAAGGCAGATGACAAGGCTACCTCTATTTCTAACTTATCACAGACTTTTCTCCAAAATGTAGATGTGAACTGATCTCCGCGATCTGAGATGATTGTTTTAAGTCGGTAGACCATGCAGTATTACGATATGAACAACGAATATTTGACTAAATTCTGCGGCGGTGGATCTCTTTTGAGGGGGATGAATTGTGCCATTTTAGATAACATGTCAACAACTACTACAGGCCTTGAAAAAACCAAAAATTGTTTACTAGACCTGGAGGTCTAGTGACTTAAATAATCTACTACATCTAATTATAATGCTCTTCACCCATAAACATTTTTCAAATCATATGATCCTGGGCAAATATTTGAATTCACTGAGACGCCATTTTCTTCTTTATCACATATAAGAGCACCTTCAAATACACGAGTTCAATAACTGCATTGCCATCAGGGCGGGGTAGGAATGTTTCTTAAATCATGTTTAAAAACTATCACTTTTAATAAATAAATAACTAAAGAATAAAGTAGCAGCACACTGTCATTTGCATTCAGCAGATTTTACATTGACATGACCACAGAATTGGTCACTGACATGAGGTTTTAAAACTATATAGTGTACAATGTTTGGAAATAAAGTTTCTGCAAATATGTGTCATTTGCACATCACCAAGTAAAGTGTTATGATTTGTTTTGCTCCTATTTAAATCTTTGTTTCCATCACACTTCTGAATTACAAAACAAGGTTCTTTCATAATTCCGGATATATTTTAAAATACTTGTACTATTCATTTACAAGCTTTTTAATGTGCTACAGAAAAAAACTGGCATTTTACATCCTTTTTTAGGTCTCACCTGGCGTTAGCAGCACGCATTCATTGCTCTCGCCATGCGAGGGCTTCTTGGAATCAATACAGGTCCAGAAGTCGTGTCTCTGCTCCGCCTGCAATTTTCATTCGTGCCCGTCGTTTTACGTGATAGATTAAGCAAAACACAGTGTGATGACTGCACCGAGGGTTGTGCCTCTTTGGAGAATTAATGTATTTCTTACGACGTTGTTCACGATTATACCGCGCCAAGTTTCACACTTACCAGTTCTTTCGTTAACCTGCCGTTTCTTGTTTACTTATGGTGGCATCTCTGTCCAGCTCTGTGTGCATATTTTGTAATGTATTTCAAAAGGTTGTAAGGAAACCGGCACAAATTAGCTTTGGGTTATGTTACAATTCTCTCTCTATATCTATATATACATATCTACATATCTACATATCTATATATCTATATATATATATTCTGAGACAATTACCAATGCGCCAAGACAAAAATAGGTACCAGCTCATAAGCTGTTTGTTCCTTGCGCGTTAAGTTCGGAGAACTGTCTGAACTCTGTCGAAGTTGTGCGTGTTGCAGTAAATAGGGAACCCTTCAAAGTACTGTCTTAAACCTATTTTCGCAGTATCTCAAAGAGATGCCCGCGCATCACCGAATTTCATGTAAAAAAATAACACAAGTCCAGCTCAGAGTTCCATATTAACAATGTGGTTGGTGAAGCGAGATTTCACCGACTGATGTAAATGGAAAGTATTTGTTTAACACTGCAGTGCAAAAGGTATTAATCATGCCATTACAATATAGGTAGTTGGAGAAATGCGTGCTCCCATCACTTTATGTCTTAAGCTTTCTAACTAACCCCAAGCTCACAATTCCTGTTTAAAGATTCAAATTCACTAGATAGATATAACTCCTTGTCCTCCGGTAATTCTTTTTTATACTGAACCATTGGCGTTGTGACCCCAACAATCAACAATAGAAATAAACAGAATATTACACTCACTGCTGCCGCTAATGTATTGTGTAATTCAGGTGGGATGCGCAGAGGGACTAGCTGAATCATTCAGCGCATCAGTACTTTATATAACCCCTAAATTACACCAAGCAGGGCGCGCAATACGGATCCTGGAAGCGTAATTATTTTGTTATTGCTTTGTGTGAAAATGCACAATATGCGCTTTCACTTTGATATTGTCTGTGTCCCTTTGTTTAGATGCTGATCACTGTAACTTGAATACAGAAAGCAGCATCTAAAGAAAGAGGGCGCCAACATTAAAGTGCTCTCACATTTGCATGAGTTTGCATGAGTTTGGGCTATTGGCATTAAAAATAACAATGCCTTTTATATATGTGTTGGGTTTAAAACACATAAATAAAAGGTTTTGTCATTAACAATGCCAATCGCTTAAACCCTCCCAAAAGCGAGACCTATTGCATTGAAAATGCTTGTTCTTGTCAGCTCACTTGACAAAAAGCATTAACTGTAATAAGAGAAAGAAAAGTAAAAAGCATTTTCCAGGAACAGAAAGGCAACAATTAGTAAGAAGACAAACTGATGTTTGACCTCTGTCCTTGAGCAGTGACAAATGTGTCAAGATAAAAACAAGATTTGAAGGCTTCCTAATTGCTCACTCACTTTCTGAATGAGCAGAACACCTGTTTCTTCTAGCTTAAGTTTACTCACTAGTAAGTGCTAAAAATAGTTCAACCTGCTAAAATCTCACTCCCAATTGCGAGTGAGTTTTTCCAGGCATGAACTAAAATGATAGTGAAGGTATTGCTTGCTGGAAGGTTAGTAATAAAATCCAGACTAATAGTGTGCCAAGGAACTGGGGGTATAGGCCAAGGCTGCAATAAGCCTGCAGGTGCAGTGTGAGTGTTCTTGTTTCGTTCACAAGTTGGGCAACCATATACGTATTCTTGTATACCCTTCTGCACGTTGTTTAACCAGAAGGCTTTTTTTTTACAATTCATTAGGGTTTTCGTTATACCTGGGTGCCCTGTGAATGCTGTGTCCTGATTCCATTCAATTACCTGACATCTTAATTCTATAGTTGGGATGTACAGTTTCTAATCGTGAAGGGACAGATTTTCTGTGATAGAAGGGTTAGAGATTTTTATCCATTCTTGGGGATTTCGTTTTTTATATACTTCATGTAAGGCTACCATAAAAGTATCACCCTCGCTGACTGCAACTATATTTTCTGGTGGAAAGATAGAAGGTAAGTCTGATGTGGAATGGGAAGAGTGAGCATAGCCCAGTCCAGAAAGGACATCAGACTGTAACTGCTTGGTTCCTGGGCGATAGGTGATGATGAAATGGAACCCACTTAAGAAATGCTGCCATCACATTTGATGGGGGAGGGTGGGGGGGGGGGGAGGGATCTGAGAATATTTTGACTGTATGTTTAGCCCCCTGTGGGTAATGCCTCCGTTCAGTAAATACCAGTTTGATCGCCAGAAGTTCTCTTTAAGCCACTGTATAGTTTTGCTCTGCTGGTAGACGTCTTTTTTGGAATAAAATGTTATGGGATGCATGTGGCCAGTTCTTGGGTTCTTTAGAGATAAAATTCCTCATACGGCTACCTGCGCATCATCGGCTTCGACATGATGGGGCTGGACTGGATTGGGATGCTGAAGAATGGCTGCAGAGAATGTGGCCTAACGGCTGGAGCGGTCGACCTCGGAGCTGGTGAACCAGGTTTTAGTCTTGGCAGGGTCGCTCAACATTCTGTCAATCTGGACGAATCACTTAATCTACCCGAGTCTAACAAAAATGAATGTGTTCCTCCGTAATGTAACTGGTGCTCATGTTAAGCACTCTGATACCTTGGGGTCTAGTTTGCGCTATAAAAAAACTCCACACAAAAAATAAGAATAATTTTTAACAGTTGCAATGCCTGATAGATTACTAGAGACCACGCAAATGATTGCACCTTTTTTACAGCTGTCTTATAGGCACCACTATCTCTGTAAAGTACAGGATGAAACAACTTTAAAAATTGGTGAAGCTAAGTATCTGTTGAATTTCCTTGACATTTGTTGGCGTGGCCAATTAGAAATGGCTTCTACCTTTTTGGGTTCATAGTGATGCTTGTCGGAGATAAGGGATACCCCATAAACTCTACTGACTGTACATAGAAGGAACTTTTGTCTAATTTAGCAAAAAGAGTTTTCTCTATGGCACTGCAAGATGGCGCGTACATGCTGTACATGCTTGTGTTCTGAGTTTGAGTAAATCAGAATGTTGCCTATTTAGATGATTGCACAAATATCCAAAAACTCCCTCAAGACCTCGTTAATGAATTATTGAAACGCTGCCAGAGCATTACATAGCCCGAAGGGCATAACAGTGTACTCAAACACCCCGAACTTAGTCCTTAGGGCGGATTTCCATTCATCGCCTTCTCATACACTGATTAAGTGGTAAGCTCCCCATAAATCTAGTTTTGTGTAGATGGTGGAATTTCTGACCTGATCAAGTAGTACCTGAATTAACAGGAGAGGGTAGCGGTTCTCAAAAGTCATCTCATTGACTGCCCAATAATCCACACAAGCCCTCAACTCCCCAATCTTCTTTGGTACAAAGAAGAGTGGGGAAGACACAGGCGACGTGGAGTGGCGTATAAAACCTTTCTTTAGTAGTCTATCCAGATATTTGCTTAGATATTGAGTTTCAGATATTGTCAACGCATAAACTCTACTGCAGGGCAGTGTTGCTCCCAGGAGGAGATCTAGGCGGCAATCAAAGGCTCTGTGTGGGGGCATTCGGGTTGCTTTCACAGGGTAAAAAACATCTTGAAAGTCCTGGTATTCTCTGGACAGTTTAATGTTTTCTGTTCCTAGGACCAAGACGCAATGCAGAGGTATTCCCACCTCTGGAGCCTATTGGTAGCAGACAGAAGTACAGAATAGTGAGTCCAAGGTTTTGGTGTGGTGTACCCAATCAATTTTTGGGTTATAATGTTCTAGCTAATGTACTCCGAAAATAACCTCAAAAGGTGGGAGTGTCTATTAGAGCAAAGACAGGTTGCTCATTATGCCCATTATCGCACACTAAGGTTAGAGCCTCTGTCTGAAAGCAAATTATTCCAGAAAACAACTCTTAACCATCTACTGCTCACAAAGGCTCAGGATTTTCTTTGGGAACTTTTTGTGAGTCTGTACTTGACAGCTTGGGTTAGATCAAATAAATTGCCTGTGGCTCCAGAGTTAATAAGCATTGATATTATGTGCTTCTGCCGTGGGGATTACTGCGACTCAGATGCCGCAGAATTTGGGTTCCTACTGTAGTGTAGTTCCTATATTCCCAATAGGCTCTGCGCATTGGAATAATATATCCTATAGATTTGACGTAGGACTGAGGTCAACTAGGGCTCTGTCGAATATATTAGACTTAATTGTGAGTGCCAGCTAGCTCAGAGGTCACTAGAAACTTTCTCGAATAAACAAGAAGTGATTAGTTTCTGACAACCGCATACACACGACAACTGTGTTTCCCCAAGAATAAACTGATCTTTAGAGTCGTGGAAACAATAGATAGATATTTCACTCAGTCAATCGTGCATGCTTCGTTTCACCAGAGGTGCAGAGAAATAGAGGTAGACCGGCGTTTTCTATAAAAGGTTTTATTGAACAGTCTTCTTTCTCAAGCATAAGAAAGGAACTGCTACAATCGTAAGACTGGTTGCAAAATATAATGCATACAGTAAAAAGAGTAGAATAAAATCATACTGTAAGAGCATTGTATGGTTCCTAAACCATAGCTTAATACATACATAAATAACAGAGGCTAAAAGTACTCAACTGGTGCTTCTAAAATACGCCTACCCCGATGTACCTAACCTAAGCTTAGTACGAGGGAAGAAGTAAGTGAGGTGTAGCATAAATGTAGTATTCTTTTGGCAAGAATCTGTCCAAGATTTCTCTTAGGGTCTAATCAGCTGCGTACCTTGATTTGGAAATAAGAAAGTCAGGCTCAGGACTCGATTTCCCAGCAACCCGCAAGGGTAGCTTGGAAACACTGGAGCTGGATTTCTCGTCAGGAGAAAAGACAGTGTCTATCTCAGTGCGTCTGCTGGAGGGTCGGCTTCCTTCGGCACTTGCTGTAGCAGGATGCGTCGGGCAAGTAGATAGTCGAACTGCTCCAAACCACTGTGTATTTGCTAAGGCAAGTGTGGGCATATTTATACCTTGAAGTTGCAGAGTTTGACGTAAAGGTGGACATAATAACGTCATAAAAGAGTCTCAGTTCTTTGAAAACTCCATGAGTTCTTGGACAAGTCAGTTCTCGAGCCAGGGGAAGTCCCTGGCTGCTGAAGCTGAGTTTTCCAAGAAATCGTTGTAGATTTTCGGAACTAGTAGAAGTATCCCTGCCGTATTTGGACTGCATGAGCTAAGGCCAAATATGGTTATGATTTCTATGCCCATATAAGGATATGGTGCCGCTCGCAGTCTTCACACGGGGATACTCTGCTGCTGTTGGTTTTTAAAGGATTTTTAGACTTTGGGTGTTCCTGCTCCTGATCCACAAGGACCGCCGGGACTTACCGCTGTTACTGCCGGGCCGGGACTGCGAGACCCAGGGTGCCTAGCGCGTTAACATCTTAGCGCACCTGGTGTCTCTTCCCGCCCCAGCTTCCCAGGCTCACGGCTACTTAAGACTCGCGGCCCCCGCTCCGCGGGGGCCGCTCGCAGTCTTCACACGGGGATACTCTGCTGCTGTTGGTTTTTAAAGGATTTTTAGACTTTGGGTGTTCCTGCTCCTGATCCACAAGGACCGCCGGGACTTACCGCTGTTACTGCCGGGTCGGGACTGCGAGACCCAGGGTGCCTAGCGCGTTAACATCTTAGCGCACCTGGTGTCTCTTCCCGCCCCCAGCTTCCCTATATAAACCTTTGGGTGAACGCGCATGCGGTACGCGCGCGGGACAGAGCCCGGGCAAAGGGCGGGCCCTCTGAGGCCCTCCGAGGACCGAAAGGACTGGACTGGTCGCATCTCCTTGCAAGTTTATTAATTGATTATTGTTGTTGTCATTTGACGTGTTATATTCTTTTAAGGGATGTAAATGTTTACTTTTTAGCACCATTAAGTGTAGCATTTTGGTTTTGTAATATTTAACATTACAGGGGTTGTTACCTAAGTATCAGTTCTTTTACTTTTTAATTAGAGTACCCTTTGATAGTTATGTGTTGGCGTTATACAATGTCATCTCGAAAAACCCGAAGTCAGGCGGTGGCGGGGGTAAAGAATATAAAAACCAAAAAACTTACAAATACCTTGGATAGCTTTATCCTTCGCACTAACACCCTAATTGACGAGGGTATTATCTTGATGGAACGGAGGGTTTCTCAAGATTTGCTTCATGCCAAAAGATCGTCATTGGGTAATATAGCCTTGGCTTGTACTCCGAACAAACATTCGAGTATATCAGATACGCCTCAATTGTTAACCACTCATGTGACCCCTATATCAGTTGTGGCCCAGTCTCAATGTATAAATATACCCCCGGTACCCACTCTACCAGTACCCTCAATTGAGTCCGCCTCTCTTACTACTCCAGTGGTTATCTCTGCTATTATACACACAGCCCCTTCACAGTCAGAAGGGTTCCCTGTAGAAGGTATAACATCCTCCCCAAAATCATCTGTCATAGAGGTGTCCAGTGATACTGTAGTTAATCTGAATACATTGCCTTGTATGGGGAATTTAGTTTGTGTGGGCAATGGTTTACAGGAGGGAGGGATAAGTATGAACGCCCCAGCTGACACTGGCAGGCCATATCGTGTATCCCACCCCCTGCCCCTAGAGTTACCTGATGTAACTGCATCCGATTCAAGCTTGGCTAGCATTCTTGATAATGGTAGTCCTGACGAATCTGTAGAGAGTGACGAGGATGAGAATGCGCCCTTTTTTGATTCTCTAGCGGCACTTTTTAGGTCCTTGCTTTTGCCCTTGGAAACTAGACTCCAGGGTATAGAACACCAACTTGAAATTATATCCAAGGACCTGAATTGTAAGGGGGAAAAAGCAACTCAAGTAATCCTGAAGAATACCGCCGGTACATCGGGAACCCCACTGCCATTGGCCAAGAACCCTTTACCAGCACCCAATCAGTTAACCAAGACCTGTCCTACCGTTCCAACTGTGCAGAAGGTTGGTAAAGTGGTCACTAAACAAGTTTCTGCAGACGTTAATAAACCTATGGAAAAAGCTGGTTCTTCGGCTTCAAGCGTTGTCCCTCCTCCTCCCCTGGTGAAGTCACCAAGGGTACGGCGGAATATTAGCTTACCATCAGACGCCTGCCCATTTGTGATAGTGCTAACGGGTGTCCCAGAGCTTACACCAGGCAGCCCCGAAACATTTTGGGGACTCAAAAATAAAGTTTGTCACTGGTTGGATAGGAATTTCCCACCCCCTCCTAATGTCAATAAAAATATCCTTATGGTAGAGAGAGCACCATGGGTAGGAGAGAAGAAGAAACATCTCAAAGGAGACTGTGTGGTGATTACATTTGAAGACCCTTGCATAGTAGAGTTTATCTGCTCTGGGCATTGCCGTAACAATGACTCGGAGATCTTTGTTAAACCCTTGTCATACTTCTATATGCCCGTGGGGAACCACGATAATAGATGGAGTTGGTTAAGGGCTACCACGCATGAAAATGGTAGGAGGAGACTTGAAACCAAAGGGAATCAACGTTCCAATAATTGGGGATGGGATGCAAATGGAGACTGGCAAGAAGTCCGAAGAGGGAGAGGTAGACCCTACATTGGTGGAAACAGGTTTAAGGAGAGATGGTTGGGCCCACAGCTGGATTACCCTATCCAATGCCACAATCGTTTCAATGGTCTGGAGGAAGTCGATTGACTCCCTAACCAGCCCATTGAGCGATTGGGTAGTCGGGTGGTGCAGGTTTTACATGGAGATCAAGTAAAACCGCCTGTAGACAGAGTGGCAATTGCAGGTTCCATCAGTAATGGTATAGTTAGTATTGAAACCTTGGTTCCAGCCGGTAACTGTACGCTACATACAGCTTCTATAGGACAAATGGAATCCAAGGCACCGGGTCCCTTTATCAACATTTTATTGTGGAATATTGCAGATTTAAAGAAATATTTGGCAAATCCTGATTGGAACGTTTTTATTAACAACTTTGATATATGTATGTTTCAAGAGACGTGGTGCCTATCCCCCGAATACATGAATGGTTATTCTACCTTTTATGTTCCAGCTGTTTCAAAGGGGAGAGGGCGCCCCTCCGGTGGGTTACATATCTGGGTGTAAATATCTTTGAACTGTAGTGTTATCTCTAACAAGTATGTTTCTAATGACATCTTACACATTACTTTAAAGAATTGTGCAGGGGGTTATAGTTATGAAATCTTCTGTATTTATGCTAGAGGCCTCCAGGGAGGGCTCGCCTCCCCAATATTGGAATTGTTGGATGTGGAGCTATCAAACCTCCCAACCAGATCCAAAATACTGGTTGGGGGGGATTTTAACTGCACATTCGAACCTTTAGATGTTGAAGAAGCATTGGGGTCTAATGCAGTGGATGGTAGACAGATCATACCACCATTGAAACTTAGCCCAATTAAGAAATGGTCATCGAGGGTCATTCAGTTGAATGCCCTGGTGTTAGATCATAATTTATGGGCTCTTAATGGCCGTACAAAGTCAGATCACGAAGGAGCGATGACCTTTAATAGGTTAGGGTGCCCCTCTCGTATCGACTACATCCTCTTAGATGAACACTCCTGGCCCAACGTAATTGATATGGAAGTCAGGGAGTCTTCCTATAGCGACCATAACCCCTTATGTATGCAACTTCAGTGGGTAAGTGGCCGCGATCCCAGCCGGAAAACAGAGTTGATAACTAAAGAAGTTTTCCCTGTAAATAATAACCGGAAGCTAAAATGGAATGTGGTCAAATGTGATGAGGGGAAGCTCCAAAATATTAAAGAATTGGTACTTGAAGAAACTAGTAAATTGACAGCTCTAGTTTCTTCGCCAGTTAATCTAGCCGATCCTAGTTTGTCGGTCTCCTATAACAATTTAATAAGCAAATTGGGAGCCCATTTTTGTAAGAAGCCATTGGCAAAATCCCGCTCTATTGGTATTAAACCTAAAAGTAACCCGTGGTACACGATTAATTGTAGAAACAAAAGGAAAGCAATTACTAAAGCAATACGAAGTAAGGATTCTGTGGCCGTACGGTTGGCTAGGAAAGATTATATAAGTAGTATAAAATCAGCAAAAAGAGATTGGGAGGAAGAGCATTGGCAGCAGCTGAAGGAAGCAGCATGTGGGAAAAATACTGTCATATTTTGGAAATTAATTAATGCCCTAGATAGAAATGGTACAGAAAAGGGGGTGGTGATGAACAGAGTGTCTGAATTAAGCAGACCACTCTTACCCAGTCCAAAGATCAGGGCTTGATCCATCACCGTTATTTATCTCACTGCCCCATCCCAGCTCAGAACCTGGCTGTATGCAAATTAGTCTGTCCCTGGCCCAGTGCATCATGGGAACAGGGCAGACCAAACTACCAAGCCAATTCTTCACCAGAAAGGAGACAAGCTACCGGGGACCGGTTTCTGGCATTTCAGCCTCTTCGGCCCGGCTTGCTTGAATCCTGATGGAGCAGTGAGAAAGGGACTCATGTCTGAGTATACCCTGCCACACCTATAGTGGCCAAAAACGATACAGAAAAGGGGGTGGTGATGAACAGAGTGTCTGAATTAAGCAGACCACTCTTACCCAGTCCAAAGATCAGGGCTTGATCCATCACCGTTATTTATCTCACTGCCCCATCCCAGCTCAGAACCTGGCTATATGCAAATTAGTCTGTCCCTGGCCCAGTGCATCATGGGAACAGGGCAGACCAAACTACCAAGCCAATTCTTCACCAGAAAGGAGACAAGCTACCGGGGACCGGTTTCTGGCATTTCAGCCTCTTTGGCCCGGCTTGCTTGAATCCTGATGGAGCAGTGAGAAAGGGACTCATGTCTGAGTATACCCTGCCACACCTATAGTGGCCAAAAACGATACAGAAAAGGGGGTGGTGATGAACAGAGTGTCTGAATTAAGCAGACCACTCTTACCCAGTCCAAAGATCAGGGCTTGATCCATCACCGTTATTTATCTCACTGCCCCATCCCAGCTCAGAACCTGGCTATATGCAAATTAGTCTGTCCCTGGCCCAGTGCATCATGGGAACAGGGCAGACCAAACTACCAAGCCAATTCTTCACCAGAAAGGAGACAAGCTACCGGGGACCGGTTTCTGGCATTTCAGCCTCTTCGGCCCGGCTTGCTTGAATCCTGATGGAGCAGTGAGAAAGGGACTCATGTCTGAGTATACCCTGCCACACCTATAGTGGCCAAAAACGATACAGAAAAGGGGGTGGTGATGAACAGAGTGTCTGAATTAAGCAGACCACTCTTACCCAGTCCAAAGATCAGGGCTTGATCCATCACCGTTATTTATCTCACTGCCCCATCCCAGCTCAGAACCTGGCTATATGCAAATTAGTCTGTCCCTGGCCCAGTGCATCATGGGAACAGGGCAGACCAAACTACCAAGCCAATTCTTCACCAGAAAGGAGACAAGCTACCAGTGTAAGAATTGGCTTTTGTAGTCTGGTCTGCCCTGTTCCCATGATGCACTGGGCCAGGGACAGACTAATTTGCATACAGCCAGGTTCTGAAACTGGGATGGTGCAATGAGCTAAAAAACGGTGTTGGATCTAGCCCTGATCTCTTGACTGGGTGAGAGTACTCTGCTTAATTCAGAGACTCTGTCCATCACCACCCCTTGTTGTAAATAATTTTGTCCACCCTAAGCGTGGAAGGGTATACTCAGATGTGAGTCCCTTGCTCATTGCACCATCAGGATTCAAGCAAGCCGGGCCGAAGACGCCTGCAATGGCAGAAACCGGTCCCCGGAAGCTTGTTTCCTTCCCAGTGTAAGAATTGGCTTTTGTAGTCTGGTCTGCCCTGTTCCCATGATGCACTGGGCCAGGGACAGACTAATTTGCATACAGCCAGGTTCTGAAACTGGGATGGTGCAATGAGCTAAAAAACGGTGTTGGATCTAGCCCTGATCTCTTGACTGGGTGAGAGTACTCTGCTTAATTCAGAGACTCTGTCCATCACCACCCCTTGTTGTAAATAATTTTGTCCACCCTAAGCGTGGAAGGGTATACTCAGATGTGAGTCCCTTGCTCATTGCACCATCAGGATTCAAGCAAGCCGGGCCGAAGACGCCTGCAATGGCAGAAACCGGTCCCCGGAAGCTTGTTTCCTTCCCAGTGTAAGAATTGGCTTTTGTAGTCTGGTCTGCCCTGTTCCCATGATGCACTGGGCCAGGGACAGACTAATTTGCATACAGCCAGGTTCTGAAACTGGGATGGTGCAATGAGCTAAAAAACGGTGTTGGATCTAGCCCTGATCTCTTGACTGGGTGAGAGTACTCTGCTTAATTCAGAGACTCTGTCCATCACCACCCCTTGTTGTAAATAATTTTGTCCACCCTAAGCGTGGAAGGGTATACTCAGATGTGAGTCCCTTGCTCATTGCACCATCAGGATTCAAGCAAGCCGGGCCGAAGACGCCTGCAATGGCAGAAACCGGTCCCCGGAAGCTTGTTTCCTTCCCAGTGTAAGAATTGGCTTTTGTAGTCTGGTCTGCCCTGTTCCCATGATGCACTGGGCCAGGGACAGACTAATTTGCATACAGCCAGGTTCTGAAACTGGGATGGTGCAATGAGCTAAAAAACGGTGTTGGATCTAGCCCTGATCTCTTGACTGGGTGAGAGTACTCTGCTTAATTCAGAGACTCTGTCCATCACCACCCCTTGTTGTAAATAATTTTGTCCACCCTAAGCGTGGAAGGGTATACTCAGATGTGAGTCCCTTGCTCATTGCACCATCAGGATTCAAGCAAGCCGGGCCGAAGACGCCTGCAATGGCAGAAACCGGTCCCCGGAAGCTTGTTTCCTTCCCAGCGTAAGAATTGGCTTTTGTAGTCTGGTCTGCCCTGTTCCCATGATGCACTGGGCCAGGGACAGACTAATTTGCATACAGCCAGGTTCTGAAACTGGGATGGTGCAATGAGCTAAAAAACGGTGTTGGATCTAGCCCTGATCTCTTGACTGGGTGAGAGTACTCTGCTTAATTCAGAGACTCTGTCCATCACCACCCCTTGTTGTAAATAATTTTGTCCACCCTAAGCGTGGAAGGGTATACTCAGATGTGAGTCCCTTGCTCATTGCACCATCAGGATTCAAGCAAGCCGGGCCGAAGACGCCTGCAATGGCAGAAACCGGTCCCCGGAAGCTTGTTTCCTTCCCAGTGTAAGAATTGGCTTTTGTAGTCTGGTCTGCCCTGTTCCCATGATGCACTGGGCCAGGGACAGACTAATTTGCATACAGCCAGGTTCTGAAACTGGGATGGTGCAATGAGCTAAAAAACGGTGTTGGATCTAGCCCTGATCTCTTGACTGGGTGAGAGTACTCTGCTTAATTCAGAGACTCTGTCCATCACCACCCCTTGTTGTAAATAATTTTGTCCACCCTAAGCGTGGAAGGGTATACTCAGATGTGAGTCCCTTGCTCATTGCACCATCAGGATTCAAGCAAGCCGGGCCGAAGACGCCTGCAATGGCAGAAACCGGTCCCCGGAAGCTTGTTTCCTTCCCAGTGTAAGAATTGGCTTTTGTAGTCTGGTCTGCCCTGTTCCCATGATGCACTGGGCCAGGGACAGACTAATTTGCATACAGCCAGGTTCTGAAACAAGGATGGTGCAATGAGCTAAAAAACGGTGTTGGATCTAGCCCTGATCTCTTGACTGGGTGAGAGTACTCTGCTTAATTCAGAGACTCTGTCCATCACCACCCCTTGTTGTAAATAATTTTGTCCACCCTAAGCGTGGAAGGGTATACTCAGATGTGAGTCCCTTGCTCATTGCACCATCAGGATTCAAGCAAGCCGGGCCGAAGACGCCTGCAATGGCAGAAACCGGTCCCCGGAAGCTTGTTTCCTTCCCAGTGTAAGAATTGGCTTTTGTAGTCTGGTCTGCCCTGTTCCCATGATGCACTGGGCCAGGGACAGACTAATTTGCATACAGCCAGGTTCTGAAACTGGGATGGTGCAATGAGCTAAAAAACGGTGTTGGATCTAGCCCTGATCTCTTGACTGGGTGAGAGTACTCTGCTTAATTCAGAGACTCTGTCCATCACCACCCCTTGTTGTAAATAATTTTGTCCACCCTAAGCGTGGAAGGGTATACTCAGATGTGAGTCCCTTGCTCATTGCACCATCAGGATTCAAGCAAGCCGGGCCGAAGACGCCTGCAATGGCAGAAACCGGTCCCCGGAAGCTTGTTTCCTTCCCAGTGTAAGAATTGGCTTTTGTAGTCTGGTCTGCCCTGTTCCCATGATGCACTGGGCCAGGGACAGACTAATTTGCATACAGCCAGGTTCTGAAACTGGGATGGTGCAATGAGCTAAAAAACGGTGTTGGATCTAGCCCTGATCTCTTGACTGGGTGAGAGTACTCTGCTTAATTCAGAGACTCTGTCCATCACCACCCCTTGTTGTAAATAATTTTGTCCACCCTAAGCGTGGAAGGGTATATTCAGATGTGAGTCCCTTGCTCATTGCACCATCAGGATTCAAGCAAGCCGGGCCGAAGACGCCTGCAATGGCAGAAACCGGTCCCCGGAAGCTTGTTTCCTTCCCAGTGTAAGAATTGGCTTTTGTAGTCTGGTCTGCCCTGTTCCCATGATGCACTGGGCCAGGGACAGACTAATTTGCATACAGCCAGGTTCTGAAACTGGGATGGTGCAATGAGCTAAAAAACGGTGTTGGATCTAGCCCTGATCTCTTGACTGGGTGAGAGTACTCTGCTTAATTCAGAGACTCTGTCCATCACCACCCCTTGTTCTAGATAGAAATGGAGCAGGACCCATTTTAAATCACATTACCGAACAGGAATGGTATTCCCATTTTTTAAAATTGTATTGTGAGGATAGCTTGGATAGCTCGATATTACCATCAGTTACTATCCCCGAAAGCATGCCTTGTGAATATTTGATCCCCAACACAGATTTATTTTCCCAGAGTGAAGTATTAGATGCCATTTCTAAATTACTGCCCCTGGAAGGCCCCAGGCCAAGATGGTCTTCCAGGGGATATGTTAAAGTATGAACCAAATGCGTAGGCTAAGTATATATCCTGTCTGATGAATCTGATTCAGTCTGGTCACTCTGTTCCTGACTCCTGGAAAGGTGCTGAGGTGATAACCATTTATAAAAAGGGTGAAAGGGATGACCCCGCCAATTATAGACCGATAAGTCTGATAGACACTATTCAGAAGGTGGTTGGAAGGGTGATCATAAATCGTACAGAGTCTTGGCTTGTGGACAAAGGCATTTTGTCCCACTTTCAGGCCGGGTTTAGATGCAATATAGGTGCAATAGACCAGGTCTTTAGATTTTGTGCAGTCTGTTGGAAGTCAGTGTTAATTACTAAGGGCAGTCTATACCTGGCTTTCATAGACTTGAAGACAGCATTTGACGTCATTCCACGGGCTAAGCTCTGGTCGGTCTTATCCGATATGGGTTTCCCTAGTTACCTCCTACAACTTATTATTAAACTCCATGAGGGGAATTATGCTAGGATTCGCTGGGGAACCCAGGGCCAACTGACTGAAAAGATCCCGGTAAATAGGGGAGTGAGACAAGGGTGTGTGATGGCTCCAACTCTGTTCTCCCTCTTTATCAATGGGGTGGTAGACCATTTGAGGGAGGACCCTGCTGATGCCCCCGTCCTTGCAGGAGAGAAAACACCCACTCTCCTCTTTGCCGATGACACCCTTCTCATGTCAAAATCCCCCATGGGTTTGCAAAAACTGCTCGATCGTTTTTGCAAAGTTAGGGGGTTGTCAATAAATACTTCGAAAACAAAGTTGATGGTGCTGACTGCGAAAAAGAAACACAGGAGGGTAAACCTCTTGTTGAATGGCACTTCGCTGGAGGTGGTAGAAGAATTTGATTACCTCGGAGTGAGACTTTGTAATAATCTGAGATGGTCTGCCCATATCGCCAAAATGGTTTTAAATCTCAAAAGGGTTTCAGGAGTAATTTTTAAGAATCAGCGACGATCCATTAGTAGACCCATAGCTCCTACCCTGGCAGTTTATGAAGGGAAAGCACTGGCAGCGGCAGTATATGGTTCAGAACTTTGGGGGGCGGAAAATATAAAAGCTTTAGTAGTGGCGGAAAATAAATTTATTAGAGATATGGTTTCGCTACCCTTATCGTCCCCCTTGAAACCTTTATTTTTAGACCTGGGTAAAAAATCAATTTCTGATCTGGTGCAAATTCGCCCCTTGTTATTTTGGGTTCGTCTTAGAAGGACCCCTGAACTTTTTAACTATGCCCAGGTTTTGGATGAGCTGATTAGTTTGAATGTAGCCAATAAAATTAAATGGCTCAACAATTTAAAGAGGCTGGTGATATCTATAGGTCTGGAGGAGAGCTGGATTTCACAAATGCCACCTTCGAAACCAATTGTTAAAAAACTCTACTGGGATTGGGTTGTTGCAAAAGAACTCAGGAATCCAAATTGGGGTCATTTAACTAGTGCCTTCCTTGACCATAAGCCTCTTAGAAAGTTAGAGCCTTTCATGGATTTCATCCAGGTCCCTCGCGATAGAACATTGTTTTTGAAATTCAGATATGGTATTTTACCCCTTAACTCATTCAAAGAAGGTTGGAAAGTATATAGAGGAACAGAGCTAAAATGTCCAGGTTGTTCCTGCCCGAAAGAATCAATGGGCCACTTCCTATTTGCATGTGTAGCTTACAAACAACCGAGAGAAAGATGGTTGAAACCTGTTTGTAGGAATTTAGGGGTGAGGGACCATAAAATAGCCATGCGTATCATTCTAACTAATGTCACTTCAATGCATATGGTTTGTGGGGTGGCCAAATATGTGGCGAATGCTTGGTTCATCAGGTCAAAACTTTTACCCGATGTCTGAAATGTTACATGTATAGTTATTTTTGTTCAATGTATACGGGTTGGAATATGTTAATGTATTTCGGATACTGTATAATTGTACTTTTATGAAATTTGTTTCGAATAAAGTATATATTGTTTGATATGGTGTTTTATACCTATATAAGGGCATGAATCGGGAAAATTACAATAGGGTCCTAAAATGGTACACAACACTACATTGGTCAGATATTGTGAGACCTGTATGGCTTCTCTCAATGAGACAATATACACTAGCCACAGCCTTAGTCTTTTTTGGTTTTGCAGAACATTGCCTAGCGAAATGACCAGCTTTGCCACAATAAAGACATAGGTTTAATTTGAGGTGACGTACCTTTTCCACATTCGAAATTGGACCCCTTATACCTCCTATTTGCTTAGGTTTAGTATCAAGAGTCTCACTGTCTGACTCCTTCTCGGTTTTGAGAACAATTACTCTGGTGTCACTGCGAGATCGGTCACTCTTTCACTCGCGCAATCGGTGATCTAGCTTAACCACAAGATCAATAAAATCTGCACAATAACCGGGCAGATCAACAAAAGGGGATCAATTGTTTCTATTAAAGAAACTGCCCACTTAGCAGATACACCTCCCAAATAAGAGATTACAAAAGCTACTTTAGCAGCGTCATTGGGGAAAGCCTGGGGTTTACATAGGAAATTAAATTGGCATTGACTCAAAGGCTGCAAATATAGTACTTTGAGATACACCTGGACATCACGGGTAGCGGTTGTTGTTTATTTGGTGATCGGGGCACCTTTTTGCATCGTTTTTATTTAGAAACATGCCACAGGTACAATACTACACAATTTTTGAAAGGATTCATAATATTTCAGTTACCACATCCGAGTTAGTTCACTTCATCAACAATTATATTACAGCCGGGTACTATTTTATTTCTTACAGATTTTATAGCGATAGAGAATAGTACCTCCTGATTGTCACGCATCATATACATGTGGAAGAGTATTCATAAGGTGAGACACTATCATATTATCCTGTATTGCTTAATGAGGCTGTGCTCTAATTAGTACGGGTGAACAGCCTTTACAACAAAACTTTTACAACGCACTACCATTACGACGCAACTTTTACAACGCAAACTATTACAACGCATTGCTCTGGGGGGCGCTCTAGGATAGGGAATAGGTTCATTTACTATCCCTAGTGTCCACGGGGACTGGAGTTGGAATAGTAAATTAAACTATTCACTATCCAGCGCCCAAAAGCACTATGCGTTGTAATGGACTGTGTTGTAATACTTACGTTGTAAAGGCATGCGATGTAAATGCATGCGTTGTAACGTCATACATCCAATAGTACGGTCCTTATGTGTTTATACGCGGTGTTTCGGGATCATTGTCACAGCGTGATTTGTTGCAATTGGACCAGCTTTTTGATATTGTGGTAGGGTGAGAATGACACTTGATCAGATGGTTCTATTTTGGCAGACCGTTAATTAATAAGATATAAGCAATTTTTTCTGAAATTCATTTACTCTTGTGTTGTATTTATTTGGATGACGCCAAATTAACTTATTGTCATCCTATAACTGATCGTTTGAGCCCTGTTGCCTCTCTTGCTAGGTCATGGGAATTCCCAGCATACCCCAAAAAATGTTTGCAGATTTTTCTTATCACTAGGTCAGTCATTACGATCATTTATAGGATTATTTTTAATTTATATCTGCTTACAGTGCATTCTTAAAGCTGCAGAAATTGCACCTCGCATCCACATTTGCGGTTACTACCATCAGTTCTCTGGTTCATCATAACATCTGAATATTTGGTGAGTGGTTACCTTTTAAGAATTAAACGGATGGTTGCCCATGATACATATTATTGTTTCATATTAGTTGATAGGATCAATATATTATGTCATAATAAGACTAATTCCCTGTATTTGACCATGAGGGTAGGACTCTGTTCGTATTAACCTAGCTACTGGTAGCATGTCCTTGTATTACATCTGGTCTTCTGTTAGTATTGCTCTGGTGTGGACCATTTTGTCGGCTTAGAAATTTTCTAAATCTTCCATCCTTCTCGTTTTTTCCTTGTCTTCTCTTTGATTAACTTCTATTCATAAATGTACCCATTATCCCTCGCACTTGGCTTGTAAAAAATGTTTTTTATATGTATATATTCATGTATTATGTGAGCACTGCACACATGTATTGCTTATATATGTGTTTCAGGTGGTGAGGATGTACATACGGTTTTTTGATTGTCACAATATGATCATGTCCTTGTTGTGTCTTCCATTCTATGTTGTAGATATTTTGTTCATGTCACATTGTAATTGTTGCACTTTTTGTGTGTGTACCTTGTGGTTTTTTATGATCGTTTTCAGCCCTGACGAAGTTACGGAAAGTAACTAAACGCGTTGGCTGTCTGTTTTATCTGGTATAATTACCAAAATAAAGAAGAAAACTGTTTGGATTAAAAACATCGTCTCTGTGATTTCAATGAGTGTGCCTTCCGCCTTTTGATGAAAAAAATAAATAAAAAATATAGTACTGTCGCATGAAATATTCTGGAGCTTCTAAGAGCATGGGGTTAGATGTAATGACAGATATGTGCAGATTCTGGTCAGTGGTTGTAAACACCCCTCTCTGAAATGGTTCTCCGAACAAAGCTGGGTTAAAACTGCGCAACTATCCTTGGGTTTAGCATCCCTCCTTTTTATAAAATGTGTACTCTCTAGTTGCAACTCTTCTTTAAGTGTTGCATTTTCTTATTTTAACCTATTCAGATCTAGTTGCAACTGCTGCATTAACTTAGACAGATTGTTAGCGTCATTGAGATCCCCTGATAAGGCATGTGCTAGGTAATCCGTGAATATTTGGTCTTGATTGGTCATGACGCCGCCCGAAAGGAATGTTAGGCGTGTAGCTTAGCCTGCTTTCATAAGCAAACTATCTGGATTACAGAGGATTACAATGGGACGGCGATGAAAGTTCCCGAATGCTCCAGAGACTTGCCCTCAGTTTACAGGAGGAAACACTGCTTCAGTGGCAAATCCCAGGGGGAAGGGGGTTGGGATGGAGAGAGCACTTACAGTCAAAGCTGCTGTGGCTCGTCCACTCAACAGCAACACTGCAGCAGGCATTCACACCAGTCTGATGAATGGTACCGGCAGATATGGTACCTTTAGACTTGCTGTTGATTTGTTTTCATTTACATTGTCTGTAGAGGCTCCGTTATCAAAATGTACACAACGGTAGGGAGTACGATTTCAGCATCAAACCCACAACCAAATTTGGATGGGATAAACTTCACCCAAGTCTGCTCTGGCAAAGTCCTGAACAAAAACGCAGGTTATCTTTGTTTGAAGCACGATGTTGCGAATAAGCTCAGCGCATACTAAAATCAAGTCCGATAATGCATCTCTCCTTTTCTTCTTGTTCTTTTTCTATCCAGGTGCGAGACTAATGTGATACGTTCTTTGCAGTGAGGTAAAAGAGAGAGGATCAAGGGACCTGGCAAAACAGAGTCCTGGAAGCTGGGAAACAGATAAGTAGCAGGCGAAGAGGCTAGGCGAAGGAGCAGTGTGGATGGTCTTTAAATAAGACTGCTTTAGAACGTTCATAAAGCTCACATTCTAACTGTTTCTAACAAGGAATATGTGCAGATACCAGGACATGTAGAGCTGTAACAACTCAGCGCTATAACTCAGTGCCTTAACCCATCAGACATTCAATTGAACTGCAAGCTGTTAAAAGTTATTAAAGCATTATGAATCTGCCTGAAAAAGCACATAAATTTAACTGACAATATAATCAAATTTTTTAGTATCTGAATTGTAATTTTAACTCTCATGGAAAGAAATCAAATGGGTTTTTGACAATTTTTTAAAAATAAAGTTTTTATGCAACATTGTTACGGTTTTAATTAACCAAACAAAGATTTCCAAATAAAAAAAGAGAGATATTTAACTTGATGAGGCCGCCTTCTAGAAGGTGCTTTAGAATGTTCACAAAGGTTGCATTCTGATTGGTTATAGCAAGGAAAAGGTGGTGGATGATTAATTTGATGAGGCTGTCTTCTGGAAGGTGTTCTAGAATGTTCACAAAGCTCCTATTCTAATTGCTTACAGCAAGGAAAAGGTGCAAGGGACTCATTTGATGAGGGCTGTCTTCCAGAATGTTAATGTTGATGTTGCCTATGCCTGTTGCCTGATGCTTATTCTGGTGGATTTTCTGGATGTTTTCATAGCACCTGAAACATGACCTTGCATATGCATGATAAAACATTTGTAAAAGGTATTAAGCCTTTTGAAACAAACCAGGGAACACCAGCTGCAGCTAGCTATTAATAACAGCATGTAATATGGTCAAATGTCAGGGAACAAGACGTTTGTTCATTCATAAGTGGTGGGAGGAATGATATGAGTCATGCTAGTATATTGTGATAGTCAAGAGAGGTGAGCTGTGGCAGGAACCCTGACAACATATACATTAATTTAAATAAAATTAGGAACACATTATTTTATGTCTGTGTTATATATGGATTATTGGGTAGGTGTATATATATATATATATATATATAAATTATTTTATTTTATTTTTTTATTTTATAGGCCCCGATGAAGTTCTTTCATTGGGACGTAAAGAGTTGGCAGGGTCTGTCAAAAATTGGCTTGCAAATAAAGAAATCTGAAAATTCCATACATTTGGAGAACAACTTTTTCAGCAGAAATTCATGACCATCTGATTACAGCTCTTGCTCAATGGACATTTGCAGAAATCATGTAACAACTATTGTCCTCCCCTATACATAAGGGCCAATTACGATGGTTGCGAGACCGCCACCAACACCCCGCCGGTGGCTGCCTTACCGCCTACGCAAGAAAGTTCCCAGCCTCCCATATTACAATGGCGGGCGGTTTGTTTGAGGCGAAGGGGCTGTATGCCCTACAATGGTGGCACTGTAGTGAGTTGTGGGGGGTACCTATGTTGTCCCACTACATATTCCTGCACCATGTGGAAGGCAGCGCATGGTGCCTGTCACGTAGTGCAGTGATATGTAAAGTATCCCAATTTTGCATTGCGGTGTGTGCTGCAGCCAGCAGCACCCGCCGCAATGCAAAATATAGGCATTGGGACCGCCGTGGTAGCGGTCGCATTGTAATGCCTCTGCCGGGACCACCGACATCTGACGGGCGGTCCCGTTTACGACAGGGTGGCGGGCCATCCTAATCAGCCCCACTGTTCTCTTTTTAGGTCAAAGACTACCAGACAGTGGTTGCAAAGACATGATGGAGACATTCTGAAAGCTTCCCTGGGGATGCATTCCACCCATTGCTTACTATTGGCTTTGTGTTTTGTATCGCAATTTGCTATCTTTCGATTGGCTGGCTTTATTTGTTTTAGGCTGTCCAGCAGAACTTTGTCCCACTAGTGGAGTATAGCCTGTCTACCTGCCTACCATCTCTCTGACTGGCTTCTTGTATTCTACTACGAGTGCTCCGTTTCTGGGAACTTTTTCTTTTTTGTGAGTCATTCCACGAGAACGAATATGTTTTCAGTTTTCTCTCTTATATGGTAGTTCAAGACAGTAAATGTGCTGTGTTTCTTTGAAAAGGTTTCTTGACTCCTATCTTTCTGCTCCACTGAATCTACTTATCTCTGCCACTATCAGTTCATCAATCTTGATGCCTGTGAGGATAAATGTTCTGTCTACAAATGTATATAGTTTGGTCAGTGCTCTTTACCAATGGCATAATTTAAACAATCCACTTCCTCAATTTAAGGCCCATGCCATAGGCATTGGAAGTACGGGGTTAGGTGGGGGATGCTGAAGCACTCAAACACAACCATGCTGGAGTTAAGAAGTGAATGAGCAATAAATAAGCTTTAGAAAATGTTGGTAATATCGGGTCACATTTGCTGTGCATTCAAAGACAAGGGTCAAATGTTAGGCTCTGTCTTCCAAAGGAGCTTGGTGTTCTCTGACTGCAAAGTGAAAGGATGTATGGGACAATCTTGCTGGGTACTGACATTCGTAAGGAAAGGCTGTAGGATGTTATTTCTTTCTAGCACACAAAAAAAGTTAAATTCCAGTGAACTAACTGTACAAATATTCAAGAATATATCATTAATAGAAAAGCACAAATAAACTAAATACTTTTGTAATTCTGAAGCATAGTTGAAATTCTTTTTTTAAATACAATCAAAACAAAATCAATATACTAGGTTTTTCCAATTTTCACACACTATAGTTTGTGTGCGGAATAGTTTTATTAATAGCCTGTGCAAATGCAATGGTCATTTCAGTGGAAAATGTGTTTTATGTAACAGACTGTGTGCTACCACATCTTCCATTAGTAATATATTTGCGACAGTGTGCTCCAAAATGTACCACCAGCTACATACTACATCCTTACCACTCTAATACTGAATACATTTGTTACACTTATTTGTGTGACACATGTAGTTTGCAGTTTGACTTCAGTGGTATAACAGGAATGGCAGCAGCCCACCTCTGATAATTGTTCCAGCACCACAAGCGCATGCCAATTACGAAATGTCAATCGCACATGAGCCCTTGTTGGTATATTTCTTTTCAACTATCCTGCAGATAATGTAGGAAACAGCACACTGCAAATTTCATATAATTTGTTCATATATCTGCTGCGCATTTCTCAGCTTCTACTTTCTTATTAAGTCCTGGAAAAGACTAGTCTTCATCAATGAAGCATATGTACAAATTACTGTATTACTATCTGTAATTTACATCTTGACCAAACATAATTACGGATGATAATGGGACCTACTGAAAACAGTGCAGGGAAACATTAAGAAAACTTTCCACAAGAATCTAAAAATACACTATGATATAATCAAAAGCAATAAAAAGAACTGTGTGCAGACATTGGAAACAATTAGATTAAACACCCAAAATTCTCCTTTTACCAACAACACTTAGAGTGCAAGTGTCAGTAAAGCAGGGGGTCTGTGTCAGTGAGTTTTTATAGCACCTGCTATCTTTAACTGAGGCTGTTTCTAAGTATTCCTAATGTTTACAGACAATAGACTAACTGAATAAGGAGGTTGTGAGGCCTAAGCTTTCATTTCATTCCAGCTCAGTAATCAAGCTACACACTTGACTCACTAAAGGTAGCGACAGCAAGCAGAGTTGGCCCACCCCAGGGCGAGTAAGATGGATAACTAAGAGATGGCGTAGCACAGTACTGTCCAATCTGCATCTCTTCTAGAAACTAGGGGCATAACTTAGAGAGCAGTATGGAATGAGACCCTCAAAATAAATCTACGACTCCACACCATGTACATGCTTTGCTTCACCTACACCCACCTTACATCTACCTTCTCCCTGATTCCCACCCTGCTGGTATCAATACAGCACCAGGCCACACCACAGACCGTACTTTTTGGCCCCTTGGAAAATGCTTTCGGGTATCCATGCTGCACAACATAACTAAAAACCATTGCGATATCCAATAGGTCACAAAAGCGAGACCTTGGAAAGCCAACTGGTCACAAAGGCGAGATCTATTGGCTTTGCCAATGCTTGTTTAGTTTTGACAGAGCCCGGCCCTGGCTGGTCTGAGCGCACTTCCTCTCTTCTGAACAGGTCTCCTGATCATTTCGCCTGCCCCTCGCAGCAGAATCTCTAAACTTGACCTCGTACGGCCTGTCCCTCACAAATGAATCCTTAAACATGTCCCCTGATCGCCTTCCCCCTCAGACCCGAAACTCTAAAACCCGTTCTTCGCCACTGATCCAGTTTTCTTTTTTATGACCCTCAAACTGAGCGCCGTTACGAAAATTATCTCTCAACCTTGTAAATTTAAAGCTTTAGTGTTATTTGTATTTTTAAAGGTACCACACAAATAATTCGTACCTCGGGAAACCTGACCCAAAAACGAGATGGTCGCTGCCCTTACTCATCACCAGAGCACGCCTGCCCCTCTCTATAATAAACACCATCGCCTATCTATCTGCCCGTTTCACGAACGCCCTCCATCCTCCCATCTCAGCTCATGCAACCCGGCCTCTGCTCCTCCCCGTCCGTCTTGTTTGTCTGTCTGTCCCCGTGAGCCACCTCTACTACTAGCCGCTAGATGGCGCGTGCTGCTCTCTGCCGGGCCCCGAGCCTTGCGCATTAAACATGCCGCACCGCTGGCCCTGCGTCCGCCACGGGCCCCCGCTCCTCACTCACCCGCCGCGCGCTGCTCTTCCCGCCTCGCGGGGCTGTGGACCGGGGAAGCCATGCTCGCTCAGCCCGGCTCTCTGTCCGGGAGGTGGGGGGTCCCCCACCCCGGTAGGTGGCTCCTCCACGGGGCCTCCGCCGCAGCTCGGGGCCTCGGGCCCGGCGTCTCCCCGAATCCAGCTGCCCTCCCGGGCCCCGGCGTTAGATTTCGGTGGCGGCTGGGCGCGGTCCTGGTGGCGGAGCGGGCCCGGAGGGGCTCCAATTGTGGCCCGCGGTGAGGCAGGGTCCGCGCGCTAGCTGCAGTACGAGAAGATGGAGGAGGGCCCTGCACACACTGGGGGCAAGGAGGGGCCACTGCGGGCCTGCGAGGGGGAGGAGCCGAGGAGGGGAGAGAACGGAGAGGCCCCTGACCCGGGGAGGGGCCGGGGATGAGGAGAGGCCCCAGGGGCCGGGGGCAGGCTCAGAACCGCAGCGGGGTGGAAAGGGAGGGCCCCTGTCGAGGCGAGCGCGTGAAGGAGCCCTCAGGGGCCTGAGGCGGAGCTACAGCAGCGCAGGGCGAGGGGACGTGAAAATATACATTTATCTTATAGACGTATATATCGCGCCTCGGGTCCTTAATAAGGCGCACCGGCTCAAGGAGCAGTATAATGAATTTAATAGATGCCTACATCCGTATGCCCACTCGATTGTGCTGAACATAATACATGAGAGAAGCCACCGCTTCACACACAAGGAGGTTTTACAAAATGCGCGCACACGAACGCAGGGCCAAGTGGATAATTCTTCGACAGCGTCCATGTCCTTAAAATACTGAATTCAACATAAATAGATCATGTTTGATGTGCAGGTGATGTCTGTAAGACTTCGTGGGCCTCACCTGGGGGTTGCAGACTCGACACGAGGATGTAGTAATAATGAAATGCAAAGTAATATAAAATTGAATCTAATAGTATTATATAACATTCCCTCGTTTAAGAGGAGCATAAGGACTTAAGTATTCGGCGGCCTTTTATACAGAATAAAATACAAATAAATGACGGGTTTTGCGTACAAGGTTTGTATAGAACACATCTAATGTCCGATGCAGTAGTTTCAACAGTACCTTAAAATATCACATAAAAAAACGAAAATGTTTTTATTTATTGGCTTTAGTATCGCGCCCTTGTATACACAATAACGCTTCAGAGCGCATATACATTTAGACGGGGATTGGGAGTTAGGTTTGAGTATGTGGAATAGTTTGTAGGGATTATAAAATGGCATCAAAGCCATTTGGACAGGGATGTGCTGGAAAAGTGACAGGTACGTGTGTGAAGCCAAACAATGAACTAACGTACACCCCCGAAGAACTAATCAACACGGCAATGTCCATCAGTACAAACATACATGAATGTAATGCTCTACATACAACCATAACGGGTTTTACCTAACTGGTTACATCCTGCCGTTGTAACAAGTATATGCAATGCAATAGGTCTCGCATTAGGAAAGTTTGAGCTATTGGTATTGTAAATGACAAATTTTGTTTTCATGTGTTGGTTTTGAAAATAGCTAAATTAATAGCTTTGTCATTTACAATGCCAATAGTTTTAACTTTTGCAAATGTGACACCTATAGCATTTGTAATACAATATGTGTTGTATTTACGTGACTTAGATGTATTGATATTACAAATAACAATGGCATTTATTTTTAGGTCTCGCCTGTCGATGCGCATGCGCATCGAGCTTGCGAGCCTATTGCGGCTTAAACAACCTTTAACTAGCAAGCAAGGAATCGTGGCGATTCCTTGCAGTGCCCGTGACTTTTAAGCTCAATGCGCATGTGCATTGAGCTTAAAAGCGCGTGCACATCAGTTCCCTCAGCCGCAATCGCCGTCTGTTCCCTCAGCCGCATTCCTCCGACACCTTTTGAAGTGAAGCTTAGCTTCACTTCAAAGGCCCCGGCTTCTTCACACCCACATGCCGCTCTCCCCGCTCCGCCCCCTTCCCTGCCCGCCGTGTGCATTTCTCCTACACCCCCTCCCCACAGCAATGCCCTCCGTCTGTTTTACAATTTGAAGAGGTAATCGGAGTGCCTCCTCACATTTCACTTCACTGCCTTCCAACCTCATGGTTGAAACTTTAGTCACCATCTCCTGTTTGTCGTACCCCAAGCAGCGGTGCCCGCACTACAAATCCTTCTGTTATGCCACATCTCTCAGCTTACAGATTCCTTCGCTCTTTCTTTTACTCTCCACGTTTCTGCCTCTTTCACTCTCTCTTCCAACTCTCTCCCCCCTCTCCATTTACTTACACAAATCTCGCAGATACCCCAAGCAGCAGTGCCCGCACTACCAATCCTTCTGTTATGCCACATCTCTCAGCTTACAGATTCCTTCGCTCTTTCTTTTACTCTCCACGTTTCTGCCTCTTTCACTCTCTCGTCCAACTCTCTCCCCCCTCTCCATTTACTTACACAAATCTCGCAGATACCCCACGCAGCAGTGCCCGCACTACCAATCCTTCTGTTATGCCACATCTCTCAGCTTACAGATTCTCACTTTCTTTTCCTCTCAACGTTTCTGCCTCTTTCACTCTCTCTTCCAACTCTCTCCCCCCTCTCCATTTACTTACACAAATCTCGCAGATACCCCAAGCAGCAGTGCCCGCACTACCAATCCTTCTGTTATGCCACATCTCTCAGCTTACATATTCCTTCGCTCTTTCTTTTACTCTCCACGTTTCTGCCTCTTTCACCCTCTCGTCCAACTCTCTCCCCCCTCTCCATTTACTTACACAAATCTCGCAGATACCCCACGCAGCAGTGCCCGCACTACCAATCCTTCTGTTATGCCACATCTCTCAGCTTACAGATTCGCACTTTCTTTTCCTCTCAACGTTTCTGCCTCTTTCACTCTCTCTTCCAACTCTCTCCCCCCTCTCCATTTACTTACACAAATCTCGCAGATACCCCAAGCAGCAGTGCCCGCACTACCAATCCTTCTGTTATGCCACATCTCTCAGCTTACAGATTCCTTCGCTCTTTCTTTTACTCTCCACGTTTCTGCCTCTTTCACTCTCTCTTCCAACTCTCTCCCCCCTCTCAATTTACTTACACAAATCTCGCAGATACCCCAAGCAGCAGTGCCCGCACTACCAATCCTTCTGTTATGCCACATCTCTCAGCTTACATATTCCTTCGCTCTTTCTTTTACTCTCCACGTTTCTGCCTCTTTCACTCTCTCTTCCAACTCTCTCCCCCCTCTCCATTTACTTACACAAATCTCGCAGATACCCCAAGCAGCAGTGCCCGCACTACCAATCCTTCTGTTATGCCACATCTCTCAGCTTACAGATTCGCACTTTCTTTTCCTCTCAACGATTCTGCCTCTTTCACTCTCTCTTACAACTCTCTCCCCCCTCTCCATTTACTTACACAAATCTCGCAGATACCCCAAGCAGCAGTGCCCGCACTACCAATCCTTCTGTTATGCCACATCTCTCAGTTTACAGATTCCTTCGCACTTTCATTTACTCACCACGTTTCTGCCTCTTTCACTCTCTCTTCCAACTCTCTCCCCCCTCTCCATTTACTTACACAAATCTCGCAGATACCCCAAGCAGCAGTGCCCGCACTACCAATCCTTCTGTTATGCCACATCTCGCAGCTTAGATTCCTTCGCTCTTTCTTTTACTCTCCACGTTTCTGCCTCTTTCACTCTCTCTTCCAACTCTCTCCCCCCTCTCCATTTACTTACACAAATCTCGCAGATACCCCAAGCAGCAGTGCCCGCACTACCAATCCTTCTGTTATGCCACATCTCTCAGCTTACATATTCCTTCGCTCTTTCTTTTACTCTCCACGTTTCTGCCTCTTTCACTCTCTCTTCCAACTCTCTCCCCCTCTCCATTTACTTACACAAATCTCGCAGAAACCCTAAGCAGCAGTGCCCGCACTACCAATCCTTCTGTTATGCC
This sequence comes from Lissotriton helveticus, assembly GCF_964261635.1. Taxonomy (NCBI): domain Eukaryota; kingdom Metazoa; phylum Chordata; class Amphibia; order Caudata; family Salamandridae; genus Lissotriton; species Lissotriton helveticus. The sequence goes on from NC_136070.1 coordinate 557,921,666, forward strand.
ACATCTCTCAGCTTACATATTCCTTCGCTCTTTCTTTTACTCTCCACGTTTCTGCCTCTTTCACTCTCTTCCAACTCTCTCCCTCCTCTCCATTTACTTACACAGAGCAGGTACAGCACAGGCAGCAACAGTGCAAGCTTCCCTCACACACAGAGCAGGTACAGCACAGGCAGCAACAGTGCAAGCTTCCATCACACACGGAGCAGGTACAGCACAGGCAACAGCAGTGCAAGCTTCCCTTACACATGGAACAGGTACAGCACCCACAGCAGCAGTGCAAGCTTCCCTCACACACGGAGCAGGTACAGCACAGGCAGCAGCAGTGCAAGCTTCCCTCACACATAGATCAGGTACAGCACAGGCGGCAGCAGTGCAAGCTTCCCTTACACATGGAACAGGTACAGCACCGACAGCAGCAGTGCAAGCTTCCCTCACACACCGTCACACACCCTCAGCTTCACACACCCTCACTCACCCTCACACACACACACACACACACACACACATACAACAACAAAAGGAAGAAAAGAAATAAACTATCCTAATCCACACTCTAACTCCAAGATAGAAATCCTGAGTCCTAATTCACCCTAATAAACTAACAGCCTAATTCACCCTACAAATACACCCTCAATATACGCAACAGAAAGACATCCTAGAAAATAACAACCAAAGTAAAAATACGCGCAATGATGTTTATCAAGCTTCAGGTCACCAAACCAACAATTATTAGGACAAAATAACACCAACAAAAGAACGAAGAAATATCTGTCAGGATGCGAGGACGAGGATGTACAAACACAAAAGTAAAACAGCCTATTTTTAACTTGGGTAATAAACAAGCACTATTCATCCGGTAAATGGGACGGATTAAACACAATTGTCACGAGTTACACAAAAAGCCGTAGGCATATAACAATAGCAGTTCATCACACGGAATTACATCAAATATAAAAAACATATTACGCAACTTGGATTCAGCGCTAACATCATCAATAAACATTACATATGTCTCTTAGCTTCACAAAACAACTCGTAATACAATTAATACATTTGAAGTGTACAATATTCATGGCGAAAAGAGTACTTAGAAACTCAAAGAACAGCTCTTGTACGTCAAATAACAAACAACTGCTAATAATACATTACATAACACTTTGAGAAATTAAATACATTACATATCGAATAATAAAAACAAGACTTTAATTACATTACATAATCATTTCGAAATATTACAAACAAAAAAATACAATGTCAACATTATTAAAAATACACTCCTATTCATTCGTTAACTTAAACATACTATAGGTAGTAAATAAAAACAATTACTTACATATAAATTACATAAATAACTAAAATAATTACAATCGCTAACAAAATATGTCACTATTTATATAAATACACTCATAATTATTAACTAATTTATGCATACTATCAATACTACTTTAAATTAGATTAAAAAAACACGTCGAGGAAATCTCTTACCTATCATACGACGCACCAACAGCACACGAACAGGAACACGCCTTCCGCATCCGGCTATTCTCCATGTTCTGGAGAATTCCACCGATTACGTATGCAAATCGGAACGCGACGTCAAAAACGTAGCGCTCCGATTGGCTAAAAAAAATGTCAATCAAAAAAAAGACGTAACGGTAGGGAAAAGAAAAAAAAAAGTAGAACGCTAACCTGGTAAATGTAGGTAGCGTTAAGGTGGCGCTTTGCGTCAGACATTTTCATTAAAAAAAAAATGTTCAACCTCAACCCCTCACACTCAATCACCCTCAATCACCCTCAACACATCACCCTCACTCACCCTCACTCACCCTCAATCACCCTCACTCACCCTCACTCACCCTCACTCACCCTCACTCACCCTCACTCACCCTCACCCTCACTCACCCTCAATCACCCTCACTCACCCTCACTCACCCTCATTCGCCCTCACTCACCCTCACTCACCCTCACCCTCACTCACCCTCAACCCCTCACCCTCACCCTCCCTCAACCCCTCACCCTCACTCACCCTCAACCCCTCAGCCTCCCCCTCACTCACCCTCAACCCCTCACACTCAACACATCACTCACCCTCACTCTCACTCACCCTCAGTCACCCTCAATCACCCTCAACACCTCACCCTCACTCACCCTCAATCACCCTCACCCTCACTCACCCTCACTCACCCTCAACACCTCACCCTCAATCACCCTCACCCTCACTCACACTCAACCCCTCACCCTCACTCAGCCTCAACCCCTTACCCTCAATCACCCTCACCCTCACTCAGCCTCAACCCCTCACCCTCAACCCCTCATCCTCACTCACTCTCAACCCCTCACCCTCACTCACCCTCAACCCCTCACCCTCACTCACCCTCACTCAGCTTCATCCTCACTCACCCTCACTCACCCTCACTCACCCTCACTCAGCCTCACCCTCACTCACCCTCACTCACCCTCACTCACCCTCACCCACACTCACCCTCACCCTCACTCACCCTCAACGCCTCACCCTCACTCACTCTCAACCCCTCACCCTCACTCACCCTCAACACCTCATACTCACCCTCACTCACCCTCAACCGTTCCCCCTCAACCCCTCACTCACTCTCACTCTCACTCACCCTCACTTACCCTCACCCCCTCAGCCTCACCTTCACTCACCCTCACTTACCCTCAACCCCTCAGCCTCACCCTCACTCACCCTCAACCCCTCACCCTCACTCACCCACACTCACCCTCAACCCCTCACACTCACTAACCCTCACCCTCACTCACCCTCAACTCCTCACCCTCACTCACCCTCAACACCTCACCCTCACTCACCCTCACCCTCCCTCAACACCTCACCCTCAATCACCCTCACTCACACTCAACCCCTCACCCTCACTCACCCTCACCTTCACCCTCTCACCCTCAACCCCTCACCCTCACTCAATCCCTCAACCACCCTCAACCCCTCACCCTCACTCACCCTCACTCACCCTCACTCACACTCACCCTCACTCACCCCCACCCTCACTCACACTCACTCACCCTCACTCACCCTCACTCACAATCACCCTCACTCACCCTCAACACCTCACCCTCACTCACCCTAAACCCCTCACCCTCACTCACCCTCAACCCCTTACCCTCAATCACCCTCACCCTCACTCAGCCTCAACCCCTCACCCTCACTCACCCTCAACGCCTCACCATCACTCACCCTCAACCCCTCACCCTCACTCACCCTCCCTCACCCTCACTCACCCTCACTCACCCTCACCCTCACTCACCCTCACAACACATATTGTGTTACAATAGGTGTCACATTTGCAGAAGATAAAACTATCTAGAGATGTAGCATAACGACCAGAGCTGCCATAGAAGTCACGTAAATACTAAACATGTTGCATTCAAAATGCTATAGGTGTCACATTTGCAAACGTTATAACTATTGGCATTGTAAATGACAAAGCCATCAATATAGCAATTTTAACATCGCAAAAAAAAAAAAATTATGTCATTTACAAGACCAATAACTACAACTTTTCGAATGCGATACTTATTGCATTCCAACCCCACTCACACACGCAACGCCACTCACACACGCAACGCCACTCACACACGCAACGCCACTCACACACGCAACGTCACTCACACACGCAACGCCACTCACACACGCAACGCCACTCACACGCTACGCCACTCACACACGCTACGCCACTCACATACGCAACGCCACACACGCAACGCCACTCACACACGCAACGCCACTCACACACGCCACTCATCCACGCAACGCCACTCATCCACGCAACGCCACTCAGCCACGCAACGCCACTCATCCACGCAACGCCACTCATCCACGCAACGCCACTCTTCCATTTGCAAAAAGAAAAATGTCTAACTATTCTATTGCGAGACCTATTGCATTTCCAATGCTTGTTTAATAATTAATACTTAAATAAAAGTTATTGTAATTTATAATGGCAATAGCTTAAACTTTTGTAAATAACTTTTGTGAAGATTATGTTCAGTGCATTTTATTGTGACGAAAATCCAAGAACAGAAGTGAAATATTAACATCTTTTTGTGACATTTTTAATAAAGCTTGAAACATTGAGGGAACATATTTGAACCAGTTGTTGTTGAATGGTTACACAGATTGATGCTGTGGTGGTGCTGAGTGATGTTGTGGTGGCAACGAGTGATGCTGTGACGTTCAGTGATGCTGTGGTAGCGCATAGTGACTTTGTGGTGCCCCTGAGTGATGCTGTTGTTGTGCGATAGATAGATAGAGTGAGGGCGATAGATAGATGGAGTGAGGCGATAGATAGATGGAGTGAGGGCGATAGATAGATAGCGTGAGGGCGATAGATAGATAGCGTTAGGGTGATAGATAGATAGCGTGAGGGCGATAGATAGATAGATAGCGCGAGGGCGATAGATAGATAGATAGCGTGAGGGCGATAGATAGCGTGAGGGCGATAGATAGAGAGGGCGATAGAGTGAGGGCGATAGTAGATAGAGTGAGGGCGATAGATAGAATGAGGGCGATAGATATAGTGAGGGCGATAGATATAGTGAGGGCGATAGATGTGGTTGTGTGTGTGTGGTTATATGTGTGTTGTATGTGTGTGCGTGCATGGTTTTATGTATGTGAGTGAGGTTACAGAAGGATGTATGTGGAAGAGAGTAGCAGATCAGCATATTATAAGAGAACAGGGAGTTAAAGAAGGATGCATGTTGAAGAGATCAGCACAGGAGAAGAGAACAGGGAGTTAGAGAAGTAGGCGGTGGAAGGGAACAGCAGATCAGCACGGGAGAAGAGAACAGGGTTTTGGAGAAGGGGCGGGGTGGAAGAGAGCAGCAGATCAGGATGGGAGACCAGAACAGGGAGTTAAAGAAGGAGGCGGGTGGTAGAGAGCAGATCAGCACAGGAGAAGAGAACATGGAGTTAAAGAAGGAGGTGGGTTTTAGAGAACAGCAGATCAGCACAGGAGAAGAGAACATGGAGTTAAAGAAGGAGGTAGTGTGGAAGAGAGCAGCAGACCAGCACAGGAGAAGAGAACATGGAGTTAAAGAAGGAGGCGGGGTGGAAGAGAGCAGCAGATCAGCACATGAGAAGAGAACAGGGAGTTAGAGAAGTAGGTGGATGGAAGATAGCTTAAAGATTATTACAGGAGAAGAGAACATAGAGTTAAAGAAGGAAGCGGGTGGAAGAGAACAGCAGATTAGCACATGAGAAGAGAACAGGGAGTTAGAGAAGGGGGCGGGGTGAAAGAGAACAGCAGTTTAGCACAGGAGAAGAGAAAAGGGAGTTAGAGGAGGAGGCGGGTGAAAGAGAACAGCAGATCAGCACGGGAGAAGAAAACTGGGAGTTAGAGAAGTAGGCGGATGAAGATAGCTTAAAGATTATCACAGGAGAAGAGAACAGGGAGTTAGTGAATGATGCTGGAGGAAGAGAGCAGCAGATCCGCATGTGAGAAGAGAACAGGGAGTTAGAGAAGGAGGTTGTGGAAAGGAACAGCAGATCAGCACAGGAGAACAAAACAGGGAGTTAAAGGAGGAGGTGGGGTGGAAGAGAGGAACAGATCAGCACAGGAGAAGAGAAGCGAACTGGGATTTAAAGAAGGATTTGGGGTGGACAAGAGCAGCAGATCAGCACAGGAGAAGAGAAGAGACCAGAGGGTTAAAGAAGGAGGTGGGGTGGAAGATAGCAGCAGATCAGCACAGGAGAAGAGACCAGGGAGTTAAAGACTGAGGCGGGTGGAAGAGAGCAGCAGATTAGTACAGGAGAAGAGAACAGGGAGTTAAAGAGGGAGGCGGGTATAAGATAGCAGCAGATCAGCACAGGAGAAGAGAAGAGAACTGGGAGCTAGAGAAGAAGGCAGTTGGAAGGGAGCATCAGTTCAGCTCAGGAGAAGAGAAGAGACTAGGGAGTTGGAGAAGGAGGTGGGTGGAAGAGAGCAGCATAACATCACAGCAGAAGAGGACAGGGAGTTAAAGAAGGAGGTGGGGTGGAAGTGAGCAGCAGATTAGCACAGGAGAAGAGAACAGTGAGTTAGAGAAGGATGCGATGTGGAAGAGAGCAGCAGATCAGCATAAGAGAACAGGGAGTTAAAGAAGGAGGCGGGTAGAGGAGAGCAGCAGATCAGCACAGGATAAGAGAACAGGGAGTTAGAGAAGGAGGCAGAGTGGAAGAGAGCAGCAGAAGAGAAGAGAAGAGAACAGGGAGTTAGAGAAGGAGGTGGGTGGAAGATAGGAGCAGATCAGCACAGCAGAAGAGAACAGGGATTTAAAGAAAGATTTGGGGTGGAAGAGAGCAGCAGATCCGCAGAGGCTAAGAGAACATGGAGTTAAAAAGGATGCGGTGGAAGAGAACAGCAGATCGGCACAGGAGAAGAGAACAGGGAGTTAAAGAAGGAGGCGGGGTTGAAGAGAGCAGCAGATTAGCACGGGAGAAGAGAAGAGAACGGAGTTAGAGAAGGAGGTGGGTGGAAGAGATGAGCAAATCAGCACAGCAGAAGTGAACGGGGAGTTAAAGAAGGAGGTGGGGTGGAAGAGAGCAGCAGATTAGCACAGGAGAAGAGAACAGTGAGTTAAAGAAGGAGGCGGGTTTGAAGAGAGCAGCAGATTAGCACAGGAGAAGAGAACAGTGAGTTAGAGAAGGAGGCAGAGTGGAAGAGAGCAGCAGAAGAGAAGAGAAGAGAACAGGGAGTTAGAGAAGGAGGTGGGTGGAAGATAGGAGCAGATCAGCACAGCAGAAGAGAACAGGGATTTAAAGAAGGATTTAGGGTGGAAGAGAGCAGCAGATCCGCACAGGCTAAGAGAACATGGACTTACAAAGGATGCGGGTGGAAGAGAACAGCAGATCGGCACAGGAGAAGAGGACAGGGAGTTAAAGAAGGAGGTGGGGTGGAAGTGAGCAGCAGATTAGCACAGGAGAAGAGAACAGTGAGTTAGAGAAGAATGCGATGTGGAAGAGAGCAGCAGATCAGCATAAGAGAACAGGGAGTTAAAGAAGGAGGCGGGTGGAGGAGAGCAGCAGATCAGCACAGGATAAGAGAACAGGGAGTTAGAGAAGGAGGCAGACTGGAAGAGAGCAGCAGAAGAGAAGAGAACAGGGAGTTAGAGAAGGAGGTGGGTGGAAGATAGGAGCAGATCAGCACAGCAGAAGAGAACAGGGATTTAAAGAAAGATTTGGGGTGGAAGAGAGCAGCAGATCCGCAGAGGCTAAGAGATCATGGAGTTAAAAAGGATGCGGTGGAAGAGAACAGCAGATCGGCACAGGAGAAGAGAACAGGGAGTTAAAGAAGGAGGCGGGGTTGAAGAGAGCAGCAGATTAGCACAGGAGAAGAGAACAGTGAGTTAGAGAAGGAGGCAGAGTGGAAGAGAGCAGCAGATCAGCACGGGAGAAGAGAAGAGAACGGAGTTAGAGAAGGAGGTGGGTGGAAGAGATGAGCAAATCAGCACAGCAGAAGTGAACAGGGAGTTAAAGAAGGAGGTGGGGTGGAAGAGAGCAGCAGATTAGCACAGTAGAAGAGAACAGTGAGTTAAAGAAGGAGGCGGGTTTGAAGAGAGCAGCAGATTAGCACAGGAGAAGAGAACAGTGAGTTAGAGAAGGAGGCAGAGTGGAAGAGAGCAGCAGAAGAGAAGAGAAGAGAACAGGGAGTTAGAGAAGGAGGTGGGTGAAAGATAGGAGCAGATCAGCACAGCAGAAGAGAACAGGGATTTAAAGAAGGATTTGGGGTGGAAGAGAGCAGCAGATCCGCACAGGCTAAGAGAACATGGAGTTACAAAGGATGCGGGTGGAAGAGAACAGCAGATCGGCACAGGAGAAGAGAACAGGGAGTTAAAGAAGGAGGCGGGTTTGAAGAGAGCAGCAGATTAGCACAGGAGAAGAGAACAGTGAGTTAGAGAAGGAGGCAGAGTGGAAGAGAGCAGCAGATCAGCAGCACATGAGAAGAGAAGAGAACATGGAGTTAGAGAAGGAGGCAGGGTGAAAGAGATCAGCAGTTCTGCATGGGAGAAGAGAACAGGGAGTTAGAGAAGTAGTTTGTTGGAAGAGAGGAACAGATCAGCACAGGGCAAGAGAACAGGGAGTTAAAGAAGGAGGTGGGGTGGAAGAGAGCAGCAGATCAGCACAGGAGAAGAGAATAGAATAGCGAGTTAGAGAAGGAGGTGTGGTGAAAGTGAGCATCAAATCAGCAGAAGTTAACATGGAGTTGCAATGCAATATGTTTCTCATTTGGAAAGTTTGAGCTATTGCTATTGTAAATGAACAATTTTATTTTAATGTTTTGTTGGGGAAAATAGTGAAAATAATTGCTTTGTCATTTACAACGCTAATAGTTATAACTGTTGCAAATGTGACACCTATAGCATTTGAATGCAATATGTGTTGTATTTATGTGACTTACATGTATTGATATTACAAACACTGGTTTGGATTTGGAGGGTGGAGTTGGAGTTGGAGGGTGGAGTTGGAGGGTGGATTTGGAGGGTGGAGTTGGAGGGTGGAGTTGGGGAGTTGGCTTTTGATTTGGAGGGTGGAGTTGGCTTTTGATTTGGAGGGTGGATTTGGAGGGTGGAGTTAGAGGGTGGATTTAGAGGCTCATGGCCAATGCTATATGGAAGTACCCTGAAACCCTTTGGGTTTGACAGGGAAGAAACTCCTTTACACCGAGTTTGGTGAGGGCAGAGGGCTGTAGGGGGTCCGCAGTCCATGGCTTAACTCCTCGTGGCCCTACAATTTTGGATCATACTGGATGGCAATTTGTCTTTCAACCTCTGATCAGTAAGGACACTTCTTAGCATTTCCTGTGCCCTAACCTTGAGGAAATTTCAGTCTCTGCTCCCTTCTTACTGAAGCATATTTATAATCCAGGCAGTGGTGTCATCCCATCCAACTCAACCGGCCCACATATCCAATAGCTCAGCTGCAAACTATCCAGAATGCAATGATCAGGCAGAATCGTGGTCTTTCTCACCTGGACTCTGCCTGTGAACACCTCCTCGATCTACAATTGTTCAACATGGATCAGGGAAGCACTTTTAATACGGTCACCGTGTCACACAGTGATGTTCAATGAATGGAGCCCATGATTCTTCATAATAGTTTTGTTAGGCACACTACTCCCCTTTCCCTTGTTCTACTTCTGCATATTTGCTAAAGATGCACCTCCTTCACAAAGTGTGGCATACTTAAACTTTTTTTCAGCCAAAATGTGGAACAGCTTGCTGGCCTCTCTTCATAGCCAGACTATATTCTCTTTAGAAAACAGTGCACAATCTGGCTGTCTAGCTTTTCTGCTTAAGCTTTACACAGTGCTCTCGGACGAAGTAATATCATCCCACAGGCTGCAGAGATACCATGCATGGGCATAGTTGCACACTTCAGTCGTTTTTTTTAATGATTATTTGATGGCCATTTCTGTCCACTACCATCTGCTCTACATGCCTAAAACGACTCTGCTTGATGAGGTCTTAAGCAACCTACTCTACTGAAATTGCTCACTTCTTTGCAACTACCCCTTCAATTCATTCAAAGAGTCTTTAAAATTGTTGCTTTCACCCTATTAAACCTTCCAGGAGACACCTTAAACTTCCTTTAGACATGCAGCAGACCGCTTTTATGGTGTTCAGCAGCTTCCATCAAGGAAAAAGATTCACTCTACTCCTTTCTTCCAATCACCGGCCAACTAAGGGGAAACAGGAGAGTGCGACGACGAGGCTCAGAAAATAGTAGATGAAGGGGGAAGTAAAACTGATGAAAGTGGGGTTCTGGGAGAAAGATGAAAGCAGAAAATGTGGGTGGTGGCTCTTGCAATGTAGTGCCGCAACTAGGGCAGCGATGTGCAAGAGGGGCCGACAGATGACTGAATGAAGAGAGCAGCCAAGAGGGCATAGGGTGCAAGAGAGCAGGTGAAAGGGACAAAAGGATGCCTGTAGTCAGTGAGTTACTGTTTCACAATAAAAACGGCTAAATATTTTGAGTACAGACATTGTATTTATAGTTTGATTTGTGATATTAGGTATACTTTTTATTAAAATTAAGTTCCATGCGCCTGAAACTTGTGGTTCCTAAAAATTTGGATTGGCGCCGACAATTTTGATTAGTTTGACAGTCTCCATCTCCTGTACCAAAATGTCAGCCTGGCGGCCTGAAATGCATATCGACTAGAAAAGGATAGTACTGTGAACTACTTACACTTGGCTGCGGCCTGGAAACAACATAGCTGTAAACTCTATGGTCTGCTGTATTCACCATAAGTGGCCGGGCTGGAGGAGGACTGAACACGGCAGGAACACCCTCTTGTTCGTTAAGCCTGTCCTGGACAGCAGCCTGGAGAAGGAGGCACAAAATGTGAATAAAAATGCAGATGAGAGAGACAAGAAGAGAACATCGAAAGAAGCAGACAATCAGGAAAAAATGGTTCACAACAAGGAAGCTCAGATAACAAGTCTTCTTTAAAAATAGGCTGCCTGTGGGAGGGAGACTGATGATGTGATGACGGGCAGAAATGAGAAGCGGCCGTGAAGCAGGGGGCGGGGCAGCGGAACCCTTTGATGTAGCTCACGGCCTGGCGGCCGTGAAAGTGCAAGCAATTAGGGGGGAGGAGAAGTGAGGCCAGCACGCACTGCGCACGCTGAGGAAGCCTGTGGGAGGGAGGGTGATGGCTTTGATGTGGGGAAATGCACGTGCTTGTGTTCACGTGATTTCACGTGAACTGTTTGAAATCCGCCCGATGGTTTGAGAACTTATTTTGCCCACTAAAATTCTCCCCTATCCATTCCTGCGGAATGGGATAGGCTCAACCTAATAAATCATCAGTGGTCTGTCAGACCACTTTAACTCTTGTCAGCAAGTAAATTAGAACCATAAAGGGGGCCCAAATTTCCAAAGTCCCCAAACCACTAAATTGTATTAAGCACTGTACATAAAATGTATGTTGAGCAGTAGTGGCGGGTACCCGATCAGTTACTTAAGAATGTAAGGTAGAGCGGGAAGTTTTCAGGTTTTGGCTTAAGAATCTAGGAGACTTTAGTGTGTGCTGAGAATCTTCAACTGCTGTGATACTACTAATCTAGTGTTTGTGTAAGCAACAGTAATTGGTGGATTTCAAGTTGCTGGTAGGTCCTTGGCACATTGACCCGGGCATAATGAGTTCTGTAGGGGATAGCTTTACTGGTGAGGCATATTGTTGTGAACATGATGCTAGATGGCATTTCTTAGTTGTAATATTGCAGTTTTTAGCTAAGGGTCGGTGTAGTTGTGCTCTACTGGATTGCTTGAGGTTTGGGAACTAGCAGACTGGAGGTAATTAGGATTTTCCAACGTAGAAAAGATGATTGTTAAGCTAGATTTAAGTGGTAAGTGTAAATTTTGACAAAGTGATGAATCTGGTTGTTAAACGATATATATTTACTTCGAAATGGATGCCTAAATACAAAACAAATTTTACTAAAAGTGTGGGTCGTCCAAAAATCTTAGGCCATTGCTGTGGTGTGGCGAGGAGTGCCCAGCAGTAGTATGTAGGTTTTGCATGTGTATAGGGTGGGGGTGAGAACGTTGTTAAAAGCGTAATGCGATATTCGAGAGACTTTGTAACTCTCAAACAAAGTTATATTCAAGAGGTAAAAGCCTTGCAGGCATCAAAAATAGTCTTTCAGTTGCCCTACCAAAGGCCACATTAAAGCGTTCTTTATCAAATTAGTAGTTTAAGGATATTGCTCCTACCTAGGCTAATAGGGGAAGAATGGGGATCATGGGATGTGCCTCGCAATGCAGCCAAAGGCACACGCCATACTATTCTGCTGCCATTAGTGTAAATTTTGTGTGCAGTGTCTCATCATTGCTGAGAGGTACTCCCAAAAAATGTAGGTCCATCGATAGTGATGGTGTCTGTTATGGGTTGGGCAAGGAGCCAGTTCTTGACCTTCAAGATCAGAGCCACTTAGTAGGGCATGCTGTATAGACAAAGGATAACACAAGAGAGTATGCACAGTAAAGTGATCACGTTCAAGAAAGAACCCCAACGGATTGCCTCACTCTAGGACTGCAAAAACAGGGCAGGTTCATTCCTTAAATGGGCTTTCATTGGCGGTTTCCCTGCTTGCTGTTTTGCCCGCAATTGGTTAGTTCTGGATGTACTGGGGTGGCACTTCGTTCCCCAATATGCACCTTGACAGTGTAGAGCTCAGAGCACCATAAAACTACCTCCACCTTCTCGCAGTGCGGGTGCCTTCATCAACGGTTTCCCTGCCTACTGTTTTGTAAGCAATTGGTCCGTGCTGGATGCACTGGGGTGGGACTTTGTCCCCCAGTGTGCAGTTTGACAGGGTGGAAGTCAGAACACGATAACACTACCTCCAGCGTCTCGCAGTACGGGACACGCACAGTTCGCGCCTAGACATGTACCCAGGCGAAGACCGGGCCCATCTTAGCCACAAAGGTACTTCTATTCACTTAGCTCTTATTCTCCAGTAGTGCTATCTACTGGTATTTCAAACTCGAGAATGGGGAAGAAACAGTTAGGAATGGGACTTTGTCTAATACTTGGACTAACAAATGTACGTCTATTGATGGGATGTTAGAGAGGGCAATTGGTGTAGTATCCACATATATTGCTCCCTAAGAAAGGAGGTTATCTTTAAACCTTGATTCTCCTTCTGTAGCCCCCTATCTATTAATCATGGATGCTATATCTGACTCCCAAATGACGTCCCAGTCTCTCCAAGATGCTCCTTACAACTCAAACACCTCCCTAGCAACGTCTTCACAGTCTTGTTCAAGAGATCCCAGTTTGCTGTATGGTAATTCTGCATCCTTGGAAACCACTTTTATAGCCAAAAGGGTAACACGCCCAAAGTAACAAAGAAAGAGAGCAAAGGCGGTTGCCTCTCCTGTTACCAGTCATCTGTACTAACCAACCGACAAAGCGCCACACTTTATTAATCATTATTGCTACCAATCTGTCAAAATGATAAGTGAACCTGCGTGAGGACTTACTACTAATCTTATTTCCAAGGTAATGGAGTCATGTATTGAGCAATTTAAAGACATTTTAAAAAAGGAACTTGCTACTTTAGCAGCCCGACTAGAGAATTTGGAGTTGCAGATAAGGACTCTTAAGATCTTGCCACTTTCCGTCAAGGGAACTAATCTTCCTACCTCTTCTCCGATGGCCCCTTCGACTAAGCAGCCGCCACAGGCACAGGACAAACCTCTTTCGACTCCATCAACTAGCCACATGCCTAAAACCTCTTTAGGCTAACCTGAGTCTAGGCAGACACAATGTAGCACATTTAAACTCAACCCACACGGCCACCTCGGGAAAACGATCTCAAAATGTATGTCCACAACTTTCACCAGAGTGTACCCCCTAAATCAGTGGTTCCCAAACTTTTTGGACCCGTGGCTCCCTTGACCTAATTGGCAGTTGGCCGTGGCTCCCCACCATTTTTTTACCCGCACACCGGGGTGCCGCGGCGCACCCTTTGGGAACCACTGGTCTACATGAAGAATCAAGCCTAGACGTGATGAAGGATTCAGAGAGTAGCCATCCCTGTCATAAAACCTTATTTGCAATCACAAAGATCTTATAAAGTACATCTCAGTGCATACAACACCATCATAGAGTAGTATAAAGCACTCCCACTAAAAGTAACCAGGCTAGAGAAAGGCTCAAGGAGCTCTGTGGCGTTACAAGAAGTTTACGTGAGGTGGGCTCTGATCATGGGCATCCGCAGAAATGTTTTCGGGGGGTGGGGAATTTTTTAATTTCATCACCATCCCCCTTGCACCCTTTCCCCCTCTGCCTTACACCCATCTCCCCCTCCACCATGCACCCTTCTACCCCTTCCCCTTTTACCCTACTTCACCTCAGCCTTGCACCCTCTCTCCTCTGCCTTCCACCCTACTCCCCTCTGCCTTGCACCCTTCTCCCCTCTGCCTTGCACCCTTCTCCCCTCTGCCTTACACCCTTCTCCCCTCTGCCTTGCACCCTTCTCCCATCTGCCTTGCACCCTTCTCCCCTCTGCCTTGCACCCTTCTCCCCTCTGCCTTGTACCCTTCTCCTCTCTGCCTTGCACCCTTCTCCCCTCTGCCTTGCACCATTCTCCCCTCTGCCTTGCACCCTTCTCCTCTCTGCCTTGCAACCTGCTACCCTCTGCCTTGCACCCTTCTCCTCTCTGCCTTGCACCCTTCTCCCCTCTGCCTTGCACCCTTCTCCCCTCTGCCTTGCACCCTTCTCCTATCTGCCTTGCACCCTTCTCCCCTCTGCCTTGCACCCTTCTCCCATCTCCCTTGTACCCTTCTCCCCTCTGCCTTGCACCCTTCTCCCCTCTGCCTTGCACCCTTCTCCTCTCTGCCTTGCACCCTTCTCCTCTCTGCCTTGCACCCTTCTCCCCTCTGCCTTGCACCATTCTCCCCTCTGCCTTGCACCCTTCTCCTCTCTGCCTTGCAATCCGCTCCCCTCTGCCTTGCACCCTTCTCCTCTCTGCCTTGCACCCTTCTCCCCTCTGCCTTGCACCCTTCTCCCCTCTGCCTTGCACCCTTCTCCTCTCTGCCTTGCACCCTTCTCCCCTCTGCCTTGCACCCTTCTCCTCTCTGCCTTGCACCATTCTCCCCTCTGCCTTGCACCCTTCTCCCCTCTGCCTTGCACCCTTCTCCCCTCTGCCTTGCACCATTTTCCCATCTGTCTAGCACCCTTCTCCCCTCTGCCTTGCACCCTTCTCCCCTCTCCCTTGCACCCTTCTCCCCTCTGCCTTGCACCCTTCTACCCTCTGTACCCACCCACCCAACGCTCTCCACCAGGCCCCTGAACCTGCACCCACCCAACGCTCCCCACCAGGCCCCTGGCCCTGCACCCACCCAATGCTCTCCACCAGGCCCCTGACCCCGCACCCACCCGCCCAACGCTCTCCACCAGGCCTCTGACCCTGTACCCACCCAACGTTCTTCACCAGGCCTCTGATCCTGTACCCACCCAACACTCTCCATCAGTAATTACAGAGTCCCCTAGTCCAGTAATGAGCAGCTCGCCACTGGGGCAGCAGGAGCAGGTAAGGTGCTGGGGCTTATGAGCACAATAAGCAATCACCAGATACAGTGGCGTCACTAGGGGGTGCGGGGGGTGAGGATCGCACCGGGTGACACCCGCCTGTCTGATGTTATTTTTTATAACAAAATGGAGCAAACTGGTTCTGTACTTTTCTTGTTTTGTGTAATTAAAATGGAACACGCTTACTTTGCTTCATGTCCCCCCATCTTTCAGATGTGAAAAGTAGGGAAATGTGTTTCACCCCACCCCGTCTTAATATATAAACAGTGTACAAATAGTGTGACATTAGTTCCTGCTATGTTGTTGTCTTGCACAAGCAGCTTAATAAAGGGGGCACGTTGGCTACTCCTGTGTTTTTGTACCACTGAAACTTATCTATGAAAAGCTCCCCTGTAGGAACTTCAGCGAAAACTCAAAACGTCACTGTTCGTGCATTGCTCACACGTCTGTGCCCCGCTCACATGCACACAACCTTCAGCCACTCAGTTACACCAGGGACCTCACAGTGCCCCCAACTTTCCTCTCTCCCCAAGCACAGCATGCAGGGTGCAAGTGGCAGCTGTATAATACAGCTACATGACCAGCAGATGGCAATGGAGGCCCAGGGGTGCAGCAGGCAGCTCGGGAAGGGGCAGGGAGCATTAGGACGCCCTCTCTCAGCGTGGCGACTGGGTTTACAACCATTACAAAGAAACTTTTACCACGCAGTGCTGTTACAACGCAGGTTTTACTACGCATACCATTACAACGCATTACACTGGGGGGCGCTCTAGGAGAGGGAATAAGTTTAATTTACTATCCAACACCTTCCCTACTATCCACGGGGACTGGAGTTGGAATAGTAAATTAAACTATTCACTATCCAGCACCCCCAAGTGTAATGCGTTGTAATGGTATGCGTAGTAAAACCTGCGTTGTAACAGCATGCGTGGTAAAAGCATGCGTTGTAACATCATACATTCGGCGACTGGGCTTGGCCACACAGGGGACAGGCCCTGAGCTGGGGACAGTCTGGGACTTGTTCATGCAGGAAACCGGGCGACCCAGAGGAGACAGGGCAGAGCCGACAGCTCATAGAGTGAAGACTGTCCGTGCCAGGGGGCAGGGCGCTGCACCTCAACCATAGGTAGAGTGCAAGTGGGTACATGGCAGTGGGACATTCTGCCTACTGTGGACACGGCGCATTCAGACAGGACAGGCTCTACTTGCAGAAAAATAGGGCAACAGCAGCCTCAGAGACTCACAGAGTGACAAGACAGGAAGACATGCACTGGACTCATTCACAGAGAATCCGGACAGTCAGCTTAACCGGGCTCACAGAAACAGGACAGGCAGCTCCACTGGGCACAGAAACAGGACAGGCAGCTCCACTGGGCACAGAAACAGGACAGGCAGCTTTACTGGACTCACAGAAAGAACTGCACTGGGGACAGAGAAACAGGACAGGCAGCGCAATCGGGCTCACAGGAAAGGACAGGCTGCTCCACCGGGGTACAGAAGCAGGACAGTCAGCTACATAGGGGCTCAGAGAAACAGGACAGGCTGCTGCACCGGGCTCAGAGAAACAGTCCATATAGGAGCGAGAAGAAAACACCGGGAGATGCGTGCCCTGGGGCAATGTCTGCCACGTGTGAGAATTGGCTTTCTCCATCAATCACTAATTGAGATGCAGAGTGACCTGGCAGCACAAAGGAGGGGGAGGAATTGCGCCGCGGCGCCCCTGGCTTCTAATCACGGCGCACCAGGGCGCGGCGGCGCACAGTTTGGGAACCACAGCCCTAAATGATCGTTCTTAAGCACATGACTGTTGCCCACAGGTAGTCTTGAAATCCATGCAGCCTTGAAAAATATCTATGTGCATTGGATAAAACCAAATACAAGATGCCCATATGACATATACATCATCTCGGCAAGAAGAGTCCCATGGGTTGGTGTTTATCCAAAAGAATCTGGAGGAGACTGTGTTCTAGTGAACTGTAAGACTTCCGCGACTGTAGACATGCTTCGAAGACACCTCAGAAATTTGAAAACGCTTCCTGGGAAAGTAAAGGCACTCCCTTTGGGGCATTAATATAGATCTCAGTCTTTTGTTCCAAGTCTCAACAATTGAACATACAGTACTGGTAGACCTTTTTTTTAATTGTGGTCGAACTCATTTTAACATTTCTACATTTAACCCCTTTGAACCACTATCATCCTTGGATGCGCAAGACTGACTTGAAAAGGCAGATGGTGCTATGGCTCCTATGGGTTGAGGATCATCAACAAAATTGGGGATCATTAGAGAAACACTCGCTCTCTAGTGGACTTAAGTAGTATTATTCCAAAAGAGTGTTTACTCTATCAATTTGTTGCGCCCACATATGGCGCCTTTGGCCATTCCATAGGGACTGGTGACCATAATGGAACCTTGGTCTTTTCTCCAATTGCTCACCTGATGGTGTTCCAAGCAGAATAGCCTTGCTTCCATTATAATGCCCCTTTACCATTGATCCAGCGGGACACCAACCTGCGGACAATAATCACTAAAACACACACATTCGGGCCCATAAACCACACTCACTCACAATATCCGGTCGATGAAACCTCGCTGGAGATCAATTTTTAGGTCTAAATTCTATATGTCCATTTGCCTCTCAGTCTTGAGCCTATTTAATTCTAAGCCCTTTCTTTACACATGGATCTATTTTAGTTGAGTTAGATTTTGTAATTATGACATTAAAACATTTACCTGTTTTGCTCATTAAATAACCACAGACACGGTTAAGTTTAAAAGGTTTATCTAAATTTTACTATAGGAATCCAAGACAAATTACAGTGTAACTCCATTATTCTGAAGAGGTAAGATTCAACTTATTTAGATGAAACTATAATTTTCAATGACGAGTACCTCAGGAAGAGGACAGAGAGAAAAGGCACATTAACACAATACACAGATATCAGACCCCTCTGGCCAAGAGTTTGGGCCCCTCAAGAAAAGTTTCAAGAGACAGGTTCAGGGCAGGATTAGGACAGGACAGGTTACCTCTTCTAGATTTGACGCCAGCGTCAAAACCCCTCTCTGTTGCTAATTTCCTCCTCGATTCTTCCGCAAAATCTCCTTCCTAGTTCTACTGCCTCCTCGATTCATCCGCAAAACTCCTTCCTAGTTCTATTTGTTAATAAAAATTCTAAGTCTACTTTCAGGTATTTCGATCAGCATTCAGACAGCATCTCTATCTCTCAGCGTTCTGGCAGCGACAATGGCTACTGGATCTAACTAACTACCCCAATTATACTTTCTTAATGGTATGTTCCACACCCAAATGTTTCAAACTCGTGAAAACTCCTAATTCTGATTGGACAAGCCAAGGGGATGATCATTACACCATGCTAAGTTTAATACTTTTCTTAAGAGCATTGTCTTATGTTCCCACCCATTAGTTTGTTTTTCCCAAGCTTCATTTCCCACCTATTTTTATAATGTCTTTATTAACATTGTATAACATTTATACATTTGTCCATTGAGTCTTCAGGATGTTCAGCTGTTTCCTAGGACATGGGAAAGGGGTGTCCTTGATCGGGTTCCAAGACTTGAGATCATAACTCCGGCATTGTCTCTATTGCGCCTGTGCATGGGGACCACGTTATTATCAGCCATAACTTTATTTGAGGCCCAAATAGGAACTAACAGAGAAGTCATAAAGATGAGATGTTAGAATCATAAAAAATGATTTCACTGTATACCACTTATCTCTACTCTAATCCCATTAAAAAACTTTTAATCCATTAGCACTTCGTATATTACTCGATTTAGTTTCGGGCAAAGCAGATGCTTAGCATGTGAGTTCTTAAGCAGCCATATTGAGTGTTACTGCGCAGAAGCAAAGCCTTCCCTCCAAGCGTTAAGACGTCATGCAGTTGACGCATGCGCAGTATGTTTACCCGCGTTAGCAGGCATTTTGAGTCTCACTCCGGTTGCTTGTTAGTAGACACATAGGCAAGCTTCCCCCTTTTCTAATAAATGTAAGAATAACGTGTACATTTAGTACTACAAACAATATTAGTAATTTATTACGATATTATACGAGAGGATTTATCCAGCAAGTTGCTTATGTGCAAATCCTTGCTCCATCAATCCCCTCTCTGATGGCCTTTATGCCATCAACAACTACCCATATCCAAATCAAATGCCAACTTTAGCATATCTCCATTCCCTTTTCTATCTTATCAATTTCCACATCATCTTGTTCTTTCATGTTCTTCATTTTTTAATATAATTCTCCCTTTAGTTCTTCAAGCCTAATTTCTTCATATTTTCTTTTCTTTCCCGGTTTATTTATTTCATATTTTCTTCTCCTCTTAATGCATTTGCACCAGATCATTATTATTAGACTTATCAATGTTATTCCAAGTATCAGAAGAATTACTTGGGCTATAACTCCTTTACCAAAGTTAGTGAACCACGATCCTATTGAAGTTAGACTATTCGTTAGTCTTTTCCATACACTGCAACTTCCCAGTGGATTTAATTCCTCTTCCAGATTAGTAATATTCTTAATGTATTTCCCAATTTCTGTACTTTTATCAGGTATGTAAGTGCAATAATGTTGCGCTTTCAGCATTTTACAGACTCCACCCTCTTTTGCTAATAAAATATCAAGGGCAAGTCGATTCTGCAAAACCATAGATCTGATCGCAACCATTTCAGTATTGATCATTAGAAACCCTCCAGCAGTGTTAGTCGATAAGCGATCAACTACTGTGGACAATTGACAAATTCTTCGTGAATTCAGAATTACTTCCACTGAAGGTATCAGTGCACTAAATATATCTCCTACCATTTCTGCAAAACTAGCTCTTTTACTACGTATTAGTTCATTATTGTTTTCATTGCTTCCAGTGATTCTTTTTACAAGATAGACTTTAGGTAATACTATTCCAAAATAGCAACTCCCATACCATCTTTCAGGTAGCTTAAAGTAAGCCTTGTTGCCACATATATAATAGACTCCAGGAAATACTGGATCTGTTCCTCCCTTTAGTCCCCATCCCCCAATAATCAAGAAATTATGTTCACTTTCACTGGAACCAATAAATACATTGTTATAGTCAGTTTTCAACCTGTGGAGACAAATCTTCCCTTTCTTTTCGAAATCGAGTGCCATTGCAGCCTGAGCCTTGCCACATGTATACATTCTTTCTTTCTCAGCCCAAGGTGGAATTTTAGGTTTCTTTTCATTGGCCTTCTTCTGGAAATCTTGTCTCCTTTCTTCTACTAAATTCAAAAATATATTTTCTTCTTCTTTTAGTGAACATGTTAAATTATGCTTGTGAGCTTCTGCTATATCTATTGCATTTTGTTCTAAAAAAATTCTCCCATAAACTGTGCAGCTAAACTAGTGAGCACTGGATTCATATTCTTTCTAACAGGAATCTCTGAAAATATCACATCTAGGTTTGAGTAATAATACTGCAATTTCCCTGTTGTACAGAACAGACTTGTTAATACACTACATGAAATGCCATAGGTTAATGGTAGGTGGTGGTATGTGACACCCTCTGCTACTGAAGCTGGTAATTTTATACATACATAACAATCACTAACTTCCATAGTATCTACATATTCAAAAATTAGCTTTGTGAAAAAATGTAAATCTGTGTTATTATCTGTTACTGTGTGATGTACTTCTAACTCATCTGATGCTTCTAATTCTACTCTATTTCCTTTTAAGTTAGCTAGTCTTCCATCTGTAACTGTGGTATTTTTCTTTTCTATACTCATCAAATATGGTATCGCTATCGTTAATCCTAACCATACTATAATTACTAATAGGATACTACATATACATATTCTACAACATTTCTGTAAACAATTTAATTTTGGTCTTTCAGCAACTCTGTTTTTAGCCATTTAAGAAGATCTCTCTCCTTTCTTTTCTTTCAGAAAATTTTAACTTCTCTTTATTCGTCTTCAAGGAAGTCTCACCTCTCCTTCATCAATTTGATCTGCAATTATTTCTTCATCACTTTCTTCATTTAAATGTACATTTTCAAGAATAATGTAAGTCCATTCAGGTCCTCTAAACTTATCTATACTACTATTATAAAGAGAGAACTGTGTCCTTTGAGCCAGGTAAACTCGAAAAGTACACCACCAATCGCAACACCCAATACAGCGTTGGAAAGGGGGGGTCCTGTAGATAGACATAGGCTATAAAAACATAAAAATAAACGTTATTTAAAAAATAAACAATAAAAAAAAGTAGTCCCTAAGAAGTAGCGCCGGCCGTGTGCGCTAACAACATGGACGTGCGTGCTGACATCATCTAGCGCGGGGAGGAGCGGGGGACAGCAGCGGTGAAGTCGGGCTGAGATACATGAAGCGCGGGGAGGAGCGGAACGTGTGTGGCTCAGAGAAGCGATGGGAGGAGGCGGAACGAGGAGCGGTGAAGTCAGGCTGATGGGAGGAGGCGGAACGAGTAGCGGTGAAGTCGGGCTGATGGGAGGGGGCGGAACGAGGAGCGGTGAAGTCGGGCTGATGTGAGGAGGCGGAACGAGTAGCGGTGAAGTCGGGCTAAGGTAGGTGAAGCGCGGGAGCGTTGGGAGGAGGCGGAACGTGTGCGGCTGAGTGAAGCGCGGGGAGGAGTGGAAATGTCGTGGCGGGCGGGTGCCGGGCGGGAGTGCACGCAAGCCTGAAATGCTGCCCCCAGCCCCCTTCTGCCCCGGGCAACGCTGGGGCGGGCTGCTAGTTGTTCAATATTTTTAGTCTCTGACTCCTTCGCTTGAGTTTCTCGTTGTTCTGTCCTGATTGACTAGTGACTTCATTCACTTGATCAGGTTATCCATCAATGGTCTTTAGGTGATACCTCAATCTTTTCATCTACCTGGGCCAATTATCACCCTTTCTAACTCTTTTAGGTTGCACTGTATTTTCACTTTCTTCGTCACTTTCGAGTATTGTTTTATTTGTATTTTGTTGTGGCACAACTTGATTTTCTTCGCTTTCTGAATCGCTCTATAGTTGACTTAATTCAGGACTTTTTGAAGTACTACCCTTCACCTGAACATGTTCCGCGTTATGTAACTGACCCTGTGCAGCGTCTTCTCTAGCCTGTTCTTCTCCCTGTTCTTGTTTCCCTAGTCTTGCCTGGTTCTGCTCATGTTTTTCTCCTTCATATTCGGGAAAATATTTGCTCAACTCAGTCTGCATGTATTTTTCAATCCCTATCTGTTCCTGCTCAGAATCTTCAACAATCTCATATTCCGTTTCCTTAACTTGATCTTCTGTATTTCACTGGTCCTCACTAGCCTCTAGCTTTTCTGTTTTCGTTCTGCTCCTTGTTCTTATTTCTGCATCAGGTAAGTCGATTACTGGTACCCAATACTCCTGACTAGTGCTTGGTTGTTCTTGATCAGCTACTTAAGAGTTTGTTATTCTAGGCTCTTTAACTGCACAACCTTCTGCACCTTCAACTTCGATTTCTTGTTGTTGAATTCCCTCATCAGGAGCTGGTACTCTTTTTGTATGGCTGGCATGTATCCAGTTAGACAATCCTGCGCATTTTACTGCTGTCGTTGTAACAAGTATGACCTGTTTTGGGGTACTCCACCTGTGTGCTAGACACATCTCTCAGGTGTGATTCTTCACTACCACCCAGTCACCTGGATTTAGATCATGTGCTTGATCCGGCTGCCTGGCCTCTGCGTCTTCTCCAACCTGATGAGAGACAGAGCGCACTAGATCAGCCAATCTTTTACAATAGTCCAATACCAGATCATCAGTTTTGCTTAACAATCTGTGTCCAGGTATGAAAGCTAGTCTCATTGTTCTTCCCATGAGTACTTCATGGGGACTCAACCCGGTATTTCTGTCAGGATTTTTCTGAGTCCCATCAGAACAAGAGGCAATGCATCTGGCCAACATAGTGATGTGGATGCACACACCTTTGCCAATCTTGATTTTATTGTGCCATTCAATTGTTCCAGTATCCCAGAAGCCTCTGGGCGGTAAGCACAGTGCAACTCTTGTTCAATCTTGAATGCTTCACAGATCAATCGAATGATTTCATTATTAAAGTGAGATCCTCTAACAGATTCCACTGTTACTGGTAAACCAAAACGCGGAATGAGCTCCCTCAACAATAATTTGGCAACTGTTATCCTGTCATTTCTCCTGGTTGGGTATGCTTCCATCCATCGTGAGACTAAACACACTATGACTAGTATGTATTTTAGTCCCCTACATGGTGGTAACTGAATGAAATCAACTTGCAGCCTTACAAATGGTCCTTCTGCCTTTCCACTTCTTCCCCAACTGACCACTGTTTTCCTACCTGGGTTATTTTATTGACAAATTAAGCACCTCTGGCAAAGGCTCTCTGCAACAGCTCTAAACTTCGTATTGTACCAATACCGTCTGAAAAGTCTGATCTTAGCATCTCTACCTATATGGATATCTCCATGGTACATTCTTGCTAGCTGTGAGAGTAAACAATCTGGCATGACTGGTCTGCCATCTGGATAAATCCAGACACCAGCTCCTTCTCTCCTTTGGCATCCTATTTTGATCCACTCTTCCTTTTCACTTACTTCTACCTCATCTTGTAAATTTCTCACTTCATCCCATGTTTCTAGAGCTGAGATAAGTATAGATTGGCATCTGATTCCTGTAGTTTCAATTTTCTTGTTCACTGCCATTTTTGTTTAAGCACAGTATTGAGCAACTTGGTCAGCATAATGATTACCAGCAGGCACATAGTCATTTCCTGACGGATGTGCAGCACATTTGACCACAGCTACTTCTTTTGGCAATTGTATTGATTCTAAAAGCTCTTTCACATATTGTCCATTTTTGATAGGGGTTCCTGAAGAAGTCATGAAATCCCTCTGCATCCAAAGTTGGCCAAAGTCATGCACAGCCCCGTAACCATACTATCAGTGTAAATGGTTACTCTCCAGTTTTTCCCAATTTTGCAGGCTTTAATCAGAGCAATCAATTCGGCTACTTGTGCAGACCTGACTCCAGGTCAATAGGATGCTTCGACTATTCCAGCCAATGTACAAATAGCATAAGCAGCACTCAACCCTCCTTCTTCATGCCTCATGCACAAGCCATCTACAAATAGTTCATTTTCACAATTAGTCACGGGTTCTTCCTGTATGTCTGTGTCAGGCGCTGACTGGGACCAACGGTATTTCAAGCGCCTAACTGGGTTTAGTAACTGCACTAGGGACTACATCTCCCATAATGCCTGTAAGGGGAGGTGCATCGTTTATATCAGACAGCAACGCCAGGGCGATGGTGCGCGTAATCTGTCTTAGTTCCTGTTTTTCTGGTCCAGGGTCTCACGCGGGTTGCGTGGAGACTCCCTCCTGTGATTTCAATGGGCAGTGACATTCGCCGGCGTTTCTTATCGCGCTGCTTCAGCGCGGTTCCTCCTGAATGTATGACATAATATCGACCACAAAAATATCGCAATACAAAAATATCGCAACAAAAATATCGAGGACAATAATATCGGGATCCTATCTTCATAAAGGTAAGTACAAAAATATCGAAAAAATAATATCGTAGTACAAAAATATCGAAATTAAAAATATCGTTTTTTTAAATGTATTAATAATAATGTAAAAATAATGTTAAAATACATATAATTTAACAAATATTAATAAAAACATTAAAACATAATTAAAAAATTAAAAGTAATACATATACATTTAAAATAAATTAAAAATGTAATAATTTAATGTAATTTTATTTTTTTTAATTTCATTTAATTGATTTAAATTAAATTTAAATTTATTTTATTTTTACCCTTTACGCCTGTACCCCAAAAACCCAAAACTGACCCTGAACCCTAAAAATACCCCTGTACCCCAAAAACCCCAAACTGACCCTGAACCCTAAAAATACCCCTTTACCCAAAAACTGAAAACTGACCCTGAACCCTAAAAATACCCCTTTACCCAAGAACTGAAAACTGACCCTGAACCCTAAAAATACCCCTTTACCCAAAAACTGAAAACTGACCCTGAACCCTAAAAATACCCCTTTACCCAAAAACTGAAAACTGACCCTGAACCCTAAAAATACCCCTTTACCCAAAAACTGAAAACTGACCCTGAACCCTAAAAATACCCCTTTACCCAAAAACTGAAAACTGACCCTGAACCCCAAAAATACCCCTTTACCCAAGAACTGAAAACTGACCCTGAACCCTAAAAATACCCCTTTACCCAAAAACTGAAAACTGACCCTGAACCCTAAAAATACCCCTTTACCCAAGAACTGAAAACTGACCCTGAACCCCAAAAATACCCCTTTACCCAAGAACTGAAAACTGACCCTGAACCCTAAAAATACTCCTTTACCCAAAATTAATTAACATTATTTAATTACCAATTAATTATTAATTAACAATAACAATAAAGTAAATATATTAGCACATTAGCTAAAATTAATTTAATTTACTAATTAATATTAATTTTTCCCAAATAATTAAGTAACAATAAAAAAATTATATATATTAAAAAATTAATCTAATTAATGTAATTAACTAATTAATAATAATTAATTACCAATTAATTATTAATTACAAATATGTACAAAATTATATTAATTAATTAACTAATTAATATTAATTAATTACCAATTAATTATTAAATAAAAATATGTACAAATTTATATTGATTAATTAACTAATTAATATTATTAATTACCAATTAATTATTATTTAAAAATATTTACAAACATATATTAATTAATTAACTAATTAATATTAATTAATTACTAATTAATTATTAATTAAAAATATTTACAAACATATATTAATTAATTAATTATTATTAAATTACTTCCCACCCTATTCCCCTATAAACCCACAACCCGCTCTAATACTAAAACGCAAAATGTTAACAAAATTACTAATTTTCAAACATACATTTTTCTAAACATATTTAGCAAACATATAAACAACAAAATAAAATACATAACACCAAACAACAAAATTTCGATATTACTAACATACATACCTTAATCTCGATATTCTGTCTGTCGATATTATGGCACATCGATATTCTATACCATCGATATTAAAACATCGATATTATTGTATATCGATATTTTAATTTCGATATTTTGTCTGACTACCGTTCCTCCTAAAGAAACGCTTCCTTAGTTGGCCCTGCTGGTCATTACAAAAGACTTGAGTTAAGTCCATTAGTTTTAAGTTACAATACACGCAAATACATATGGGGTACTAACATGTGTGCTCATAAATGTGCAGTATGTTGCATTTTCCTTGTTTGTGAAAAATAATAAATTAATCGTGTCTATTGTCATGTCAGAAATTAACTGCAGCTGTTTTAGAATAAATGGCATGTGCTTATTTTGCTTCCCTGTCTATGTGGTGTCACTCTATTCTATATAGGTGCCTAAGGAATTCTGCTGGATTAAAAGAAGAATGGTAGATATAAAATGCCGCTTTATTTGTTTGCTTACAGCTAGGTAATTTAGACTAATGGGTTAATCATTAGAAATAGAGGGAGGCAACATAACGAACTGTATTACTCGCATTAATTATTCTTTTGTGTTTGTTTATATGATAGTTAATGGAAAAAGGTTTTGGGCCTAGTGAATTTCCGTGCTTGCAAAAATCTGCTTGGAGCCAGAGTGAGTCCATGATGGCAACAGTTTTCTCCGGTCTGAAAAGTTTGTCGTGCTGAGATGACATTCTCTTAGCTAAACAAAGCCAAGGCCAGGAACCGGCAAAAGGCTTGTAGCAACCACGTATCCGAGGAAGCCAAAAACTTTATTTGCAAAGAATGTTGCGAACTGGAGGAAACAGCGTTGTTCGAAAACTATAGACAATGGTCTCTAAGAATGATGACGGAACTGTGATTTTAAAATATGGTGACACGTCGCCTGTCACTTTTGAACCAATGGGACTCCATTTTCAGCAGAAAAGAATACACTTTTTAGATTAGCTTAGCGTAGAAAGGTATAAAAACTCTTGCCCCGTGGTAGAGTTTGGCTGCTTCTCTTTGCGGACCTTTGATGAGGGTGTCGTGCGGATGAACATTCTTGGAATACGTAAGAACCCTCAAAACTTTTATTCTTATTTCTTCATTATAGTAAGCATTAGTTAGGGACTTAGGTTTTGAAAATGCCAAACTGATAATTTCCATTTGCAATATTATTTTTGATTCATAATAAAAATTGCCATAACCATTTGCAATGATTCAAATAAAAAATGCTTTAATAAAATTTCTAATACATTTCCAAATGAGTGGCTAATAAAAATCTTACTTTGGAAAACAAGCTGGTCTTGTTATTTTCATGGGTATAGGTTATTATAGCTAGATCTTATCGCCACAGTGGCTTAATTAGCTTGCAGGTTTGTGAAGTATGATGAATACATTTAGCATGGTTGTATATAAATGTATATAAATTTGTGAATAGGTTAATTAGGTCACATGATTCAGTTGGTTATAATATGTCATGTTAGATTTATGGGCCTTATGAGTGTTTATTGATTGATGGTGTATATAGTGGAGTTGGGTAGCGTTGCTTATGACATATTTCCTATAGCCCGCTGGACCTATTTCCTGGTAGCAGACTTGATGGTTGCTATGGTAACCGACATGTTACATGGTAGTTGCATAGGATCGATAATTAACACATGTTGAGTTTGTTCATTTTTCGTTATGTGTAGTCGAAAGGTTTTTTCCTGCGTGAAAAATCCTAGTTGTACCGGTACAGAGTAGTGTGGCCAGGGTGAAGTCACAAGTCACACAGTGCATTTGATCTGTTTCAGAGTTGTGGTATCGTCGTGTATCACACGTGTTGTCGTCATGCAGCACGTGTTAGGGATATAGGTGTGTCAGGTAGGATGTATGCATAGTGAGGATTGTCTATGAAATCGAAGCTTTGAGTATAGGGACAATGCGCCCGTTCTAAAACTCTCTGTGAGAAAGTAATAGAATTTATTCGAGCTTGAGTGAAGGGTAAGGTAACGTCGCTTATTTTACTGACGATTCATGTTATCAGTGGGGGTTAGAGTCCCGCCAGGATTTCATGTGTGTGTGGTTAGGGATACTTTCCGTTTGAAAGTGTGTAAATGATTCAGTAATTCCGTTCGAGTCAAACTTTGAATTGCTACTTTATGTGCATTCAGAGAGAAGCGCGTTCGTTATTACGTGTGTGAAGGGTAAAGTAAAAGTTTACTTTATCGGCGAATGTATATTCTGTGAGAATAGCGTCGTCTATTTCACGCAAAGAATTTCTCGTGTGTTTGTAAAAACTATCATCTTATTTAGAGAAACAGACAAATGATTTGTTCTTTTTGTTGTTGATTAATTGAATTTCATTGAGAAAAGCGTCTTTAAAATGGCGCTGTGAAAAGTTTTTGTGAAGGAGGGGTGAGCGCTGAGAGTGAGACGCGAGAAACCGCAGCGGCTGTGTACGTCACACGGTCCGCGTAGGGATTGGGCACTATACGTCACAAGCTGTACTCTGATTGGCTCACGTGACTTTGTTGAGCTAAACGCTGATTGGCTTTTGTGGGAAGCTCTGTTTTTACTGGTCGAGCAGGGAGGTGACGTAGCTCGAACCTGATTGGCTTGTTGGTGTGTTTCGCGCACGGATTGGCTGGTATTGCGGAACAACCAGGAAAACATTTACGATCATTTCTGATTAAGCGGATTTGATAATGACTTATTATTTTAAACATGTTGAGAAAAAGACTTCGATACTTCAAAAATTTTTAATTTTTATTTCACCTGACAAGAAAATTCAAACGCGAGGTGGTAAATTACTTCATAAGTACAAGACACCTGCAGCCTATATGGAAGGTGAATATGGTTACCATACTGTTCTGTGGTTTGATGTTTGGAAACATTATACAAGGGACGACGGCGTATTGGCTTGGCCGGATGATGGTTCGTTTAATGTAAAGGTTTTAAGAAATTTGAGAGAGAAAATGTCAGCTCTTGTACCACGGCCTAGACCGACACAATTTGAAGCTTTAGTTGAATGGGAGGATGAGATGTTTCAACTTCAGAAGGAAGCGAATGGGATAAAAAGACCTCCAAAAACACCGAGTTACAGACGAGAAACGCATGAAGATAGAATGCGTATGTGGAGACAGGGAGATATGTGCGATGGTCTCTATTTAATTAGAGAAATGGTTTTAGGGTCTCCAGGTGAAAAGAGAACTGAGAAGAAAAATAATGTTGTTGTAGAAATTGAATCAGAGGATCCAGTCTTAGAAGACATTTATACGACAAATAATAAAAAGGCCCCTTTGAGACAGCCTCGTTCATGGTCCACTCCAACGGTTTCTGCTGGAACCACTCCTAGTGCACCCCCAATAAATGACTCCCCAAAATTGTACCCTAATAATTCTGAATCTTTTGGAACTCCAGAACAGTTTGAGACAAGAACTAATTCTAGTGCTTTTGTTGAAAATAGAAGTTTTCCAATGGAAAGGGAAGCCCCTAGAAACTTGATGAGGACTGACAGAAATGAGGAAGTTGAGAATACTTCAGAATACTTGCGATCAAAAGAAAAATTAATTAGGCAAATAACTAAAGGCATGGAAGCAGTGACAGTTCCAGTAACGATTGGTCCTGTTCAGCCTGTTTTCGATCTAAAGGAAATTAAACAGCCAGGGTTAACAATTCCATTAAATGCAGAAATTCAAAAAGTAGCTGAGAAATTTTATTCAGATTTATCTGAAATTAATCGTGAAAAATCAGGGATGCCTGACTTAACTTTTAATCAAGGTTCTTTTAACCAGACACCAATGGGTGCAGAGTCAGATGCTGAGACTCCTGAGAAAAGAGAATCGAATCCAAAACTTGATGTTGCAAAATTAAAAGCAGACTTGGAAGAATTAATAATTGGCACAGTTGGTCCTGACAGTTTAAAATTCTATCGAGATGATGAACTCCTGTTCATCAGCAAAAGTATGCAATGGAAAATAAAGAATAAATATGATCAGTTGGAAGAACTGGCAGATGAATTAGAAATTGATTTAAGCAAACAGAAAAACCTGGGTAAGCACTACAGATTAAATTTTACAGAAAAAGACATTGAGAATTTCAATACAGGAGGGAGAATTACACACATAAAAGAATTGATTGTTTACATCAAGAAATTGGGTGACTTGAGTAAATGGAGAGTGAAATGGACCAAAAAGAAGGAAGATGAGAGGTTGGATAGGTTGGATAATCTGTCTAAACAGTTTCCGATGAGAGAAATTGCAGGTGGAGGGTATGTACATGTTCCATGGACAAGACAGGACATTCTGCTCTTTACTAATGATTTTCCTCGGCTGAGAGAAAAGCCTGTGGAATGGTACCGACAGGTAGACAGGTTTATTAAAGTTTCAAAAGTTCTGTGGATTGATCTGGATGGCTTTTTCGACATTGTCGTCCCATCAGATCTCTGGACAGAATGCAAAATTGCTGTGAGTTGGCCAAAAACAGAACCAGATCGAGTTAAAGAGACAGGTGCTCCAGCGCCTGAAGTCATGGAGTTCTATGAAAAAGTGATTTACTGGTTAAAACAAAAAATTGCACCAAAAGAGGTTGACTGGGTTAAAATAGACAGGACAAACCAGGAACCGAAGGAATCAGTTCATTCATTTTATGAAAGGTTATTACTGGTTTTCAAACAATACAGTGGCTATGAAAAATTAGATGAAAAGGATATGAGCCATTTTATCTACAGGTTCGTATATGGTCTCAGACCAGAAATTGGAGAAATGATCAGGAATAATATTGTCGGATGGCAATCAAATTCAGTTGATGATATTTTGAGAAAGGCAAAATACTGCAGTGATGAGTTGGAGGCTAAACAGAAAAAGTTAAAGGAAAAGGCGATGTGGGCACAGGTGAAAGTGGCTGAGCAACAGATTGCAAGCCTTGACAATAAAAATGGAAATTTTGTGCAAAATCAGAATCAGGGTCAGGGAAAGTTTAAAAATAATTTCAACAATTCTAACAAGCCAAAGTTTAATCCGAAAATTGAAGAGTTAAAACAAAAGATGCCTTGTTTTAATTGCGGCGAGATCGGTCATTGGAGGAATGAATGTAAAAACCCACCCAGAAATTTTAAAAACACATCTTTAAACCCACAGATGCAGAATGATGTTGATCTGCAGCAACAGCTGCAGCTGCAGCGTCAACTAAGCGATCTGAGTCTTCAGCGACAGCTACAACAGCAGTTGACCCAGCAGCAGAATCAGATTCCATTGCCTCCTTTCCCTAACTGTGGGGGAGGTCAAAAATTCAATCCAGATATTGGATTCAGTGGATGTGATCAGGTAATAAGAAATCAAAGACAAAATTTACAAAGTGCATCAGGACAATTTTTGTTAACAGGAAACCAAGGAAGCGATTCTGATGACTGCTTCTGACGGGGCCCGAGAGAGGGGGAAAAGTGTGTGATTGGAGCCACTCTTGAGGTTGACCAGTCTGGTCCATTTGTAAATGGAAAGGTGAACGATGTAGAAATCACTTTTCTTGTGGACACTGGTGCTACCCGTTCTACTGTTAGATCAGTAGAAATTGAAAACCTACCTCTCTCTGGGGATACCATCCAAGTAGTCGGAGTTAGCAATCAACAAATGAAGACTGACCTTACTGAGCCTGTGAATGTGGAGATAGGAAATTTCAAAGACAAACACAGATTTGTAGTTTGTAATAGCAGTCCAGTGAATTTGCTTGGGAGAGATATATTGTGTAAAATGAATTGCAGAATATATTGCTCACCTGGTGGAATTGAATTACAAACCATGGAGGAAGATGGGTTATACAGGCTAACCATGTTAATGATTGAGGCAGAAGAAGAGAGATTGTTTCCCACCTTTGATAAAGAAAATTTACCAGAGGAATTGAAAGAGACAGTTAAATCTGAAATTTGGGATTTGACTGGAAATGAGATGGGTCTGATGAAACATGTCGATCCAGTCAAAATCACAATGAAGCAGGGAATATATTTTCCAAACATTCCTCAATATAAAATGAAGGCAGAAACAATTGAGGGTGTTATTCCTGTAATTGAAAAATTCATCAAGCAAGGTGTTTTAAAAGAAATTGTGAGCAGTCCTTGTAACTCACCGATTATGGGACTCAAAAAGCCGAATGGAACGTATAGCATAGTTCAGGATTTGAGAAAAGTTAATCAGATTGTTGTTCCTTGTTGCCCAGTTGTTCCAAACCCAGCTGTCATTCTTTACCAGATTCCGCATGATGCAGAATGGTATACTGTCATTGATCTTTGCAATGCGTTCTTTACTGTTCCATTGCATCCAGAGAGCCAGGAAATCTTCGCTTTCCGGTTCCAAAGTAGGACCCTCGCATGGTGCAGAATCCCTCAAGGGTATACAGAGAGTCCTTCTATCTTTAATGAGTTGTTGAAAAGATCTTTGGAGGATTTGAATTTACCTGGCAGATCGACATTGGTGAAGTACATTGACGATCTGTTAATCGCAGCAAAAACGAGAGATAATTGTGTGACAGACACGATTACACTTTTGAATCATTTGGCAGATGAAGGACATAAAGTGTCTCCTGCAAAGCTGCAGTTTTGTAAACAAGAAGTAAAATACCTTGGTCATAGAATTGCAAAAGGAATGAGACAGGTGACAATTGAGAGAATCAATATGATTCAGGCAATGCAACCTCCAAGAACACAGAGACAGGTGAGAATGTTCCTGGGAATGGTTGGTTACTGTCGTCAATGGATCAGTGGGTTTTCGGTAATTGCGAAGCCATTGCAGAGACTGACAAAGCCAGACGTGAAAGATCCGATTGTTCTTACTGACATTGAGTTGGAAGCTTTTGAGAAACTAAAAAGAAGCCTATGTGAAGCTCCAGCTCTAGGCATGCCAGATTACGAGAAAGGTTTTGAGCTGTATTGCAGTGAAAGGGAAGGATGTGCTTTGTCTGTGTTAATTCAGAGACATGGTAACATGAGAAAGCCTATTGCTTACTTCTCAGCAGTTCTTGACCCAGTTGCAAAGGCTTTACCAGGTTGTTTAAAAGCAGTTGCAGCAACAAGTGTTAGCCTTGAGCAGAGTGAAGGAATAATAATGGGATTTCCTGTAAAAGTCTATGTTGCTCACTCAGTTGAAATTCTCCTTACAAGGAGTAAAACGCAGCACCTGACAAACAGCAGATTGACCAAATATGAAAAAATTATTCTGGGATCAGATAATGTATCAATAGCAAGGTGTGTGAATTTAAATCCTTCCACGTTGTTGCCTGATACTGAGAATATTGATGAAAATGGTGTGGAGCATGAGTGCTTGGATGTTATGGAATACTGTACCAAGCCAAGGCAGGACCTTAAAGATGTACCATTGCCTGAATCAGATTACGCCTTCTTTGTGGATGGCTCCTGTCTGAGATCAGAGGGAGGTGTTTTGAGAGCAGCATACTCGGTCTGCACAGTAGCAGATGTTGAAGAAGCTTCATGTCTTGAAGGAATTCGTTCAGCACAAGTGGCTGAATTAATTGCTTTAATTCGTGCTTGTGAAATAGCAAAGGATTTGAGAGTTACCATAATTACAGATAGCCAGTATGGATACGGAGTTGTGCATGATTATGGACAGCTCTGGTCTCAGAGAGGCTATATGACGTCAGCAGGTTCTCCAATCAAAAATGCAGAATTTATCAAAAGGTTAATTGATGGCATACAGTTGCCGAAAGAAATTGCTGTAGTTAAATGTGCAGCACATCGAAAAGGTGAGGATTTTATCACCAGAGGCAATGCTTATGCAGATGAAATTGCAAAATTTTGTGCAAGAAATGATTATGCACTCAATCGGGGGAAAAACAAAGATTATGGTTCAAGTTCATTGATGCTAACATCTGTTGTTGAGACATGGGAGGAAATTAGGGACTTGCAAAATGAAGCTGATGATGAAGAGAAAGACACATGGTTGAAAGCAGAATGTAGGCCACGAGATGAGGATGGAGTTTGGACTTACAAAAATGGCAGAATAGTTTTACCAAATTGCATGATTGCTGACATGGCCAGAATGTATCATGGCCCTGGTCATATTGGAAGAGATTCTATGATTAGGCTTTTCAAAGAGACCTGGTTCAATACCAAGTTTAGAACAATTGCAGAGTCTCTTTGCCAAAGGTGTTTGACTTGCCAACAAATGAACCCGAACAGGAAATCAGTTGTCGGAACGGGAATCATATAGGCCCGGACTGGTGAGTCCGGGCACCGGGCAATCCCCCGGTCGGCTGGAGGGTGTTGGGGGCCGGTTTCAGAAAAGGGGGCCGGTTTTGTGTCCGGGGGCCGATTTTGCCCCGGGCCCCGGCAGCGACAGCGTGCGTCACTCACTTTCAGCCTGCCCTGCTCGCACAACTGATTCTGTATAATGCAGGCCTGCCTGCACGAACACTGCCCCCAACGCCAAGCACTGCAATCTGCAAGCAAGCAAACCACCGCCGGGTGAGGGTCCGAGTCCGACCGTAACCGTCCGTTACCCAGGAAGTAAACACATGAGTCAGTCAGTCAGACAATAAACAAATGGATTATGGTTATGGAGGAGGAGGGGGGAGGTGCCTGTGCGCAGCGCGCAGAATTATGCCTGCCCCCTCCTCTGCCGCGTCTGCGCGCGGCGCGCCTCTCTAGGGTGCGGCACTAATTCTCCTCCTTCCGCATGCGCATTGGTAATTTACTGCGCGCGTGACGACGATTCACGAGAGAGGAGAGAAGTCCCTGTGCGCACTGAGTCGGAGTCCCGCCAGGCCCATAAATTAATTTTATTCTAGTGGGTGGCTGGCTACTGGCAGTGGACTCACTGGCTACTAGCGCCGGCGCCGCCTAGCCCGACCCCCCTGTGTCTCTGCCACAGACAGTGCCTGCCTGTGCCACCGTCCGGGACCGTGCCTGACCAACACTGACCAACAGTTACAGCAGACAGCAGTCAGCAGACACTGGACGGCAGCCAGGCCTGAGTGAGGTGAGTGACTCTGTGACTGAGTCAGTTTAATTTCATTTTCTGCCCGGCCCCCGAGAAAGTAAAGAAGCAAGCAAGCAGCGCTCCTGGCGCTGCGCTGCTTGCAGTCACGTCCACTGCTGCCACCAGGGCCTGGTCACGTAGCGCTGGCTGCGCTGGAGAAGCAAGTTGCTTCTCCAGCGCAGCCAGCGCTACATGACCAGGCCCTGGTGGCAGCAGTGGACGTGACGGACACTGACTGTGTTGTACCTGCGCTGCCAAGGTTTCAGATTGCTTATGTGTGACAGCCAGCCCAGCGCTACGTGACCAGGCCCTGGTGGCAGCAGTGGACGTGACTGA
This sequence comes from Lissotriton helveticus, assembly GCF_964261635.1. NCBI lineage: Eukaryota > Metazoa > Chordata > Amphibia > Caudata > Salamandridae > Lissotriton > Lissotriton helveticus. The sequence goes on from NC_136070.1 coordinate 557,957,025, forward strand.
CACTGACTGTGTTGTACCTGCGCTGCCAAGGTTTCAGATTGCTTATGTGTGACAGCCAGCCCAGCGCTATGTGACCAGGCCCTGGTGGCAGCAGTGGACGTGACTGACACTGACTGTGTTGTACCTGCGCTGCCAAGGTTTCAGATTGCTTATGTGTGACAGCCAGCCCAGCGCTACGTGACCAGGCCCTGGTGGCAGCAGTGGACGTGACTGACACTGACTGTGTTGTACCTGCGCTGCCAAGGTTTCAGATTGCTTATGTGTGACAGCCAGCGCTACGTGACCAGGCCCTGGTGGCAGCAGTGGACGTGACTGACACTGACTGTGTTGTACCTGCGCTGCCAAGGTTTCAGATTGCTTATGTGTGACAGCCAGCGCTATGTGACCAGGCCCTGGTGGCAGCAGTAGACGTGACTGACACTGACTGTTGTACGTTCGCTGCCAAGGTTTCAGATTGCTTATGTGTGACAGCCAGCTCTACGTGACCAGGCCCTGGTGGCAGCAGTGGACGTGACTGACACTGACTGTTGTACCTGCGCTGCCAAGGTTTCAGATTGCTTATGTGTGACAGCCAGCGCTACGTGACCAGGCCCTGGTGGCAGCAGTGGATGTGACTGACACTGACTGTTGTACCTGCGCTGCCAAGGTTTCAGATTGCTTATGTGTGACAGCCAGCACTACGTGACCAGGCCCTGGTGGCAGCAGTGGACGTGACTGACACTGACTGTTGTACTTTCGCTGCCAAGGTTTCAGATTGCTTATGTGTGACAGCCCAGCGCTACGTGACCAGGCCCTGGTGGCAGCAGTGGACGTCACTGACACTGACTGTGTCTGTGTTGTACCTGCGCTGCCAAGGTTTCAGATTGCTTATGTGTGACATTTTCATAATTTTGGTGTAATTATGAGTGACATTAATTCAACATCTATGAGTGACACTTTCTCGCGAGCAAAAATAAAGCAATGAAGGCAAAGGAAACATATAAATATCAGAAATCACACCCATTTGAGCAATGAGAAACTCTAGGAGATTTTAAAACATGCTGCAAAACACCAGAAACATAGCTGCCAGAAACATAGCTGCCAGGTTTGCAGACTACTTAAGTGTGACATTTTGGTGGCTGTCTGATCTTAACATAACGAGTGCCTGGCAGGCTGGCCTTAGCACAGTGACAGACACTCATCCCGTGTTAGAAAAGGGAGGGGGGGGTGCCACTCTACACATTTTTATATAAACTAGAAATCACAAATGGCCTACATGTGAACATCTCTCTACAGACAGGCCAAAGCTTGGATAGCGTAAACACCTTAATTTGACCAATTGTGGGAAGCTCTCTGTGCCTTCAGCCTCCCAGCTCTCTATCATGTCCCATAATAGTCACTCACAAGCTTTAACTAGCTCAGACACCTATAACCAACCGAGTGCACTGTAGTAGATTCATATCGGTTTCATGAAAACACTGCAGAAACAACATCGTATGGAAAATGCAAATACTTTTAGGGAAAGTAAAATAAAGTCAAAATTGTTTTAACGGTTTGGATTTTCTTATAATGTGTCACCCTGGGTCACGGTACCCAGGTGAAACATAGGTAAAAAAATTACCAAGCCCAAATCTATGTATCTTTCCTTCTGTCACACCAACCCCAATGCCGGGGCTGTCTCAAACGTCACATGGGAGACTTGTTTTTGCCAATGATAGCAGGTTTGCACAGCGGCATAGGTGATCTGTCTGAGAATCTGTCATGGACGAGATAGCTCTGCCATACACATACACAAAGGCCTAGCCCTACAGGGTGCGTAGGTAATGTGAGCACGAGCAGGATAAACAAATATCACAGAATTTAAACAATAATCTAACAAATCTTACATGTTGGAGTGAAACAACATACAGTAAAATGTGTCGTTATTATTAAATCAGGTTACCTAGGGGCCGATTGCTGCTGGTGGAGTTTCGTTCGGGAGCTGAGCAGCTGGTTGCAAACATGACGGTCACAGCGTTTGACCAGCTCTCCAGAATCTAGAGGGCGGAGAACACCCATGACCGTCATTACTTTTCTAAATACGTGCCTCAAGTATGAAACAAGCTAAGCGTGAAAGAAGTGGGGCTGTGGATTATCGAGTCTCTGGATGCTTTCCTTCCTCATATGCCGGTTGTACCCCCGGTGCACGATGCATAATACTGCCCCCGGGGCCCTATGCATAATACTGCCCCTGGTGTAATGTACAACCAGTACTTGGGTCAGTGCTATTTAAAGTGTGGTCTGAAGTGACGCCAACATCGACGTATAAGCCACAGAACCAGCTGTCCCCAGATCTTTGTAACGACCCACAGGCGTTACTCTTCTGGACAAACTATTGGCTTTGCAGGGATTAAAACTCATGGCCTTTCAGAGGAGGTCCCGCAATAATATATAAGTAAATAGACAACCTACATAAGTTCAAGTCAAAATATGTTTGTATAAGGTTGAGACAATTGTGGATTTCAAAGTTTTTCACACAACTTTGAGCAAATGTTCAGGTCTTTTGTGGTATTTCATATGACTAAAAATTCAGTTGTGTTTAAATCTTGGAGGTAGTCATGTGATCACGCATTTGTTTGTACTTTGAGGAGCAAAGGAAAGTGAGGCTGACAAACGTAATGTCAAAAAAGCTGTCTCTTCCTTTGGATCTGCTGCAGTTTATAACAAGTTTTTGAAATGCTGACTCAGAGGTGTCCAAGTTTGGTTCAGGAAGGCTGGATCCTTGGCTGGTGTTGGAATGAGCACAGACTGTGTAATGTGTTCCATTTCACTTTCAGACTCTGTGGATGTGCATTTATCTCATGTCCATAACCTTAAAACGTCTGTATGACTATGTACCTTTTGGTTGAAGTGCTGCCTGCTGTCAATATTGAGACGGACAGGTAGCACAGTCGTGCTCTGTCTGGAATGCATGTTGCCCCATAGGTGGCTGAAGCGTAGCCAGTCGGGGGTGTAGAGATGAAAGGTAGAAGAAAAAGGACAAAATGCGGACAGAAAAGGGAACC